>NC_088408.1:96042176-96354676 GCF_034236695.1 Oncorhynchus nerka | reverse complement strand
CACCCTGGTTACTGTCCAGAAGATAATTAGACCAGGATAACACCCTGGTTACTGTCCAGAAGATAATTAGACCAGGATAACACCCTGGTTACTGTCCAGAAGAGAATTAGACCAGTATAACACCCTGGTTACTGTCTAGAAGAGAATTAGACCAGTATAACACCCTGGTTACTGTCCAGAAGAGATTTATGGCAGGATAACACCCTGGTTACTGTCTAGAAGAGATTTATGACCAGATAACACCCTGGTTACTGTCTAGAAGAGATTTATGACCAGGATAACACCCTGGTTACTGTCTAGAAGTGATTTATGACCAGGATAACACCCTGGTTACTGTCTAGAAGAGATTTATGACCAGGATAACACCCTGGTTACTGTCTAGAAGAGATTTATGACCAGGATAACACCCTGGTTACTACCCAGAAGAGATGTAAGGCAGGATAACACCCTGGTTACTACCCAGAAGAGATGTAAGGCAGGATAACACCCTGGTTACTGTCCAGAAGAGAATTAGACCAGGATAACATCCTGGTTACTGTCCAGAAGAGAATTAGACCAGGATAACACCCTGGTTACTACCCAGAAGAGAATTAGACCAGGATAACACCCTGGTTACTGTCCAGAAGAGAATTAGACCAGGATAACACCCTGGTTACTACCCAGAAGAGATGTAAGGCAGGATAACATCCACCCATCCAATATAGCCATTCTCTTATCTTCTACAGTCTACTACATTCTTCTACATTCGTCTACATTCTTCCACATTCTACTACATTCTTCTACATTCCACTACATTCTACTACATTCTTCTACATTCTTCTGAATTCTACTACATTCTATTGCATTCTATTGGATTATACTACATTCTACTACATTTTACTACATTATACTACATTCTACTACATTATTCTACATTCATCTACATTCTACTACATTCTTCTATATTCTAATTTCTACATTCTTCTACATTTTCTACATTCTACTACATTATTCTACAATCTGCTATATTCTACACATTTGTTATAAATTCCTCTACATTCTACTACATTATTCTACATTCTACAACATACATTATACTACATTATATGACATGATTCTACATTCTGTGACATTATTTTACATTCTACTACATTCGATTACATTCTACTACATCATTCTACATTATTATACATTCTCTACATTCTCCTACATTATACCACATTCTTCGACACTCATTAAATTCTACTACATTCTTCTACATACATTAATCTTCATTATATTACATTCTACTACATTCTTCTACATTCTGCTATATTCTACACATTTGTCCCTAAATTCCTCTACATTCTACTGCATTATTTTACATTCTACTACATTCTTCTACATACATTATTCTTCATTATATTACATTCTACTACATTATTCTACAATTCACAACATTATTCTACATTCGACTACATTCTTCTACATTCTTCTACAACACGTGTGAAAGTTATTCCACGGAGGTCCGAGTGTCTGCGGGTTTTCTCTCATCTCTTGATGAAATAAGGTCACTAATTAGTAAGGAAGTCCCCTCGGCTGGTTGCTTGTGTCTTAATTGAAAGGAAAACCCGCAGACACAAGGCCCTCCATGGAATGAGTTTGACACCCACTGTTCTACAGCTGAATCTTTATCATGTTGAGAATGCTGGGCTGTTCCGTTGTCGATGACTGACATACAGAGCTCCTCTAGTCAAGGACCCTTTCTGCATCGATTCTAACGGCTGCTTAGTCTGTTTTGGACAATCAACTTTTCAAAAAATGTCAGCCTCCTCCAATCGATACCACTAAAAGAGCCATTTAAACGGATGCGGCTGTCAGATGAGCATTGCAGCCCAGCCCAGTCATCCAATAATGAAGACAAAAACACATCTATATTGGATTATAAACTGGGTGGTTCCAGAACTGAATGCTGATTGGCTGACAGCCGTGGTATATGAGACCGTATACCAGGGGTTCGACAAAACATTTATTTCTACTGCTCTAATTCCGTTGGTAACCAGTTTATAACAGCAGTAAGGAACCTCGGGGGTTTGTGGTATACGGCCAATATATTTAATTTGGCCATATTAAAATAAGATCAGGGTCATATGCACAAGGAATGCTGATCTAGGATCAGATCTGCTCTTTAAGATTAACATGAATAGGACTACATGGAAATACGGACTGCATTGATTTTCTATATTGCACAATCTGATGGTAGTTCAGCCCCTGGATATTAATAAAGTGTCTCAGTGTAGGAGTGGTGATCTAGGATCAGTTCTGCCTTATAGATCAGCATACATACGAGAGGGGACCTGATCCTAGATCAGCAGGTGCTGGTCTGTCCATATTAAGTCAACTTAGTTATAGCTCTCCTCTCTGCCTCCAGCAGTCTATAGTTAACCCAGTCTAGAGTTAACCCAGTCTAGAGTTAACCCAGTCTAGAGTTAACCCAGTCTAGAGTTAACCCAGTCTAGTGTTAACCCAGTCTATAGTTAACCCAGTCTATAGTTAACCCAGTCTATAGTTAACCCAGTCTAGAGTTAACCCAGTCTAGAGTTAACCCAGTCTAGAGTTAACCCAGTCTATAGTTAACCCAGTCTATAGTTAACCCAGTCTATAGTAACCCAGTCTATAGTTAACCCAGTCTATAGATAACCCAGTCTATAGTTAACCCAGTCTAGAGTTAACCCAGTCTATAGTAACCCAGTCTATAGTTAACCCAGTCTATAGTAACCCAGTCTATAGTTAACCCAGTCTATAGATAACCCAGTCTATAGTTAACCCAGTCTATAGTAACCCAGTCTAGAGTTAACCCAGTCTATAGATAACCCAGTCTATAGTTAAACCAGTCTATAGATAACCCAGTCTATAGTTAACCCAGTCTATAGTAACCCAGTCTAGAGTTAACCCAGTCTATAGTTAACCCAGTCTATAGTAACCCAGTCTAGAGTTAACCCAGTCTAGAGTTAACCCAGTCTATAGTTAACCCAGTCTAGAGTTAACCCAGTCTATAGTAACCCAGTCTAGAGTTAACCCAGTCTATAGTAACCCAGTCTATAGTTAACCCAGTCTAGAGTTAACCCAGTCTATAGTAACCCAGTCTAGAGTTAACCCAGTCTATAGTTAACCCAGTCTAGAGTTAACCCAGTCTATAGTTAACCCAGTCTAGAGTTAACCCAGTCTATAGTAACCCAGTCTAGAGTTAACCCAGTCTATAGTTAACCCAGTCTATAGTAACCCAGTCTAGAGTTAACCCAGTCTAGAGCTAATCCAGTCTATAGCTAACCCAGTCTATAGTTAACCCAGTATAGAGTTATCCCAGTCTATAGTTAACCCAGTCTATAGCTAACCCAGTCTAGAGTTAACTCAGTCTATAGTTAACCCAGTCTATAGATAACCCAGTCTAGAGTTAACTCAGTCTATAGTTAACCCAGCCTACAGTTAACCCAGTATAGAGTTAACCCAGTCTATAGTTAACCTAGCCTGTAGTTAACCCAGCCTACAGTTAACCCAGTCTAGAGTTAACCCAGTCTATAGTTAACCCAGTCTATAGTTAACCCAGCCTACAGTTAACCCAGTCTATAGTTAACCCAGTCTATAGTTAACCCAGCCTACAGTTAACACAGTCTATAGTTAACCCAGTCTATAGTTAACCCAGTCTATAGTTAACCCAGTCTATAGTTAACCCAGCCTACAGTTAACCCAGTCTATAGTTAACCCAGTCTATAGTTAACCCAGCCTACAGTTAACACAGTCTATAGTTAACCCAGTCTATAGTTAACCCAGTCTACAGTTGACCCAGCTCTCCTCTCTGTCTCCAGTCATTCCAATCATCAGAAAACAGCTCTAGCGGCGCCATGCGTAAAATGTTCCGGCTCTTTTAACTGCTGCTTTGTAACTGAATATTAGGATCAAATATAGAGTCTCTGGACATTTGATATGGCCAAGCTAAGGATACAGCATACTGTAAACACACACAACGTTCAATCAATCACTCTCTCTTTCCGCCCTCTCGCACACACACACACACACGCACGCAGGCAGGCAGGCACACACACACACACACACACACACACACACACACACACACACACACACACACACACACACACACACACACACACACACACCGTTCAATCAATCACTCTCTCTTTCCGCCCTCTCGCACTCATGCACGCACACACACACACACACACACACACACACACGCACGCACACACACACACACACCGTTCAATCAATCACTCTCTCTTTCCGCCCTCTCGCACTCATGCACGCACACACACACACGCACACACACACGCACGCACACACGCACGCACAAACACACACACACACACCCTCGTATGTGAGTATAACAATGCGAGTGGAACACATTCCTATCACTGATTGGTAGATGCCAGCACATAGCATGGATGGCTCACAGCAGTGGTGAATGTGATGATATCTGACCGGTTGGTTATACACTGTGTACACTGTCGAAGCAGTTTATAAATCACTTTGAAGTCGAGGATATTTGACACAATCCCCTTTATTGCAGATCCCCCGTCTCTGAAACATCCAATGTGCTGTTTTGACGATAAACAAATATTTAATCTCAGCTGAGTGAAAACGTAACTATGTAACTATATAACTGTGTTGTGTGTAAAGGAGGACAGCACATATTACCTAGTGGGACCTAGTTCTCCCTACAGCTTGTTAAAACAGACAAATATTACCCCTGGAGAGGGAGTGAGACAGGTAGTCCAACCTGTGTTGACCGATCGTCTCTTCAGGTCTCTCTCTCTCAATTCAATTCAACTCAATTCAAGGGGCTTTATTGGCATTGGAAAGATATGATCGTCTCAGTCTACAGTTATGCTGGCCATGCTGCTGTTCCAGTTTCAACTTCCACCTGACTGTGCTGCTGCTCCAGTTTCAACTGTTCTGCCTTATTATTATTCGACCATGCTGGTCATTTATGAACATTTGAACATCTTGGCCATGTTCTGTTATAATCTCCACCCGGCACAGCCAGAAGAGGACTGGCCACCCCACATAGCCTGGTTCCTCTCTAGGTTTCTTCCTAGGTTTTGGCCTTTCTAGGGAGTTTTTCCTTGCCACCGTGCTTCTACACCTGCATTGCTTGCTGTTTGGAGTTTTAGGCTGGGTTTCTGTACAGCACTTTGAGATATCAGCTGATGTACGAAGGGCTATATAAATAAATTTGATTTGATTTGATAACATTGCCAAATCAAGTGAAATAGATAGTAAACAAAAGTGAAATAAACAATAAAAATGAACAGTAAACATTACACTCACAGAAGTTCCAAAAGAATAAAGACATTTCAAATGTCATATTATGAGCAAATGGTTAAAGTACAAAAGGGAAAATAAATAAACATAAATGTGTTGTATTTACAATGGTGTTTGTTCTTCACTGGTTGACCTTTTCTTGTGGCAACAGGTCACATCTTGCTGCTGTGATGTCACACTGTGGTATTTCAACCAGTAGATATGGGAGTTTATCAAAATTGGATTTGTTTTCTAATTCTTTGTGGTTCTGTGTAATCTGAGGGAAATATGTGTCTTTAATATGTTTATACATTTGGCAGGAGGTTAGGAACTGCAGCTCAGTTTCCACCTCATGTCTTCTCTTGAGAGCCAGGTCTGCCTATGGCGACCTTTCTTAACATATCACACGAAATGGATGACGTAGTACACAACTGGATGAGGTAGTACACAACTGGATGACGTAGTACACAACTGGATGACGTAGTACACAACTGAATGACGTAGTACACAACTGGATGAGGTAGTACACAACTGGATGAGGTAGTACACAACTGGATGAGGTAGTACACAACTGGATGAGGTAGTACACAACTGGATGACGTAGTACACAACTGAATGACGTAGTACACAACTGGATGAGGTAGTACACAACTGGATGATGTAGTACACAACTGGATGACGTAGTACACAACTGGATGAGGTAGTACACAACTGGATGACGTAGTACACAACTGGATGACGTAGTACACAACTGGATGATGTAGTACACAACTGAATGACGTAGTACACCAAAAAGGGGGCCACTTTTGACTTGTGAGCACTACTTTCAAAACTACTTGTTGAATTCATACAACAGTTTAAGAGTGCATCTTTAAATGCATTATCGTCATTCCGGTCCTAATCTCCCTCTCAAATCCATTCTCTACAATCACTCTCAAACTCATCTTTCCCTGAAGACAGATTCTGAACAGAATTCAGGTCATGGTATCCTGAGCCTTGTTCTGCACTCCATTTCTTCCCATGTGAGAGTCGGAGATCAATCTTTATAATTCTCTCTCTCGGGGTTTGGGAAATCATTATCCTTTTAGATAACCATTCATTTTCCTGGCACCTACAGGACATTATAGCCACCCGAGAGAAATAGTAAGTTACTACTGAGAAGGGAAAAGTGTGCAGGGAAGGGAGGCGGAGGGCACCTTTCTCTTTTCCCTCAGCACTGGTAAAGCAAACATAAACACTTTATTCTGAAAACAGTCTTCATATAGTCTTGATCTGACTTTCCTCTATCACAACAATAGCACGCCAAATGATTACTCTTACAATATTCATCACATGACTATGCCGTAGATTTAACAGGAGTATAAGGTCACTTGAATGGATGTGATTTGTCTTCTTCCATGAACACTACCCACCTCCCCCCACCCCCCTCCATCACCTTCCAATCCTTTCCAATGGGCTCAGACTCCTTTGATGTTTTGTCTCAGATTAAATAGTGATTTCAAATTAGCAGAACAGCCTTGAATACTGCACAATCAAATACCCAGTTGGAATCTTTTCCAGAGCGAGAGAGAGAGAGAGAGAGAGAGAGAGAGAGAGAGAGAGAGAGAGAGAGAGAGAGAGAAAGAGAGACAGAGAGAGAGAGAGAGAGAGAGAGAGAGAGAAAGAGAGACAGAGAGACAGAGAGAGAGAGAGAGAGAGAGAAAGAGAGACAGAGAGACAGAGAGAGAGAGAGAGAGAAAGAGAGAGAGAGAGAGAGAGATAGAGAGAGACAGAGGGAGAGAGAGAGAGAGAGAGAGAGAGAGAGAGAGAAAGAGAGAGAGAGAGAGAGAGAGAGAGAGAGAGACAGAGGGAGAGAGAGAGAGACAGAGAGACAGAGAGACAGAGAGAGAGAGAGAGAGAGAGAGAGAGGGTAGGGTGTGTGTGGCAGGGGGTGGAGAAGAGGGAGAAGGTAGAGGGAGAAGGTAGAGGGAGAAGGTAGAGGGAGAAGGTAGAGGGAGAAGGTAGAGGGAGAAGGTAGAGGGAGAAGGTAGAGGGAGAAGGTAGAGGGAGAAGGTAGAGGGAGAAGGTAGAGAGAAAGAACTCTTTCATAAAGTGATCTTCTTTATTTGGAATGTGGTTCCCACTTTTAGAGTGCCTGCCTCCCCTGCCTCCCTCCCTCCCTGTTTGTCTCTGTCCCTCCCTCCGTGCACACCTCCCTCCGTGCTCGGCCCCATCCCTGCCTCCCTGCCTGTCTCCCATCTGCTTGTCTGCCTCTCCCTGCCTGCCTGTCTGCCTGTCTGCCTGCCTGTCTCCCTGCCTGTCTGCCTGCCTGTCTGCCTGCCTGCCTGTCTCCCTGCCTGTCTACCTGCCTGCCTGCCTGTCTGCCTGCCTGCCTGCCTGTCTCCCTGCCTGTCTGCCTGGCTGCCTGTCTCCCTGCCCGCCTGCCTGCCTGTCTGCCTCCCTGCTTGTCTCTCTCTCCCTGCTTCCCTGTCTCCCTGCTTGTCTGCTTCCCTGTCTTACTGCTTGTCTGCCTCCCTGTCTCCCTGCTTGTCTGCCTCCCTGCTTGTCTGCCTGCCTGCCTGTCTGCCTCCCTGCTTGTCTCTCTCTCCCTGCTTCCCTGTCTCCCTGCTTGTCTGCTTCCCTGTCTCCCTGCTTGTCTGCTTCCCTGTCTCCCTGCTTGTCTGCTTGTCTGCCTCCCTGCTTGCCTGCCTCCCTGCTTGTCTGCCTCCCTGCTTGTCTGCCTCCCTGCCTCCCTGCTTGTCTGCCTCCCTGCTTGTCTGCCTCCCTGCTTGTCTGTATCCCTGCTTGTCTGCCTCCCTGCTTGTCTGCCTCCCTGCCTCCCTGCTTGTCTGCCTCCCTGTCTCCCTGCTTGTCTGTCTCCCTGCTTGTCTGCCTCCCTGCTTGTCTGCCTCCCTGCTTGTCTGTCTCCCTGCTTGTCTGCCTCCCTGCTTGTCTGCTTCCCTTTCTCCCTGCCTCCCTGCCTCCCTGCGTGTCTGCTTGTCTGCTTGTCTGCTTCCCTGTCTCCCTGCCTCCCTGCGTGTCTGCCTCCCTGCTTGTCTGCCTCCCAGCTTGTCTGCCTCCCTGCTTGTCTGCCTCCCAGCTTGTCTGCCTCCCTGCTTGTCTGCCTCCCTGCTTGTCTGCCTCCCTGCTTGTCTGCCTCCCAGCTTGTCTGCCTCCCAGCTTGTCTGCCTCCCTGCTTGTCTGCCTCCCTGCTTGTCTGCCTCCCAGCTTGTCTGCCTCCCTGTCTCCCTGCCTCCCTGCTTGTCTGCCTCCCTGCTTGTCTGTCTCCCTGCTTGTCTGCCTCCCTGCTTGTCTGCCTCCCTGCTTGTCTGCCTCCCTGCTTGTCTGCCTCCCAGCTTGTCTGCCTCCCTGTCTCCCTGCCTCCCTGCTTGTCTGTCTCCCTGCTTGTCTGCCTCCCTGCTTGTCTGCCTCACTGCTTGTCTGCCTCCCAGCTTGTCTGCCTCCCTGTCTCCCTGCCTCCCTGCTTGTCTGTCTCCCTGCTTGTCTGCCTCCCAGCTTGTCTGCCTCCCTGCTTGTCTGCCTCCCAGCTTGTCTGCCTCACTGCTTGTCTCTCCCTCCCCTCCCCACAAGTGTTTAAAGGCCTTAATTGTTTAATTACATGAATTATTAGATTATTCAAATATGTAATACAAATCTCCCAGCTTCTTTTTGATTGGTTTTACAGCACTCTGAAATGCTCTGGGGCTAATTCCGTTAGTGTTTTGACATGTTTTTCTAGATTTAGAACATAAAACAACAATTATAAAGCAAACATTATCCCTTAGGTCTAGAAAAGCAAATACTTCAATTGTTTTACGGAGTTGAGCTGATGTTTTACTGAGATGCGCTGTTTTTTACGGAGTTGAGCTGATGTTTTACTGAGTTGAGCTGTTTTTTACTGAGTTGAGCTGATGTTTTACGGAGTTGAGCTGATGTTTTACTGAGTTGAGCTGATGTTTTACTGAGTTGAGCTGATGTTTTACTGAGTTGAGCTGATGTTTTACTGAGTTGAGCTGATGTTTTACTGAGTTGAGCTGATGTTTTACTGAGTTGAGCTGTTTTTTACTGAGTTGAGCTGATGTTTTACTGAGTTGAGCTGATGTTTTACTGAGTTGAGCTGATGTTTTACTGAGTTGAGCTGTTTTTTACTGAGTTGAGCTGATGTTTTACTGAGTTGAGCTGATGTTTTACTGAGTTGAGCTGATGTTTTACTGAGTTGAGCTGTTTTTTACTGAGTTGAGCTGATGTTTTACGGAGTTGACACAGTTGCTATATGATTCTAAAACCTCATTATAATTAACATATTTGAACAAAAATGTCTATTCTATTTTAATCTATAAAACAGATGGAGCTTACAGTTTATGGTTATGACCATGGTGATTTCAATATTGTTTGTTTAAATTTATCAAAAGTAGAGCACTTTACAGAAGTGGTTATATTTCGCTACATGTAGGGAGAAGCCATACGTTGCCCAAATAGATGATGTATGTCGCACAGCTGAGATTCGAGTGGAGACGAATGGATTGGGTTCAGTCAGTTCAGTCAGCCCTCCTGATGAGCCCTTCCCAGCTGGCTAGTTCAGTGAGCCGTCCTGATGAGCCCTTCCCAGCTGGCTAGTTCAGTGAGCCGTCCTGATGAGCCCTTCCCAGCTGGCTAGTTCAGTGAGCCGTCCTGATGAGCCCTTCCCAGCTGGCTAGTTCAGTGAGCCGTCCTGATGAGCCCTTCCCAGCTGGCTAGTTCAGTGAGCCGTCCTGACGAGTCCTTCCCAGCTGGCTAGTTCAGTGAGCCGTCCTGACGAGCCCTTCCCAGCTGGCTAGTTCAGTGAGCCGTCCTGATGAGCCCTCCCCAGCTGGCTAGTTCAATCAGCCGTCCTGATGAGCCCTTCCCAGCTGGCTAGTTCAGTGAGCCGTCCTGATGAGCCCTTCCCAGCTAACTAGTTCAGTCAGCCATCCTGATGAGCCCTTCCCAGCTGGCTAGTTCAGTCAGCCGTCCTGATGAGCCCTTCCCAGCTGGCTAGTTCAGTGAGCCGTCCTGATGAGCCCTTCCCAGCTGGCTAGTTCAGTGAGCCGTCCTGATGAGCCCTTCCCAGCTGGCTAGTTCAGTGTGCCGTCCTGATGAGCCCTTCCCAAGTAGCTAGCTCAGTTTACAACAGCAGCATGGCGCTAGTTAAAGGAAAAAGAAAGTGATGTTTACTTCGATGGGCGAGGGAGAAATAACTTGTGGTATTGGTCACCGTCTGAATATCACCGTGACATGCCAGTTAGCTAACGTAACGACAAGCCGGTGTGAATGACCAGTGCAACAGTGCTGTATCGAGGTGCTTCCCACTGTTGCTGCTTCCCAATTTCCTGTAATTCTAAACAGTTTTTTTCATGGCTTAAGATGCATTCATATGCTATCTTGGGGGGGGGCACCTGCCTTGCGGGGGCTGCGGGGGTGCTACTCCACGGGTCTAATAATGACTCTATGTTGTGTGGTTTGTGTTTCAGTTAAACATGAGAGAACTTTTAACCTCTCCGCCCTCCTACTGTCTTTGACCAGGGAAAACGTAGTGAACCCTGCCGCAGTGAGAACTCCTACTATCTTTGACCAAGGAAAACTTAGTGAACCCTGCTGCAATCAGAACTACACAGCTCTAAACACAGACAGAGAGGAACGGCAGGTGGGAGGGGAGGGAGAGAGAGAGAGGGGAGACGGATCGCAGGAGACGGAGAGAGAGAGACATTTTTGGCCCAAGGTCATAATTAAAAGCATAAACTTTACTTCATTTGAACAGAACTAGAGTAAGAACCAGGCCTCCCTCCTCGTCCACTGTGCACAGAACCCCTCTCGAACCCACAGCCATACAACGTAGAAAGTGTTTAGAAGCCTCTTGGACCTAGATTTGGCGCTCCGGTATTGCTTGCCGTGCGGAAGCAGATAGAAAACTCTATGACTAGGGTGGCTGGAGTCTTTGATAATTTCTAGGGCCTTCCTCTGACACCGCCTGGTATAGAGGTCCTGGATGGCAGGAAGCTTGGCCCCGGTGAAGTACTGGGCCGTACGCACTACTGTACCGATGTGCGCAGAGAGTCAGGAAGCAAGTTCAGCGAGTGTTTTAATAAAATAAACGGAACATCATACAGAGCAAGAAACACTAACAACACACAGACATGAAACAGAAACAATAACACCTGGGGAAGGAACCAATGGGAGTGACATGTATAGGGAAGGAACCAATGGGAGTGACATATATAGGGAAGGAACCAATGGGAGTGCCATATATAGGGAAGGAACCAATGGGAGGGACATATATAGGGAAGGAACCAATGGGAGTGCCATATATGGGGAAGGAACCAATGGGAGTGACATGTATAGGGAAGGAACCAATGGGAGTGCCATATATAGGGAAGGAACCAATGGGAGTGACATGTATAGGGAAGGAACCAATGGGAGTGACATGTATAGGGAAGGAACCAATGGGAGTGACATGTATAGGGAAGGAACCAATGGGAGTGCCATATATAGGGAAGGAACCAATGGGAGTGACATGTATAGGGAAGGAACCAATGGGAGTGCCATATATAGGGAAGGAACCAATGGGAGTGCCATATATAGGGAATGGAACCAATGGGTGTGACATGTATAGGGAAGGAACCAATGGGAGTGCCATATATAGGGAAGGAACCAATGGGAGTGACATGTATATAGGGAAGGAACCAATGGGAGTGCCATATATAGGGAAGGAACCAATGGGAGTGACATGTATAGGGAAGGAACCAATGGGAGTGACATATATAGGGAAGGAACCAATGGGAGGGTCATATATAGGGAAGGAACCAATGGGAGTGACATATATAGGGAAGGAACCAATGGGAGTGACATGTATAGGGAAGGAACCAATGGGAGTGACATGTATAGGGAAGGAACCAATGGGAGTGCCATATATAGGGAAGGAACCAATGGGAGTGCCATATATAGGGAAGGAACCAATGGGAGTGCCATATATAGGGAAAGGAACCAAAAGTATTCACCCCCCTTGGCATTTTTCCTATTTTGTTGCCTTACAACCTGGAATTAAAATAGATTTTGGGGGGGGGGGGATTTGTATAATTTGATTTACACAACATGCCTACCACCTCGAAGATGCAAAATATTTTTTTTCTTGTGAAACAAACAACAAATATGACAAAAAAAACAGAACTTGAGCATGCATAACTATTCACCCCCCAATGTCAATACTTTGTAGAGCCACCTTTTGCAGTAATTACAGCTGCAAGTGTCTTGGGGTATGTCACTGGGATTTCTGCCCATTCTTCAAGGCAAAACTGCTCCAGCTCCTTCAAGTTGGATGGCTTCTGCTGGTGTACAGCAATCTTTAAGTCATACCACAGATTCTCAATTGGATTGAGGTCTGGGCTTTGACTAGGCCATTCCAAGACATTTACATGTTTCCACATAAACCACTCGAGTGTTGCTTTAGCAGTATGCTTAGGGTCATTGTCCTGCTGGAAGGTGAACTCCGTCCCAGTCCAATCAATGGAAGACTGAAACAGGTTTCCCTCAAGAATGTCCTTGTATTTAGCGCTATGCATCATTCCTTCAATTCTGACCAGTTTCCCAGTCCCTGCCGATGAAAAACATCCCCACAGCATGATGCTGCCACCACCATGCTTCACTGTGGGTATGGCATTCTTGGGGTGATGAGAGGTGTTGGGTTTGCACCAGATATAGTGTTTTCCAGCCAAAAATCTAAATTCTGGTCTCATCTGTCCAGAGTACCTTCTTCCATATGTTTGGGGAGTCTCCCACATGCCTTTTGGGGAACACCAAACGTGTTTGCTTATTTTTTTCTTTAATCAATGGCTTTTTTCTTGCCACTCTTCAGTAAAGCCCAGCTCTGTGGAGTGTACGGCTTAAAGTGGTCCAATGGACAGATACTCCAATCTCCGCTGTGGAGCTTTGCAGCTCCTTCAGAGTTATCTTTGGTCTCTTTGTTGTCTCTCTGATTAATGCCCTCCTTGCCTGGAGGGTTTTGGTGGGTGGCCATCTATTGACAGGTTTGTTGTGGTGCCATATTCTTTAAATGTTTTAATAATGGATTTAATGGTGCTCCGTGGGATGTTCAAAGTTTCAGATATTTTTTTATAACCCAACCCTGATCTGTACTTCTCCACAACTTTGTCCCTGACCTGTTTGGAGAGCTCCTTGGTCTTCATAGTACCGCTTGCTTGGTGGTGCCCCTTGCTTAGAGGTGTTGCAGATTCTTGGGCCTTTCAGAACAGGTGTATATATACTGAGATCATGTGACAGATCATGAGGCACTTAGATTGCACACAGGTGGACTTTATTTAACTAATTATGTGATTTGTGAAGGAAATTGATTCTTCCAGATCTTATTTAGGGGCTTCATAGGAAAGGGGGTGAATACATATGCACCCACCACTATTCAGTTTATTTCATTTTACTTCACCAATTTGGACTATTTTGTGTGTGTTCATTACATGAAATCCAAATAAAAATAGATTTAAATTACAGGTTGTAATGCAACAATATAGGAAAAACACCAAATGGGATGAATACTTTTGAAAGTCTCTGACGTGCAGAGGTAATGAAATTACACTTATATGCTAATCACTTCTGTTTGCCAACATATATCTTATGATAGTGTTCTGCTGAGTTATCTGTACAGCTGCCATTTTCCTCGTTCTTCCTACTAGAGTCCTTATCTTCAGCCATTTCGCTACAGCAGTCAAATAAATCCTGCAGCAAAGAGGGAATGTGAAACATAATGTGGATTATAATTAACGGATCTCAAGTCTGACAATTAAAAGTGGCAATTACAAACTTTAGATGCCTTTTTAAACCTTGAATAGACAACAAGTTTGCATTTCCAGCTGTACATGAAAATTCGCAGCAAACAAAAGAAATTCATATCCTAAATGTGTACACGTGAAGTTCTTCAGAAAAGCATGCATCGCAACTTTGTTAATTTGCACAAATTCTCTCATTCAGTTTCACTTGTAATTATTAACACACCAATAATGACATTCTACTAGCTTGTACAACTTACTGAGCTGGATTTGCCTGTCTTTGCTATAATAGCACTTCTGGCTACCTTGAAGAATCTCAAATGTAAAATATATTTTCATTTGTTGAACACTTTTTTGGTTACTACATGATTCCATATGTGTAATTTCATAGTTTTGATGTCTTATTCTACAATGTAGAAAATAGTAAAAATAAAGTAAAACCCTTAAATGAGTAGGTGTACAAACTTTTGACTGGTACTGTAATTCAAGCACAACATTAATTAAAACATAAAGTGACAATAATAATGTAAAAAAGACAAAGGCATGATGGGATGGTTCCTGAGAAAGAGAGCAAACACCTAATGCTATGAAATGCTGGCCAAGACCTTCAGGTCCATTTGTTGCACAATGAAACTGAGAGAGCATTCAACTGGTATACATCATTCTGTCACAACTTTACTTGTTGTATCCTGTTAGTTATTGGTTGTGTGTACACTTTACTTGTTGTATCCTGTTAGTTATTGGTTGTGTGAACACTACTTCTACCCATACATGCCACTTCTTCATCAACTGTATCAGGTCAATGTTTGCTCAAATCCTCTCCTCCCCCCCCCCCATCCCCCCCATCCACCCCATCCACCCCTGGGGATGAGCTTAGGTCTGGGCCCAGGAGAAGGCTGTGTTTGGTGTAAACACCAAAGTGAATTCCTCCTGCAGATCAATGCAAGTTCAAAGCTTTCACACAAAGCCAAGGCTTTCAGATCAACCCCCTCCCAATTCCATTATGCAGATAAAGGGTGGTGGAGGTGGGTGGGGTTTAGTCAGGCACAGGTATTGTATCTCAGGCTGAGCTGTGGCTGGGTTGGGTTGGCGGTTGGCTCTCACTTCCAAGAACACACTATCTGAATTACAAATGGAACCCTATTCCCTGTCTAGTGCACTACTTTTGACCAGAGCACTATGGGCCCTGGTGCACTGTATAGGGAATAGGTTGCTATTTAGGTCAGGTTGCCACTGCCACTTTCAGAGACAGAGGAGTCATTTTAAACCCCCCCCACACCCGAGAGAGAGGAATCTCTTTAAACCCCTTCCAGAGAGAGAGAGAGAAGTCTCTTTAAAGGGCCCCCGAGGGGCACAGCGGTCTAAGGCATTACATATCAGTGCTACAGGCGTCACTACAGACTCTGGTTTGATTCTAGGCTGTATCACAACTGGCCGTGATTGGGAGTCCCATAGGGCGGTGCGCAATTGTCCCAGCCTCGTCCGGGTTAGGGTTTGGCTGAGGTACGCCGTCATTGTAAATAAGAATTTGTTCTTAACTGACTTGCCTAGTTAAATAAAGGTTAAATGAAATGTTTAAAAAATTAAACACCTTCCAAAGAGAGAGGAGTCTCTTTAAACCCCTTCCAGAGAGAGAGAGGAGTCTCTTTAAACCCCTTCCAGAGAGAGAGAGGAGTCTCTTTAAACACCTTCCAGAGAGAGAGGAGTCTATTTAAATCCCTTCCAGAGAGAGAGGAGTCTCTTTAAATCCCTTCCAGAGAGAGAGGAGTCTCTTTAAATCCCTTCCAGAGAGAGAGGAGTCTCTTTAAATCCCTTCCAGAGAGAGAGGAGTCTCTTTAAATCCCTTCCAGAGAGAGAGAGAGGAGTCTCTTTAAACCCCTTCCAGAGAGAGAGGAGTCTCTTTAAACCCCTTCCAGAGAGAGAGAGGAGTCTCTTTAAACCCCTTCCAGAGAGAGAGAGGAGTCTATTTAAACCCCTTCCAGAGAGAGAGAGAGGAGTCTCTTTAAACCCCTTCCAGAGAGAGAGGAGTCTCTTTAAACCCCTTCCAGAGAGAGAGGAGTCTCTTTAAACCCCTTCCAGAGAGAGAGGAGTCTATTTAAACCCCTTCCAGAGAGAGAGGAGTCTATTTAAACCCCTTCCAGAGAGAGAGGAGTCTATTTAAACCCCTTCCAGAGAGAGAGGAGTCTATTTAAACCCCTTCCAGAGAGAGAGGAGTCTATTTAAACCCCTTCCAGAGAGAGAGAGAGAGAAACCCCTTCCAGAGAGAGAGGAGACTCGTTTTAAACTGTAGCAGGACTCATTCACCATGACCTCCAGTCAACTCACTGCAGCCAGGAGTCTGCTCTTAACTCATCTTGAAACATCTGCTGTCCTGAGACCTGTCGTGAACTCAAAGACATCTTCAGCTACGTCCTGGCCAGGCTCTGGTCAAAAGTAGTGCACTATATAGGGAATAGGGCTCTGGTCAAAAGTAGTGCACTATATAGGGAATAGGGCTCTGGTCAAAAGTAGTGCACTATATAGGGAATATGGCTCTGGTCTAAAGTAGTGCACTATATAGGGAATAGGGCTCTGGTCTAAAGTAGTTCACTACATAGGGAATAGGGTTCTGGTCTAAAGTAGTGCACTACATAGGGAATAGGGTTCTGGTCTAAAGTAGTGCACTACATAGGGAATAGGGTTCTGGTCTAAAGTAGTGCACTACATAGGGAATAGGGTTCTGGTCTAAAGTAGTGTACTATATAGGGAATAGGGCTCTGGTCTAAAGTAGTGCACTACATAGGGAATAAGGCTCTGGTCTAAAGTAGTGTACTATATAGGGACTAGGGCTCTGGTCAACAGTAGTGTACTACATAGGGAATAGGGTTCTGGTCTAAAGTAGTGCACTACATAGGGAATAGGGCTCTGGTCTAAAGTAGTGCACTATATAGGGAATAGGGCTCTGGTCTAAAGTAGTGCACTACATAGGGAATAGGGCTCTGGTCTAAAGTAGTGCATTATAAAGGGAATAGGGCTCTGGTCTAAAGTAGTGCACTACATAGGGAACATTCTCTCTCCAGCTGTTGGAACTTCTTAGTAAACCAGAGATGGTTAAAAGCAGGTCCCACCACCTCACCTCTCAGAGATGGTTAGAAGCAGGTCCTACCACCTCACCTCTCAGAGATGGTTAAAAGCAGGTCCTACCACCTCACCTCTCAGAGATGGTTAAAAGCAGGTCCTACCACCTCACCTCTCAGAGATGGTTAAAAGCAGGTCCTACCACCTCACCTCTCATCAAAATATCATGTCATGTCATGTTAAACCGTTCAAACAGCCACTGTTTTTCGCCACCCAGCAGGTAAACTCTAACACAACCACACCCTCTCACTGTTTTCAGCCGTTCATCTTGCCTATGTGTCTGACCACTGAGATTAAAGAGGCTTTAAGGCACGGTGATGTGATGGTTTCCTAAACAGGGTGTTTGGTATTTTAGATGTGTTCAAGGCGCCGTGACTAAAAGGAAGCATTATTTTTTTTCAGACATTGTGTTCCTCCTATCACTGGATTGTCAACCAGAGCAACCGCAACATGATCCCTGCAGATTACTGCTGCTGCTGATGTTGCACTTAGTGACTCAACTGATTTAAGTTTCGGGTTTCACGTTTTAATGTCACATGCACAAGAACAGTGAAATGCCTTTCTTGCAAACTCAAAACCCAACAATGCAATAATCAATAACAACATAATATTAGAAAAAACACATGAGAAATAAGAAGAAATATGAAGAACACAATAAGTAAGTAAGTATACTATATACAGAGTCAGTTAATACCATACTATATACAGGGTCAGTTAATACCATACTATATACAGGGTCAGTTAATACCATACTATATACAGGGTCAGTTAATACCATACTATATACAGGGTCAGTTAATACCATACTATATACAGAGTCAGTTAATACCATACTATATACAGGGTCAGTTAATACCATACTATATACAGGGTCAGTTAATACCATACTATATACAGGGTCAGTTAATACCATACTATATACAGAGTCAGTTAATACCATACTATATACAGGGTCAGTTAATACCATACTATATACAGGGTCAGTTAATACCATACTATATACAGGGTCAGTTAATACCATACTATATACAGGGTCAGTTAATACCATACTATATACAGGGTCAGTTAATACCATACTATATACAGGGTCAGTTAATACCATACTATATACAGAGTCAGTTAATAACATACTATACCATACTATATACAGAGTCAGTTAATACCATACTATATACAGGGTCAGTTAATACCATACTATATACAGGGTCAGTTAATACCATACTATATACAGGGTCAGTTAATACCATACTATATACAGGGTCAGCGGGAGTGTGTAGGGCACTGTGAGTGTATAGGGCACTGTGAGTGTGTAGGGCACTGTGAGTGTGTAGGGCACAGTGAGTGTGTAGGGCACTGTGAGTGTGTAGGGCACTGTGAGTGTGTAGGGCACTGTGAGTGTGTAGGGCACTGTGACTGTATAGGGCACTGTGACTGTATAGGGCACTGTGAGTGTATAGGGCACTGTGAGTGTGTAGGGCACTGTGAGTGTGTAGGGCACTGTGAGTGTGTAGGGCACTGTGACTGTGTAGGGCACTGTGAGTGTGTAGGGCACTGTGAGTGTGTAGGGCACTGTGAGTGTGTAGGGCACTGTGACTGTATAGGGCACTGTGAGTATGTAGGGCACTGTGAGTATGTAGGGCACTGTGAGTGTGTAGGGCACTGTGAGTGTGTAGGGCACTGTGAGTGTGTAGGGCACTGTGAGTGTGTAGGGCACTGTGAGTATGTAGGGCACTGTGAGTGTGTAGGGCACTGTGAGTGTGTAGGGCACTGTGAGTGTGTAGGGCACTGTGACTGTATAGGGCACTGTGAGTGTGTAGGGCACTGTGAGTGTGTAGGGCACTGTGAGTGTGTAGGGCACTGTGACTGTATAGGGCACTGTGAGTGTGTAGGGCACTGTGAGTGTGTAGGGCACTGTGACTGTGTAGGGCACTGTGAGTGTGTAGGGCACTGTGACTGTATAGGGCACTGTGAGTGTGTAGGGCACTGTGACTGTATAGGGCACTGTGAGTATGTAGGGCACTGTGAGTATGTAGGGCACTGTGAGTGTGTAGGGCACTGTGAGTGTGTAGGGCACTGTGAGTGTGTAGGGCACTGTGAGTGTGTAGGGCACTGTGAGTATGTAGGGCACTGTGAGTGTGTAGGGCACTGTGAGTGTGTAGGGCACTGTGTGTAGGGCACTGTGACTGTATAGGGCACTGTGAGTGTGTAGGGCACTGTGAGTGTGTAGGGCACTGTGAGTGTGTAGGGCACTGTGACTGTATAGGGCACTGTGAGTGTGTAGGGCACTGTGAGTGTGTAGGGCACTGTGACTGTGTAGGGCACTGTGAGTGTGTAGGGCACTGTGAGTGTGTAGGGCACTGTGACTGTATAGGGCACTGTGACTGTATAGGGCACTGTGAGTGTGTAGGGCACTGTGAGTGTGTAGGGCACTGTGAGTGTGTAGGGCACTGTGACTGTATAGGGCACTGTGAGTGTGTAGGGCACTGTGAGTGTGTAGGGCACTGTGACTGTGTAGGGCACTGTGAGTGTGTAGGGCACTGTGAGTGTGTAGGGCACTGTGACTGTATAGGGCACTGTGAGTGTGTAGGGCACTGTGAGTGTGTAGGGCACTGTGACTGTGTAGGGCACTGTGAGTGTGTAGGGCACTGTGAGTGTGTAGGGCACTGTGACACTATAGGGCACTGTGAGTATGTAGGGCACTGTGAGTATGTAGGGCACTGTGCACTGTGACTGTGTAGGGCACTGTGAGTGTGTAGGGCACTGTGACTGTATAGGGCACTGTGAGTATGTAGGGCACTGTGAGTGTGTAGGGCACTGTGACTGTATAGGGCACTGTGAGTGTGTAGGGCACTGTGAGTGTGTAGGGCACTGTGAGTGTGTAGGGCCCTGTGAGTGTGTAGGGCACTGTGAGTGTGTAGGGCCCTGTGAGTGTGTAGGGCACTGTGACTGTGTAGGGCACTGTGAGTGTGTAGGGCACTGTGAGTGTGTAGGGCACTGTGACTGTATAGGGCACTGTGAGTATGTAGGGCACTGTGAGTATGTAGGGCACTGTGAGTGTGTAGGGCACTGTGAGTGTGTAGGGCACTGTGAGTGTGTAGGGCACTGTGAGTGTGTAGGGCACTGTGAGTATGTAGGGCACTGTGAGTGTGTAGGGCACTGTGAGTGTGTAGGGCACTGTGAGTGTGTAGGGCACTGTGAGTGTGTAGGGCACTGTGAGTGTGTAGGGCACTGTGAGTATGTAGGGCACTGTGAGTGTGTAGGGCACTGTGAGTGTGTAGGGCACTGTGACTGTATAGGGCACTGTGAGTATATAGGGCACTGTGACTGTATAGGGCACTGTGAGTGTGTAGGGCACTGTGAGTGTGTAGGGCACTGTGAGTATGTAGGGCACTGTGAGTGTGTAGGGCACTGTGAGTGTGTAGGGCACTGTGAGTGTGTAGGGCACTGTGAGTGTGTAGGGCACTGTGAGTGTGTAGGGCACTGTGAGTGTGTAGGGCACTGTGAGTGTGCATAGAGACAAGAATACAAATAAAAAGGTAAACAAGGATACAAGGTTAACTCAGCTAGTCTGTGTAGCTATTTATCAGTCTTATTGCTTGGGGATAGAAGCTGTTCAAAGATCCTGTTGGTGCCAGACTTGATGCACGGGTACCACTTGCCGCGAGGAAGCAGGGAGAATAGTCTATCACTTGGGTGGTTGGAGTCTTTAACGGGCCTTCCTCTGACACCGCCTGATATAGAGATCCTGGATGGCAGGGAGCTCGGCCCCAGTGATGTACTGAGCTGTCCGCACCACCCTCTGTAGCACCATGCGATCCAGGCAGTGAGGCAGCCAGTCAAAATGCTGTTAAGTGGTAAATCTGTAGAATAGTTTGAGGATTTGAAGGCCAAACCTTTTTCAACCTCCTGAGGGGGAAGAGGCTCTGTCGCACGTGTTTGAACCATTTTTAAATCTTTAGTGATTTGGACACCGAAGAACTTGAAGGTCTTGACCTGCTCCATGTGGACAGGGGTGTGCTCCGCCCCCTCGTTTCCTCTAGTCTACGATCAGCTCCTTGGTCTGACTGACGTGGAGGGAGAGGTTGTTGTCCTGGCACCACATAGCCAAGTGTCTGACTTCCTTCCTGTAGGCTGACTCATCGTCGCCGGTGATCAGAGGAGGTGACGTGGCCTACCTTCACCACCTGGGGTCGGCCCGTCATGAAATGTGTGTGTGTGATTACAAACATTTTTGCCTTCAGGGAGTCCTCCTTGGACTGTATTCACAAAGCATCTCTGAATAAAAATGCTGATCAGGGATCAGTTTTGCCTTTTAGATTAAAAAATGATAATATTCCATGAAGTGGGGGGACCTGATCCTAGATCAGCCCTCTTACTCTGAGATTTTAATTTTACCTTTATTTTACTAGGCAAGTCAGTTAAGAACAAATTCTTATTTTCAATGACGGTTAACTGCCTGTTCAAGGGCAGAATGACAGATGTTGTACCTTGTCAGCTCGGGGATTTGAACTTGCAACCTTTCGGTTACTAGTCCAAAGCTCTAACCACTAGGCTACCCTGCCGCCCCTGACGTGATGCTTTGAGAGTTCGAGTCCCGGCTTTACCTCAACTATTTAGACATGAGGTACACCACAACAGCTTGTTGTCATACCTTTTGAAGGAATTTACTTCAAAATGCTGTTAGTCTTTTTGGTGATATATTCATTGTGTCTTTTGTTTCCGCAGTCCATCCACCTGGTCCCCAGTCCATCCACCTGGTCCCCAGTCCATCCACCTGGTTCACCTGGTCCCCAGTCCATCCACCTGGTCCCCAGTCCATCCACCTGGTTCACCTGGTCCCCAGTCCATCCACCTGGTCCCCAGTCCATCCACCTGGTCCCCAGTCCATCCACCTGGTCCCCAGTCCATCCACCTGGTTCACCTGGTCCCCAGTCCATCCACCTGGTCCCCAGTCCATCCACCTGGTCCCCAGTCCATCCACCTGGTTCACCTGGTCCCCAGTCCATCCACCTGTCCCCAGTCCATCCACCTGGTCCCAGTCCATCCACCTGGTCCCCAGTCCATCCACCTGGTTCACCTGGTCCCCAGTCCATCCACCTGTCCCCAGTCCATCCACCTGGTCCCAGTCCATCCACCTGGTACCCAGTCCATCTACCTGGTCCCCAGTCCATCCACCTGGTCCCCAGTCCATCCACCTGGTCCCCAGTCCATCCACCTGGTCCCCAGTCCATCCACCTGGTCCCCAGTCCATCCACCTGGTCCCCAGTCCATCCACCTGGTCCCCAGTCCATCCACCTGTCCCCAGTCCATCCACCTGGTACCAGTCCATCCACCTGGTACCCAGTCCATCTACCTGGTCCCCAGTCCATCCACCTGGTCCCCAGTCCATCCACCTGGTCCCCAGTCCATCCACCTGGTCCCCAGTCCATCTACCTGGTCCCCAGTCCATCCACCTGGTCCCCAGTCCACCCACCTGGTCCCCAGTCCATCTACCTGTCCCCAGTCGATCTACCTGGTCCCCAGTCCATCCACCTGGTCCCCAGTCCATCCACCTGGTCCCCAGTCCATCCACCTGGTCCCCAGTCCATCCACCTGGTTCACCTGGTCCCCAGTCCATCCACCTGGTCCCCAGTCCATCCACCTGGTTCACCTGGTCCCCAGTCCATCCACCTGTCCCCAGTCCATCCACCTGGTCCCAGTCCATCCACCTGGTCCCCAGTCCATCCACCTGGTTCACCTGGTCCCCAGTCCATCCACCTGTCCCCAGTCCATCCACCTGGTCCCAGTCCATCCACCTGGTACCCAGTCCATCTACCTGGTCCCCAGTCCATCCACCTGGTCCCCAGTCCATCCACCTGGTCCCCAGTCCATCCACCTGGTCCCCAGTCCATCTACCTGGTCCCCAGTCCATCCACCTGGTCCCCAGTCCATCCACCTGGTCCCCAGTCCATCCACCTGTCCCCAGTCCATCCACCTGGTACCAGTCCATCCACCTGGTACCCAGTCCATCTACCTGGTCCCCAGTCCATCCACCTGGTCCCCAGTCCATCCACCTGGTCCCCAGTCCATCCACCTGGTCCCCAGTCCATCCACCTGGTCCCCAGTCCATCCACCTGGTCCCCAGTCCATCTACCTGGTCCCCAGTCCATCCACCTGTCCCCAGACCTGGTCCCCAGTCCATCCACCTGGTCCCCAGTCCATCCACCTGGTCCCCAGTCCATCCACCTGGTCCCAGTCCATCCACCTGGTCCCCAGTCCATCCACCTGGTTCACCTGGTCCCCAGTCCATCCACCTGTCCCCAGTCCATCCACCTGGTCCCAGTCCATCCACCTGGTCCCCAGTCCATCTACCTGGTCCCCAGTCCATCCACCTGGTCCCCAGTCCACCCACCTGGTCCCCAGTCCATCTACCTGTCCCCAGTCGATCTACCTGGTCCCCAGTCCATCCACCTGGTCCCCAGTCCATCCACCTGGTCCCCAGTCCATCCACCTGGTCCCCAGTCCATCCACCTGGTTCACCTGGTCCCCAGTCCATCCACCTGGTCCCCAGTCCATCCACCTGGTTCACCTGGTCCCCAGTCCATCCACCTGTCCCCAGTCCATCCACCTGGTCCCAGTCCATCCACCTGGTCCCCAGTCCATCCACCTGGTTCACCTGGTCCCCAGTCCATCCACCTGTCCCCAGTCCATCCACCTGGTCCCCAGTCCATCCAGTCCAGTCCATCCACCTGGTACCCAGTCCATCTACCTGGTCCCCAGTCCATCCACCTGGTCCCCAGTCCATCCACCTGGTCCCCAGTCCATCCACCTGGTCCCCAGTCCATCTACCTGGTCCCCAGTCCATCCACCTGGTCCCCAGTCCATCCACCTGGTTCACCTGGTCCCCAGTCCATCCACCTGTCCCCAGTCCATCCACCTGGTACCAGTCCATCCACCTGGTACCCAGTCCATCTACCTGGTCCCCAGTCCATCCACCTGGTCCCCAGTCCATCCACCTGGTCCCCAGTCCATCTACCTGGTCCCCAGTCCATCCACCTGGTCCCCAGTCCATCTACCTGTCCCCAGTCCATCTACCTGGTCCCCAGTCCATCCACCTGGTCCCCAGTCCATCCACCTGGTCCCCAGTCCATCCACCTGGTCCCAGTCCATCCACCTGGTCCCCAGTCCATCCACCTGGTTCACCTGGTCCCCAGTCCATCCACCTGTCCCCAGTCCATCCACCTGGTCCCAGTCCATCCACCTGGTCCCCAGTCCATCCACCTGGTTCACCTGGTCCCCAGTCCATCCACCTGTCCCCAGTCCATCCACCTGGTCCCAGTCCATCCACCTGGTACCCAGTCCATCTACCTGGTCCCCAGTCCATCCACCTGGTCCCCAGTCCATCCACCTGGTCCCCAGTCCATCCACCTGGTCCCCAGTCCATCTACCTGGTCCCCAGTCCATCCACCTGGTCCCCAGTCCATCCACCTGGTCCACCTGTTCCCAGTCCATCTACCTGGTCCCCAGTCCATCCACCTGGTCCACAGGGGTTCTGTTAAAAGAGGCTTTCCTCTTGCCTTGAAGATTGCCTTGAAACAGAATTCCCCTGTATTTAACCGAACAAACCGCAACTGAAAAACCTCAGTTTCTTCTTGAGAAGTATTCTGTGTAGAAATCATTTATGTTTTCCCTCACGACAAAGAAATTCCTGTTTTCCGTAACTCTGCAAAAGTCTTCTGACTCTAGTTTCTTTGTGTAAATACACCATTTATTCTATTGTATATGTATTGGTGGCACTTCAAAACCTGATATTTGAAGGTCGAAGCCAGAAAAGTTATTCAACAGTACGAGACAGTTTTATAAGAATACCTTATCAAAGCAGACAGTTGAGTGTAGTCTGGCCCAGGAGTGGGAAGGTGAACGGAAAGGCTCTGGAGCAACAAACCGCCCTTGCTGTCTCTGCCTGGCCGGTTCCCCTCTTTCCACTGGGATTCTCTGCCTCTAACCCTATTACAGGGGCTGAGTCACTGGCTTACTAGGGCTCTTTCATAGCGTCCCTAGGAGGGGTGCGTCACTTGAGTGGGTTTAGTCACCGATGTGATCTTCCTGTCTGGGTTGGCGCCCCCCCTTGGGTTGTGCCGTGGCGGAGATCTTTGTGGGCTATACTCAGCCTTGTCTCAGGATGGTAAGTTGGTGGTTGAAGATATACCTCTAGTGGTGTGGGGGCTGTGCTTTGGCAAAGTGGGTGGGGTTATATCCTTCCTGTTTGGCCCTGTCCGGGGGTGTCCTCGGATGGGGCCACAGTGTCTCCTGACCCCTCCTGTCTCAGCCTCCAGTATTTATGCTGCAGTAGTTTGTGTCGGGGGGCTAGGATCAGTTTGTTATATCTGGAGTACTTCTCCTGTCCTATCCGGTGTCCTGTGTGAATTTAAGTATGCTCTCTCTAATTCTCTCTCTCTTTCTCTCTTTCTTTCTCTCTCTCGGAGGACCTGAGCCCTAGGACCATGCCCCAGGACTACCTGACATGATGACTCCTTGCTGTCCCCAGTCCACCTAGCCGTTCTGCTGCTCCAGTTTCAACTGTTCTGCCTTATTATTATTATTTGACCATGCTGGTCATTTATGAACATTTGAACATCTTGGCCATGTTCTGTTATAATCTCCACCCGGCACAGCCAGAAGAGGACTGGCCACCCCACATAGCCTGGTTCCTCTCTAGGTTTCTTCCTAGGTTTTGGCCTTTCTAGGGAGTTTTTCCTAGCCACCATGCTTCTACACCTGCATTGCTTGCTGTTTGGGGTTTTAGGCTGGGTTTCTGTACAGCACTTTGAGATATCAGCTGATGTACGAAGGGCTATATAAATACATTTGATTGGATTTGATTTGATTTGGACATGTATGAACGGTCATATGAACAAACCCAATCCAAACCAATCAAATGCTATTGGTCACATACACATGTTTAGCAGATGTTTATTGTGGGTGTAGTGAAATGCTTGTGTTTCTAGCTCCAACGGTATGTGTTGTCAAGACCTGTGCTATTTCACACTGAGTCAATTTATCACACATACACACTGAGACACAGAGACGAGACACAGAGACGAGACACAGACAAGTCTTCCCAACAAAATGACTTACGATTACACAAAAAACAACCAATTCTTCCTCTGAACGATCCCCAAAGAAAACTCCATCACTTCTCCCTCACTGTCCACCTACAATGCTCTTCCCTTTTGGCAGACAGCCATCACAAAAGACAGTCTCTGTTAGCAGGAGGAGCTAAGAGCAGAGCAGAGTGGGAGGTTTGTCTTGTATAAAACAGCCTGTGTTAGCAGTAGGAGCTAAGAGCAGAGCAGAGTGGGAGGTTTGTCTTGTATAAAACAGCCTGTGTTAGCAGTAGGAGCTAAGAGCAGAGCAGAGTGGGAGGTTTGTCTTGTATAAAACAGCCTCTGTTAGCAGTAGGAGCTAAGAGCAGAGCAGAGTGGGAGGTTTGTCTTGTATAAAACAGCCTCTGTTAGCAGTAGGAGCTAAGAGCAGAGCAGAGTGGGAGGTTTGTCTTGTATAAAACAGTCTCTGTTAGCAGTAGGAGCTAAGAGCAGAGCAGAGTGGGGGTTTGTCTTGTATAAAACAGTCTCTGTTAGCAGTAGGAGCTAAGAGCAGAGCAGAGTTGGGGTTTGTCTTGTATAAAACAGTCTCTGTTAGCAGTAGGAGCTAAGAGCAGAGCAGATTGGGGGTTTGACTTGTATAAAACAGTCTCTGTTAGCAGGAGGAGATAAGAGCAGAGCAGATTGGGGGTTTGACTTGTATAAAACAGCCTCTGTTAGCAGTAGGAGCTAAGAGCAGAGCAGATTGGGGGGTTGACTTGTATAAAACAGCCTCTGTTAGCAGGAGGAGATAAGAGCAGAGTGGGGGGTTGTCTTGTATAAAACAGCCTCTGTTAGCAGGAGGAGATAAGAGCAGAGCAGATTGGGGGTTTGACTTGTATAAAACAGCCTCTGTTAGCAGTAGGAGCTAAGAGCAGAGCAGATTGGGGGGTTGACTTGTATAAAACAGCCTCTGTTAGCAGGAGGAGATAAGAGCAGAGTGGGGGGTTGTCTTGTATAAAACAGCCTCTGTTAGCAGGAGGAGATAAGAGCAGAGTGGGGGGTTGTCTTGTATTAGACAGCCTCTGTTAGCAGTAGGAGCTAAGAGCAGAGTGGGGGGTTGTCTTGTATAAAACAGCCTCTGTTAGAAGTCTTCCTTTCACTGTGCCTTGGACACAGTCCTGCTCTTGTGTCTTCTCATCGAGGAGAGGAGAGGGAACAGGGAGAGTTGACTATAAACTTCAAGATAACAAAGAGAGTCCTGTCGTGGAACAACTCTCGTCAACCGTAGAGCAGACAGCCTTGAGAACAACGCAGTAAGAATCCCTCCCCTCCCATTCACTCTTGGACACAGACAGATAGAAACAGTCCTCCCTCGTTGGAGCCGTCGGGGCTCTGCCACGGTTCACTTCCCTAATCCTTCCCACGCCACATGGGGCTTCTGGGAGAAGGGGGGGGGAGGGTGAGACAGAAGGGGGTAGGACAGAAAGTCAATGAAGCCACTACTTTTGTTTAGACATGGTTCAGTGGTGAAGGAACACTCAGGACAGAAAATCAACAGTTGTCCTTTTTTTCCCCCTCCCCTTCTCACTGCGGATGGAGAGGTTTAGTTTGAGCTTTACCCTTCAGGGGTCTAGTACTTCTCTCATTAATAAGACTATGTCATTAGATGCTGGAGGGCAGGGAGGCAACCTCCTGATCTGGGTCCCCAGATCCTCAAAGAGTTCTACAGCTGCACCATCGAGAGCATCCTGACCGGTTGCATCACTGCCTGGTATGGCCACTCTAGGCATTTGAACGTAAAGTTCTACAGAGGGCAGTACATCACTGGGGCCACGCTTCCTGCCATCCAGGACCTATATACCAGGTGGTGTCAGAGGAAAGGCCTAAAAATGTGTCAAAGGCTCAAGTTACTCTAGTCATAGACTGTTCTCTCTGCTACCGCACAGCAAGCGGTACCGGAGCGCCAAGTCTAGGACCAAAAGACTCCTTAACAGCTTCTACCCCCGAGCCATACATCTGCTGAACAACTATTCATATGGCCACCCTGACAATCTACATTGTTTTTACTCTGCTCCTACCCACTGTTTACTATCTATGCATAGTCACATTACAAATTACCTCGATTACCCTGTACCCCAGCACATTGACTCTGTACCGGTACCCCCTGTACCCCAGCACATTGACTCTGTACCGGTACCCCCTGTACCCCAGCACATTGACTCGGTACCGGTACCCCCTGTACCCCAGCACATTGACTCGGTACCGGTACCCCCTGTACCCCAGCACATTGACTCGGTACCGGTACCCCCTGTACCCCAGCACATTGACTCGGTACCGGTACCCCCTGTACCCCAGCACATTGACTCGGTACCGGTACCCCCTGTATATAGCCTCCACATTGACTCTGTACCGGTACCCCCTGTATATAGCCTCCACATTGACTCTGTACCGGTACCCCCTGTATATAGCCTCCACATTGACTCGGTACCGGTACCCCCTGTATATAGCCTCCACATTGACTCTGTACCGGTACCCCCTGTATATAGCCTCCACATTGACTCGGTACCGGTACCCCTGTATATAGCCTCCACATTGACTCTGTACCCCCTGTATATAGCCTCCACATTGACTCTGTACCGGTACCCCCTGTATATAGCCTCCACATTGACTCTGTACCGGTACACCCTGTATATAGCCTCCACATTGTCTCTGTACAGTAACACCCTGTATATAGCCTCCACATTGACTCGGTACCGGTACCCCCTGTATATAGCCTCCACATTGACTCTGTACCGGTACACCCTGTATATAACCTCCACATTGACTCTGTACAGTAACACCCTGTATATAGCCTCCACATTGACTCGGTACCGGTAGCCCCTGTATATAGTCTCCACATTGACTCGGTACCAGTACCCCCTGTATATAGCCTCCACATTGACTCGGTACCGGTACCCCCTGTATATAGGCTCCACATTGACTCTGTACAGTAACACCCTGTATATAGCCTCCACATTGACTCGGTACCGGTACCCCCTGTATATAGCATCCACATTGACTCGGTACCCCCTGTATATAGCCTCCACATTGACTCGGTACCGGTACCCCCTGTATATAGCCTCCACATTGACTCGGTACTGGTAGCCCCAGTATATAACCTCCACATTGACTCGGTACCGGTAGCCCCGGTATATAGCCTCCACATTGACTAAGGTACCAGTAGCCCCAGTATATAGCCCCCACATTGACTCGGTACCGGTACCCCCTGTATATAGCCTCCACATTGATTTTCTTGTGGTAGCCCCTTTGATTTAGCCTCCACATTGACTCTACGGTACCCAGTATATAACCTCCACATTGACTCTGTCAAGGTACCCCCTGTATATAGCCTCCACATTGACTCAGTAAGGTACCCCCTGTATATAGTCTCCACATTGACTCAGTGTGTACCCCTGTATATAGCCTCCACATTGACTTTGAGGTACCCCCTGTATATAGCCTCCACATTGACTCTGTAAGACAATATAGCCTCCACATTGGGTCGGTTTGATATCCTCATTGACTCTGTTCCGATACCCCCTGTATATAGTCTCCACATTGACTCAGTAAAGAGTACCCCCCTGTATATAGTCTCCACATTGACTCAAAAAGGTACCCCCTGTATATAGTCTCCACATTGAAGATAACCAGAGGCATATAGTCTCCAATTGACTCAGTGCACCCCCTGTATATAACATTGACTCAGTACCGGTACCCCCTGTATATAGCCTCCACATTGACTCTGTCGAGTACCCCCTGTGCCAAATAGTCTCCACATTGACTCAGTACCGGTACCCCCTGTAATAGTCTCCAATTGACTCAGTACCGGTACCCCCTGTAAAAGTCTTTGACTCAGTTCGGTACCCCCCAATATAGTCACACATTGACTTTTTACCGGTACCCCCTGTATATAGTCTCCACATTGACTCAACCCCCTGTATATAGTCTCCACATTGACTCTACTGGTACCCCCTGTATATAGTCTCCAATTGACTCAGTACCCTACCCCCCTGTATATAGCCTCCACATTGACTCTAACCCTAACCCCCTGTATAGCCTCCACATTGACTCAGTACCGGTACCCCCTGTATATAGCCTCCACATTGACTCAGTACCAGTACCCCCTGTATAAAGCCTCGTTATTGTTATTTTCTTGTGTTACTTTTTGATTTTATGTTAAATATTTTCTAAACTCTTATTGAACTGCATTGTTGGTCAAGGGCTTGTAAAAGTAACCATTTCACGGTAAGGTTGTATTCGACGTGTGTGACAAATTAAATTGGATTTGATTTGAGGACCAGTCTCTTAAGGCTAATTTGCAAGACAATCAGGAGCCTAAAGGGTCATGTTTGATTCATCTTTGTTTTCCGGTTCAAACTTAAAGGCTCTTTGAGTCACCAAAGAGACGGAAGAGAAGTCTAAAGTTATGTAAAAAGGTAATTACTAGAGTTCAGAGAAGATAACCAGAGGCATAGAGCAGTCATCAAAAACAGCACAAACATTCATCTCAGTAAAGGATACACTGTCAGTGTCTGAGGCTGTGCCAAAAGCTCTAATAATCTAATGTCAGCAAAATGATCAGTTAAAAATGTTTGCCGTTTCATACAATATATCACAATGTAATTTTTGCAAAATAACCCTAACCCAAACTAACCCTAACCCAAACTAACCCTAACCCTAACCCAAACTAACACTAACCCTAACCCTAACTTTACACTAACCCTGACCCAAACCCTAACCCTAACCCTAACACGAACCCTAACCCTAACCCTAACCCAAACTAACCCTAACCCTAACCCTAACCCTAACCCAAACTATCCCTAACCCTGACCCAAACTAACCCTAACCCTAACCCTGACCCTAATCCTGACCCAAACTAACCCTAACACTAACCTAACCCTAACCCTGACCCTAATCCTGACCCAAACTAACCCTAACCCTAACCCTGACCCAAACTAACCCTAACCCTAACCCTGACCCAAACTAACCCTAACCCTAACCCTGACCCAAACTAACCCTAACCCTAACACGAACCCTAACCCTAACCCAAACTAACCCTAACCCTAACACGAACCCTAACCCTGACCCAAACTAACCCTAACCCTAACACGAACCCTAACCCAAACTAACCCTAACCCTGTTCATAAGCTACAAGGGGAAGCATTGTCTAACGTCTTTAAATTACTTATCTTTCCACATTACCTTCAGCACAGGCAGTATGTGACAACAAAAACACACCCTGTCCCCCTTCGGTCGTGTGTGTCGACTGTTAAAGCTTTACTGCTCTTTAAACATCTATATCTATCTATCTGTCTATCAGTGCCATAAAACAACAAGTGGTTCCCCGGACAGCTCTGACCCCACTCAATAAAACGGGACATTGCCAGACGGCCACGCACACACACACACACAAACACACACGCACACGCGCACACGCACATGCACACACATACGCACACACGCACACACACACGCGCACACGCACACGCGCACACGCACATGCACACGCACACACACACACACACACACACACACACACATACACACACACGCCTCGCTTCGAGTTCTTCGGAAACTTTGCAGTAATTTAGCTTTTTTTAATGTATTATTTCTTACATTGTTACCCCAAGAAACCTTAAGTCTTATTACAAACAGACGAGAATAACTATTGGATATAAGAGCAATGTCAACTTACCAACATTATGACCAGGAATACGACTTTCCCGAAGTGGATCCTCTGTTTGGACCACCACCCAGGACAATGGATCGGATCCCAGGAGGCGACCCAAAACAACGGCGCCGCAGCAGGGGACGGAGCGTCTTCTGGTCAGGTCCGTAGACGGGCACATCGCCCACCGCTCCCGAGTATACTACTCGCCAATGTCCAGTCTCTTGACAACAAGGGAGACGAAAACAGAGCAAGGGCTGCCTTCCAGAGAGACATCAGAGATTGTAACATTCTCTGTTTCAAGGAAACATGGCTCACTCGGGATACGTTATCAGAGTCGGTACAGCCACCTGGTTTCTTCACTCATCGCGCCGATAGAAACAAACATCTCTCTGGTAAGAAGAAGAGCGAAGGCCTTATGATTAACAAGTCGTGGTGTGATCATAACAATACACCCTCAGAGAGTGAGGTCACAACCAGGGATCAGCCTTATATGGCTGTGAATGCGCCAGGAATGAGCCTGCACTTTCTGTCGTTTCCCCAAGGTGTCTGCAGCATTGTGACGTATTTGTAGGCATATCATTGGAAGATTGACCATAAGAGACTACATTTACCAGGTGTCCGCCCGGTGTCCTCCGTCAAAATTATTGCGTAATCTCCAGCTCCATGCGCTTTCCATTTTCTTCAGAAGAGAAACCAAACTGCCACGAATGATTTATCGTCGATAGATATGTGAAAAACACCTTGAGGATTGATTCTAAACAACATTTGCCATGTTTCTGTCGATATTATGGAGTTAATTTGGAAAAAAGTTTGCGTTGTAATGACTTAATTTTCGGGGGTTTTCTTACCCAAACGTGATGAACAAAACAGAGCGATTTGTCCTACACAAATAATATTTTTGGAAAAACTAAACATTTGCTATCTAACTGAGAGTCTCCTCATTGAAAACATCGGAATTTCTTCAAAGGTAAATTATTTTATTTGAATGCTTTTCTTGTTTTTGTGAAAATGTTGCATGCTGAATGCTAGGCTTAATGCTATGCTAGGCTATCAATACTCTTACACAAATGCTTGTTTAGCTATGGTTCAAAAGCATATTTTGAAAATCTGAGATGCCAGTGTTGTTAACAAAAGGCAAAGCTTGAGAGCTAATATATTTATTTCATTTCATTTGCGATTTTCATGAATAGTTAACGTTGCGTTATGCTAATGAGCTTGCAGCGATAATTACTCTCCTGGATACAGGTTTTTTCGTAGCCAAACGTGATGAACAAAACAGAGCGATTTGTCCTACACAAATAATATTTTTGGAAAAACTGAACATTTGCTATCTAACTGAGAGTCTCCTCATTGGAAACATCTGAAGTTCTTCAAAGGTAAATTATTTTATTTGAATGCTTTTCTTGTTTTTGTGAAAATGTTGCATGCTGAATGCTAGGCTTAATGCTATGCTAGGCTATCAATACTCTTACACAAATGCTTGTTTAGCTATGGTTCCATATTTTGAAAATCTGAGATGCCAGTGTTGTTAACAAAAGGCTAAGCTTGAGAGCTAATATATTTATTTCATTTCATTTGCGATTTTCATGAATAGTTAACGTTGCGTTATGTTAATGAGCTTGAGGCTATAAATAGGATCCCGGATACGGGATTGCTCGTCGCAACAGGTTAATGCTCCCAGCCTATAGACAGAAAATAAAACAGGAAACGTGTGTGCTCAGGTCTGTTCAACGCTGGTCCGACCAATCTGATTCCACGCTTCAAGATTGGTTTGATCACGTAGACTGGGATATGTTCCGGATAGCGTCAAACAACAACATTGATGTATACGCTGATTCGGTGAGCGAGATTATTGGCTAGTGCATTGGTGTTATTGTACCAATAGTGACTATTAAAACCTCCCCCAACCAGAAACCGTGGTTTGATGACAGCATTCGCGCAAAACTGAAAGCGCGAACCACTGCATTTAATCAGGGAAAGGCGACCGGACACATGACCGAATACAAACCGTTCCCTTCACAAGGCAATCAAACAAGCTAAGCGTCAGTACAGAGACAAAGTACCCTCAGAGACCCTTCAGAGAGTGAGGTCACAACCAGGGATCAGACACATATCCCAATCCCCCTGAGACACCCTCAGAGAGTGAGGTCTCAACCAGAGATCAGACACATATCCCACTCCCCCTGAGACACCCTCAGAGAGTGAGGTCACAACCAGGGATCAGACACATATCCCACTCCCCCTGAGACACCCTCAGAGAGTGAGGTCTCAACCAGAGATCAGACACATATCCCACTCCCCCTGAGACACCCTCAGAGAGTGAGGTCACAACCAGGGATCAGACATATACCCCAATCAGAGAGTGAGGTCACAACCAGGGATCAGACACATATCCCCCTGAGACACCCTCAGAGAGTGAGGTCACAACCAGGGATCAGACACATATCCCACTCCCCTGAGACACCCTCAGAGAGTGAGGTCACAACCAGGGATCAGACACATATCCCACTCCCCCTGAGACACCCTCAGAGAGTGAGGTCACAACCAGGGATCAGACATATACCCCACTCCCCCTGAGACACCCTCAGAGAGTGAGGTCACAACCAGGGATCAGACACAGTGAGGTCACAACCAGACATATACACCACCCCCTGAGACACCCTCAGAGAGTGAGGTCACAACCAGGGATCAGACATATACCCCACTCCCCCTGAGACACCCTCAGAGAGTGAGGTCACAACCAGGGATCAGACACATATCCCAATCCCCCTGAGACACCCTCAGAGAGTGAGGTCACGACCAGGGATCAGACATATACCCCACTCCCCCTGAGACACCCTCAGAGAGTGAGGTCACAACCAGGGATCAGACATATACCCCACTCCCCCTGAGACACCCTCAGAGAGTGAGGTCACAACCAGGGATCACACATATACCCCAATCCCCCTGAGACACCCTCAGAGAGTGAGGTCACAACCAGGGATCAGACACATATCCCACTCCCCCTGAGACACCCTCAGAGAGTGAGGTCACAACCAGAGATCAGACACATATCCCAATCCCCCTGAGACACCCTCAGAGAGTGAGGTCACAACCAGGGATCAGACATATACCCCACTCCCCCTGAGACACCCTCAGAGAGTGAGGTCACAACCAGAGATCAGACACATATCCCACTCCCGCTGAGACGGGGCTGAATGACAGATTTTATCTCGTCGGCTCAGAATTCCATCCACCAACCTTTCGTTTACTGTCCCCAACACCTGTTTCATTCGCTGTTGGGTTCATGAGAAATAATAGCTGGTCTCAGAATAGTTCCTTGGTCGGCTGAAAGAGGAGAGATGACACCCCAGGAAGTGGGTCTCTCCGGCCCCCCTCCAACACTATAAACAGACAAATGAGCTACATGACACGATCCTATTCATAGACAGTGAATTCAATCTGAGGACGCTTGAACGCTATCATACCTGGGTTCAAATTGTATTTGTTTTCTTTCACATACTTCAGCGTGCCTGGTACAACAGAGGCTATGGAATATGTAGTCGTCAAAAGGACTTCAGACAGGTTCAAGCAAACACTGCAAGAACTTGAGAAGAAAACGACTCTTGTTTGAGCCCAGGCCTAAACAATACTGCTTTCTACTCAATACAACCCAACACCTTCCCGGGAACCCCCCCCCCCACCACCACCAGGCTACCCCTCACCTACCCAGTCTACCCTCACCTACCCAGTCTACCCTCACCTACCCAGTCTACCACTCACCTATCCAGTCTACCCTCACCTACCCAGTCTACCCTCACCTACCCAGTCTACCCTCACCTACCCAGTCTACCCCACCTACCCAGTCTACCCTCACCTACCCAGTCTACCCCACCTACCCAGTCTACCCTCACCTACCCAGTCTACCCTCACCTACCCAGTCTGCCCTTACCTACCCAGTCTATCCTCACCTACCCAGTCTACCCCTCACCTACCCAGTCTACCCCACCTACCCAGTCTACCCTCACCTACCCAGTCTATCCTCACCTACCCAGTCTACCCTGACCTACCCAGTCTGCCCTTCCCTAGCCAGTCTACCCCACCTACCCAGTCTACCCTGACCTACCCAGTCTACCCCTACCCAGTCTACCCCACCTACCCAGTCTATCCTCACCTACCCAGTCTACCCTCACCTACCCAGTCTACCCCTACCCAGTCTACCCCACCTACCCAGTCTATCCTCACCTACCCAGTCTACCCTCACCTACCCAGTCTACCCCTACCCAGTCTACCCCACCTACCCAGTCTATCCATACCCAGTCTACCCTCACCTACCCAGTCTACCCCACCTACCCAGTCTACCCCACCTACCCAGTCTACCCCCACCTACCCAGTCTACCCCACCTACCCAGTCTACCCTCACCTACCCAGTCTACCCCACCTACCCAGTCTACCCTCAACCACCCAGTCTACCCTCACCTACCTAGTCTACCCTCATCTACCCAGTCTACCCATACCCAGTCTACCCCTCACCTACCCATTCTACCCCACCTACCCAGTCTATCCATACCCAGTCTACCCTTACCTACCCAGTCTACCTCACCTACCCAGTCTACCCTCACCTACCCAGAGTACCCTTACCTACCCAGTCTACCCTTACCTACCCAGTCTACCCCACCTACCCAGTCTACCCTTACCTACTCAGTCTACCATTACCCCCCCCAGTCTACCCCTACCTACCCAGTCTACCCTTACCTACCCAGTCTATCAATACCCCCAGTCTACCCTTACCTACCCAGTCTACCATTACCCCCCCAGTCTACCCTCACCTACCCAGTCTACCCCACCTACCCAGTCTACCCCTACCCAGTCTACCCTTACCTACCCAGTCTACCCCACCTACCCAGTCTACCATTACCCCCCAGTCTACCCCTACCTACCCAGTCTACCCCACCTACCCAGTCTACCCTCACCTACCCAGTCTACCCTCACCTACCCAGTCTACCCTCACCTACCCAGTCTATCCCACCTACCCAGTCGACCCTTACCTACCCAGTCTACCCTTACCTACCCAGTCTACCTCACCTACCCAGTCTACCCCTACCCAGTCTACCCTCACCTACCCAGTCTATCCCACCTACCCAGTCTACCCATACCCAGTCTACCCTGACCTACCCAGTCTACCCTCACCTACCCAGCCTACCCTCACCTACCCAGTCTATCCCACCTACCCAGTCTACCCTCACCTACCCAGTCTACCCCACCTACCCAGTCTACCCATACCCAGTCTACCCTTACCTACCCAGTCTACCCCACCTACCCAGTCTACCATTACCCCCCAGTCTACCCCTACCTACCCAGTCTACCCCCCTACCCAGTCTACCCTCACCTACCCAGTCTACCCTCACATACCCAGTCTACCCTCACCTACCCAGTCTATCCCACCTACCCAGTCTACCCTTACCTACCCAGTCTACCCTTACCTACCCAGTCTACCTCACCTACCCAGTCTACCCTCACCTACCCAGAGTACCCTTACCTACCCAGTCTACCCTTACCTACCCAGTCACCCCACCTACCCAGTCTACCCTTACCTACCCAGTCTACCATTACCCCCCCAGTCTACCCCTACCTACCCAGTCTACCCTTACCTACCCAGTCTATCATTACCCCCCAGTCTACCCTTACCTACCCAGTCTACCATTGCCCCCCCCAGTCTACCCCTCACCTACCCAGTCTACCCCACCTACCCAGTCTACCCCTACCCAGTCTACCCTTACCTACCCAGTCTACCCCACCTACCCAGTCTACCATTACCCCCCCAGTCTACCCTTACCTACCCAGTCTACCCCACCTACCCAGTCTACCCTCACCTACCCAGTCTACCCCTATCCAGTCTACCCTCACCTACCCAGTCTATCCCACCTACCCAGTCTACCCATACCCAGTCTACCCTCACCTACCCAGTCTACCCTCACCTACCCAGTCTACCCTCACCTACCCAGTCTATCCCACCTACCCAGTCTACCCTTACCTACCCAGTCTACTCCTACCCAGTCTATCCTTACCCAGCCTACCCTTACCCAGCCTACCCTTACTCAGCCTACTTCTACCCAGCCTACCCCTCTCTAGGGTCCCTCCTGATGACAGATCAAGAGAGAGGAGCTCAGGTTGTGCTTTGCTTCTCTCTGTTTAACGGCTGTTCCACAGGTTAATTACAGTGTTCTACAACCTGGTTTAAACCTGCAGAGTTCCAGGTGTTGGTCATCAGCAACACAGACAACACACGCCATTAGGTTACATCTGTCTACAGAGCAAAGCACCAACAACAGAACCTTCAAAAGGCCTAGTGTTCCTGTAAAAGATTCCTGCTGGGAGAAGAGAGGGATGGGGAGAGAACTAGAGAGAAGGGGGAAACAGACATCTTGAAGAAGAGAGGGATGGAGAGAGATGCGATTGTGAGCTGTCACTCTGGTCCAGTGTGTGTGTGTGTGTGTGTGTGTGTGTGTGTGTGTGTGTGTGTGTGTGTGTGTGTGTGTGTGTGTGTGTGTGTGTGTGTGTGTGTTTGAGTTGTGTGTGTGTGCATGTGTCATCGGAATGCACCAGAACACAAAAGAGCTTGGCCATCTGTCAACAACACAGTGACCGAACCTGAGTCAGGAGACTGACTGACACAAAGAACAAGGACATTCCTCCTCAGGATGGGTTAAAGGGGGAGAAGGGTCAGGATGGGTTAAAGGGGGCAGGATGGGTTAAAGGGGGGCAGGATGGGGGGGGTCAGGATGGGTTAAAGGGGGGCAGGATGGGTTAAAGGGGGGTCAGGATCGGTTAAAGGGGGGCAGGATGGGTTAAAGGGGGGTCAGGATGGGTTAAAGGGGGTCAGGATGGGTTAAAGGGGGGCAGGATGGGTTAAAGGGATGGGGGGGCAGGATGGGTTAAAGGGGGAGAAGGGTCAGGATGGGTTAAGGGGGGGTGAGGATGGGTTAAAGGGGGGAGAAGGGTCAGGATGGGTTAAAGGGGGAGAAGGGTCAGGATGGGTTAAAGGGGGAGAAGGGTCAGGATGGGTTAAAGGGTCAGGATGGGTTAAAGGGGGAGAAGGGTCAGGATGGGTTAAAGGGGGGAGAAGGGTCAGGATGGGTTAAAGGAAGGAGAGAAGGGTCAGGATGGGTTAAAAGGGGGGAGAAGGGTCAGGATGGGTTAAAGGAAGGAGAAGGGTCAGGATGGGTTAAAGGGGGAGAAGGGTCAGGATGGGTTAAAGGGGGGAAAGGGTCAGGATGGGTTAAAGGGGGAGAAGGGTCAGGATGGGTTAAAGGGGGAGAAGGGTCAGGATGGGTTAAAGGGGGGAGAAGGGTCAGGATGGGTTAAAGGGGGGGAGAAGGGTCAGGATGGGTTAAAGGAAGGAGAGAAGGGTCAGGATGGGTTAAAGGGGGAGAAAGGTCAGGATCGGTTAAAGGGGGGCAGGATGGGTTAAAGGGGGGGTCAGGATGGGTTAAAGGGGGGCAGGATGGGTTAAAGGGGGGTCAGGATGGGTTAAAGGGGGTCAGGATGGGTTAAAGGGGGGGGCAGGATGGGTTAAAGGGGGTCAGGATGGGTTAAAAGGGGTCAGGATGGGGGGGTCAGGATGGGTTAAAGGGGGGCAGGATGGGTTAAAGCAGGAGGGGAGAAGGGTCAGGATGGGTTAAAGGGGGGAGAAGGGTCAGGATGGGTTAAAAGGGGGTCAGGATGGGTTAAAGGGGGAGAAGGGTCAGGATGGGTTAAAGGGGGGAGAAGGGTCAGGATGGGTTAAAGGGGGGGAGAAGGGTCAGGATGGGTTAAAGGGGGAGAAGGGTCAGGATGGGTTAAAGGGGGGAAGGGTCAGGATGGGTTAAAGGGGGGAGAAGGGTCAGGATGGGTTAAAGGAGGGAGAAGGGTCAGGATGGGTTAAAGGGGGGGAGAAGGGTCAGGATGGGTTAAAGGGGGAGAAGGGTCAGGATGGGTTAAAGGAAGGAGAGAAGGGTCAGGATGGGTTAAAGGAAGGAGAGAAGGGTCAGGATGGGTTAAAGGAAGGAGAGAAGGGTCAGGATGGGTTAAAGGGGGGAGAAGGGTCAGGATGGGTTAAAGGGAGGTCAGGATGATGGGTCAAGGGAGGGTCAGGATGGAGTTAAAGGGGGGAGAAGGGTCAGGATGGGTTAAAGGGGGGAGAAGGGTCAGGGGAGTTAAAGGGGGGAGAAGGGTCAGGATGGGTTAAAGGAGGGAGAAGGGTCAGGATGGGTTGAAGAGGGGGAGAAGGGTCAGGATGGGTTAAAGGGGGGAGAAGGGTCAGGATGGGTTAAAGGGGGGAGAAGGGTCAGGATGGGTTAAAGGAGGGAGAGAAGGGTCAGGATGGGTTAAAGGAGGGGAGAAGGGTCAGGATGGGTTGAAGGGGGGAGAAGGGTCAGGATGGGTTAAAGGAGGGGAGAAGGGTCAGGATGGGTTGAAGGGGGAGAAGGGTCAGGATGGGTTGAAGGGGGGAGAAGGGTCAGGATGGGTTAAAAGGGGGGAGAAAGGTCAGGATGGGTTAAAGGAAGGGAGAAGGGTCAGGATGGGTTAAAGGGGGGGTCAGGATGGGTTAAAGGGGGGTCAGGATGGGTTAAAGGGGGGGTCAGGATGGGTTAAAGGGGGAGGTCAGGATGGGTTAAAGGGGGAGAGAAGGGGTCAGGATGGGTTGAAGGGGGAGAAGGGTCAGGATGGGTTAAAGGGGGAGAAGGGTCAGGATGGGTTGAAGGGGGAGAAGGGTCAGGATGGGTTAAAGGGGGAGAAGGGTCAGGATGGGTTAAAAGGGGAGAAGGGTCAGGATGGGTTAAAAGGGGGGAGAAGGGTCAGGATGGGTTAAAGGAGGAGAAGGGTCAGGATGGGTTAAAGGAAGGAGAAGGGTCAGGATGGGTTAAAGGAGGGGAGAAGGGTCAGGATGGGTTAAGGAAGGAAGGAGAAGGGTCAGGATGGGTTGAAGGGGGAGAAGGGTCAGGATGGGTTAAAGGGGGGAGAAGGGTCAGGATGGGTTAAAGGAGGGAGAAGGGTCAGGATGGGTTAAAGGAGGGGAGAAGGGTCAGGATGGGTTAAAGGAGGGAGAAGGGTCAGGATGGGTTAAAGGGGGAGAAGGGTCAGGATGGGTTAAAGGGGGTCAGGATGGATAGTTAAAGGGGGGTCAGGATGGGTTAAAGGGGGTCAGGATGGTTTAAAGGGGGTCAGGATGGGTTAAAGGGGAGAGAAGGGTCAGGATGGGTTAAAGGGGAGAGAAGGGTCAGGATGGGTTAAAGGAGGAGAAGGGTCAGGATGGGTTAAAGGAGGGGAGAAGGGTCAGGATGGGTTAAAGGAAGGAGAAGGGTCAGGATGGGTTAAAGGAGGGGGAGAAGGGTCAGGATGGGTTAAAGGAAGGGAGAAGGGTCAGGATGGGTTAAAGGGGGGTCAGGATGGGTTAAAGGGGTCAGGATGGGTTAAAGGGGGAGAAGGGTCAGGATGGGTTAAGAGGGGGGTCAGGATGGGTTAAAGTGGTAATGGGGGGTCAGGATGGGTTAAAGGGGGGTCAGGATGGGTTATGAATCCCTGACTGGTGTAGTGCATTCTCTCAACAATATATCAAGTTGCAAAGCACACACACACACACACACACACACACACACACAGAGACTTAGAGCAGCAGGAGTGGAATGACACTATTTGAAGCTTCAACAGTGAACGTAGTCCATTCTCAATGAGGGTCTTTTCACTCCCCTCATTCTGACAGGGACCATATTGCACATGACAATGTCATAAAGCAACCCCAGCAGAGGGGAACAGAACAGGGTGTGTGTGTGTGTGTGTGTGTGTGTGTGTGTGTGTGTGTGTGTGTGTGTGTGTGTGTGTGTGTGTGTGTGTGTGTGTGTTCGTGTGCGTGTGCGTGTGTGTGTGTCACCTCTCAGAAGAAACTCTATGAAACTGTCCTTTGCTGCGTGACTTCCTGACTCTATATGGTCACGTAAAATACAGACGTCATTCTTCTGTTTGTCTACAGTAGATGATATATAGGATGCTGCTCAAGGTATTTTCTCCCTGTCTTACCAGTCAGAAAGGGGTGAGTGCAGGGGAATAGAAACAAGACAAACAGAGGAGAGAGAGGGATAGTGTAATGACTGCAGGCTCTAGAGGAGAGGAGGTGGAGGAGGAGGAGGAGGAGGAGGAGGAGGAGGAGGAGGAGGAGGAGAGGGATAGTGTAATGACTGCAGGCTCTAGAGGAGAGGAGGTGGAGGAGGAGAGGGATAGTGTAATGACTGCAGGCTCTAGAGGAGAAGAGGTGGAGGAGGAGAGGGATAGTGTAATGACTGCAGGCTCTTGAGGAGAGGAGGTGGCGGAGGAGAGGGATAGTGTAATGACTGCAGGCTCTAGAGGAGAGGAGGTGGAGGAGGAGAGGGATAGTGTAATGACTGCAGGCTCTTGAGGAGAGGAGGTGGAGGAGGAGAGGGATAGTGTAATGACTGCAGGCTCTTGAGGAGAGGAGGTGGAGGAGGAGGAGAGGGATAGTGTAATGACTGCAGGCTCTAGAGGAGAGGAGGTGGAGGAGGAGGAGAGGGATAGTGTAATGACTGCAGGCTCTAGAGGAGAGGAGGTGGAGGAGGAGAGGGATAGTGTAATGACTGCAGGCTCTAGAGGAGAGGAGGTGGAGGAGGAGAGGGATAGTGTAATGACTGCAGGCTCTAGAGGAGAGGAGGTGGAGGAGGAGAGGGATAGTGTAATGACTGCAGGCTCTAGAGGAGAGGAGGTGGAGGAGGAGAGGGATAGTGTAATGACTGCAGGCTCTTGAGGAGAGGAGGTGGAGGAGGAGAGGGATAGTGTAATGACTGCAGGCTCTTGAGGAGAGGAGGTGGAGGAGGAGGAGGAGGAGAGGGATAGTGTAATGACTGCAGGCTCTAGAGGAGAGGAGGAGGAGGAGGAGGAGAGGGATAGTGTAATGACTGCAGGCTCTAGAGGGAGAGGAGGTGGAGGAGGAGGGATAGTGTAATGACTGCAGGCTCTTGAGGAGAGGAGGTGGAGGAGGAGAGGGATAGTGTAATGACTGCAGGCTCTAGAGGAGAAGAGGTGGAGGAGGAGAGGGATAGTGTAATGACTGCAGGCTCTTGAGGAGAGGAGGTGGAGGAGGAGAGGGATAGTGTAATGACTGCAGGCTCTTGAGGAGAGGAGGTGGAGGAGGAGGAGGAGGAGAGGGATAGTGTAATGACTGCAGGCTCTTGAGGAGAGGAGGTGGAGGAGGAGGAGGAGGAGGAGGAGAGGGATAGTGTAATGACTGCAGGCTCTTGAGGAGAGGAGGTGGAGGAGGAGAGGGATAGTGTAATGACTGCAGGCTCTAGAGGAGAGGAGGTGGAGGAGGAGAGGGATAGTGTAATGACTGCAGGCTCTTGAGGAGAGGAGGTGGAGGGAGGAGGAGGAGGAGGAGGAGGAGGAGGAGAGGGATAGTGTAATGACTGCAGGCTCTAGAGGAGAGGAGGTGGAGGAGGAGAGGGATAGTGTAATGACTGCAGGCTCTTGAGGAGAGGAGGTGGAGGAGGAGGAGAGGGATAGTGTAATGACTGCAGGCTCTAGAGGAGAGGAGGTGGAGGAGGAGAGGGATAGTGTAATGACTGCAGGCTCTTGAGGAGAGGAGGTGGAGGAGGAGGAGGAGAGAGGGATAGTGTAATGACTGCAGGCTCTTGAAGAGAGGAGGTGGAGGAGGAGAGGGATAGTGTAATGACTGCAGGCTCTTGAGGAGAGGAGGAGGAGGAGGAGGAGAGGGATAGTGTAATGACTGCAGGCTCTTGAAGAGAGGAGGTGGAGGAGGAGGAGGAGGAGAGGGATAGTGTAATGACTGCAGGCTCTAGAGGAGAGGAGGTGGCGGAGGAGGAGAGGGATAGTGTAATGACTGCAGGCTCTAGAGGAGAGGAGGTGGAGGAGGAGAGGGATAGTGTAATGACTGCAGGCTCTTGAGGAGAGGAGGTGGAGGAGGAGAGGGATAGTGTAATGACTGCAGGCTCTTGAGGAGAGGAGGTGGAGGAGGAGAGGGATAGTGTAATGACTGCAGGCTCTTGAGGAGAGGAGGTGGAGGAGGAGAGGGATAGTGTAATGACTGCAGGCTCTAGAGGAGAGGAGGTGGAGGAGGAGAGGGATAGTGTAATGACTGCAGGCTCTTGAGGAGAGGAGGAGGAGGAGGAGAGGGATAGTGTAATGACTGCAGGCTCTAGAGGAGAGGAGGTGGAGGAGGAGAGGGATAGTGTAATGACTGCAGGCTCTTGAGGAGAGGAGGTGGAGGAGGAGGAGGAGGAGAGGGATAGTGTAATGACTGCAGGCTCTAGAGGAGAGGAGGTGGAGGAGGAGAGGGATAGTGTAATGACTGCAGGCTCTAGAGGAGAGGAGGTGGAGGAGGAGGAGGAGGAGGAGAGGGATAGTGTAATGACTGCAGGCTCTAGAGGAGAGGAGGTGGAGGAGGAGAGGGATAGTGTAATGACTGCAGGCTCTTGAGGAGAGGAGGTGGAGGAGGAGGAGGAGGAGGAGGAGAGGGATAGTGTAATGACTGCAGGCTCTAGAGGAGAGGAGGTGGAGGAGGAGAGGGATAGTGTAATGACTGCAGGCTCTAGAGGAGAGGAGGTGGAGGAGGAGAGGGATAGTGTAATGACTGCAGGCTCTAGAGGAGAGGAGGTGGAGGAGGAGAGGGATAGTGTAATGACTGCAGGCTCTAGAGGAGAGGAGGTGGAGGAGGAGAGGGATAGTGTAATGACTGCAGGCTCTAGAGGAGAGGAGGTGGAGGAGGAGGAGGAGGAGGAGGAGGAGAGGGATAGTGTAATGACTGCAGGCTCTAGAGGAGAGGAGGTGGAGGAGGAGGAGGAGGAGAGGGATAGTGTAATGACTGCAGGCTCTAGAGGAGAGGAGGTGGAGGAGGAGAGGGATAGTGTAATGACTGCAGGCTCTTGAGGAGAGGAGGTGGAGGAGGAGAGGGATAGTGTAATGACTGCAGGCTCTAGAGGAGAGGAGGTGGAGGAGGAGAGGGATAGTGTAATGACTGCAGGCTCTTGAGGAGAGGAGGTGGAGGAGGAGGAGGAGGAGAGGGATAGTGTAATGACTGCAGGCTCTTGAAGAGAGGAGGTGGAGGAGGAGGAGGAGGAGAGGGATAGTGTAATGACTGCAGGCTCTAGAGGAGAGGAGGTGGAGGAGGAGGAGGAGGAGGGATAGTGTAATGACTGCAGGCTCTAGAGGAGAGGAGGTGGCGGAGGAGGAGAGGGATAGTGTAATGACTGCAGGCTCTAGAGGAGAGGAGGTGGAGGAGGAGAGGGAAAGTGTAATGACTGCAGGCACTAGAGGAGAGGAGGTGGAGGAGGAGAGGGATAGTGTAATGACTGCAGGCTCTAGAGGAGAGGAGGTGGAGGAGGAGAGGGATAGTGTAATGACTGCAGGCTCTAGAGGAGAGGAGGAGGAGGAGGAGGAGGAGGAGGAGGAGAGGGATAGTGTAATGACTGCAGGCTCTAGAGGAGAGGAGGTGGAGGAGGAGAGGGATAGTGTAATGACTGCAGGCTCTAGAGGAGAGGAGGTGGAGGAGGAGAGGGATAGTGTAATGACTGCAGGCTCTTAGAGGAGAGGAGGTGGAGGAGGAGAGGGATAGTGTAATGACTGCAGGCTCTTGAGGAGAGGAGGTGGAGGAGGAGAGGGATAGTGTAATGACTGCAGGCTCTAGAGGAGAGGAGGTGGAGGAGGAGAGGAGAGGGATAGTGTAATGACTGCAGGCTCTTGAGGAGAGGAGGTGGAGGAGGAGAGGGATAGTGTAATGACTGCAGGCTCTTGAGGAGAGGAGGTGGAGGAGGAGAGGGATAGTGTAATGACTGCAGGCTCTTGAGGAGAGGAGGTGGAGGAGGAGAGGGATAGTGTAATGACTGCAGGCTCTAGAGGAGAGGAGGTGGAGGAGGAGGAGGAGGAGAGGGATAGTGTAATGACTGCAGGCTCTAGAGGAGAGGAGGTGGAGGAGGAGAGGGATAGTGTAATGACTGCAGGCTCTTGAGGAGAGGAGGTGGAGGAGGAGGAGAGGGATAGTGTAATGACTGCAGGCTCTAGAGGAGAGGAGGTGGAGGAGGAGAGAGGATAGTGTAATGACTGCAGGCTCTAGAGGAGAGGAGGTGGAGGAGGAGAGGGATAGTGTAATGACTGCAGGCTCTTGAGGAGAGGAGGTGGAGGAGGAGAGGGATAGTGTAATGACTGCAGGCTCTGAGGAGTGGAGGTGGAGGAGGAGAGGGATAGTGTAATGACTGCAGGCTCTTGAGAGGAGGTGGAGAGGAGGAGGAGAGGGATAGTGTAATGACTGCAGGCTCTTGAGGAGAGGAGGTGGAGGAGGGAGAGGGATAGTGTAATGACTGCAGGCTCTAGAGGAGAGGAGGTGGAGGAGGAGGAGGGATAGTGTAATGACTGCAGGCTCTTGAGGAGAGGAGGTGGAGGAGGAGAGGGATAGTGTAATGACTGCAGGCTCTTGAGGAGAGGAGGTGGAGGAGGAGAGGGATAGCGTAATGACTGCAGGCTCTTGAGGAGAGGAGGTGGAGGAGGAGGGAGAGGGATAGTGTAATGACTGCAGGCTCTAGAGGAGAGGAGGTGGAGGAGGAGGTGGAGGCAGGGAGGAGAGGTGGAGGAGGAGAGGGATAGTGTAATGACTGCAGGCTCTAGAGGAGAGGAGGTGGAGGAGGAGGTGGAGGAGGAGGAGAAGGAGGAGGAGAGGGATAGTGTAATGACTGCAGGCTCTTGAGGAGAGGAGGTGGAGGAGGAGAGGGATAGTGTAATGACTGCAGGCTCTTGAGGAGAGGAGGTGGAGGAGGAGGAGGAGAGGGATAGTGTAATGACTGCAGGCTCTAGAGGAGAGGAGGTGGAGGAGGAGGTGGAGGAGGAGCAGGAGGAGGAGGAGGAGGAGGAGAGAGGGATAGTGTAATGACTGCAGGCTCTTGAGGAGAGGAGGTGGAGGAGGAGGGGATAGGTAATGACTGCAGGCTCTGAGAGGGAGGAGGAGGAGGAGAGGGATAGTGTAATGACTGCAGGCTCTTGAGGGAGGAGGAGGAGGAGGGAGAGGGATAGTGTAATGACTGCAGGCTCTTGAGGAGAGGAGGTGGAGGAGGAGGAGGAGGAGGAGGGATAGTGTAATGACTGCAGGCTCTGAGGAGAGGAGGTGGAGGAGGAGAGGGATAGTGTAATGACTGCAGGCTCTTGAGGAGAGGAGGTGGAGGAGGAGGAGGAGAGGGATAGTGTAATGACTGCAGGCTCTTGAGGAGAGGAGGTGGAGGAGGGAGGAGGAGGAGGAGGAGGAGGAGGATAGTGTAATGACTGCAGGCTCTTGAGGAGAGGAGGTGGAGGAGGAGAGGGATAGTGTAATGACTGCAGGCTCTAGAGGAGAGGAGGTGGAGGAGGAGAGGGATAGTGTAATGACTGCAGGCTCTAGAGGAGAGGAGGAGGAGGAGGAGAGGGATAGTGTAATGACTGCAGGCTCTAGAGGAGAGGAGGTGGAGGAGGAGAGGGATAGTGTAATGACTGCAGGCTCTAGAGGAGGAGGAGGAGGAGGAGGAGGAGAGGGATAGTGTAATGACTGCAGGCTCTTGAGGAGAGGAGGTGGAGGAGGAGGAGGGATAGTGTAATGACTGCAGGCTCTAGAGGAGAGGAGGTGGAGGAGGAGAGGGATAGTGTAATGACTGCAGGCTCTTGAGGAGAGGAGGTGGAGGAGGAGAGGGATAGTGTAATGACTGCAGGCTCTAGAGGAGAGGAGGTGGAGGAGGAGAGGGATAGTGTAATGACTGCAGGCTCTTGAGGAGAGGAGGTGGAGGAGGAGAGGGATAGTGTAATGACTGCAGGCTCTAGAGGAGAGGAGGTGGAGGTGGAGGAGGAGAGGGATAGTGTAATGACTGCAGGCTCTTGAGGAGAGGAGGAGGAGGAGGAGAGGGATAGTGTAATGACTGCAGGCTCTTGAGGAGAGGAGGTGGAGGAGGAGAGGGATAGTGTAATGACTGCAGGCTCTTGAGGAGAGGAGGTGGAGGAGGAGAGGGATAGTGTAATGACTGCAGGCTCTTGAGGAGAGGAGGTGGAGGAGGAGAGGGATAGTGTAATGACTGCAGGCTCTTGAGGAGAGGAGGTGGAGGAGGAGGAGGAGAGGGATAGTGTAATGACTGCAGGCTCTAGAGGAGAGGAGGTGGAGGAGGAGGAGGAGGAGGAGGAGGAGGAGGAGGAGAGGGATAGTGTAATGACTGCAGGCTCTAGAGAGAGGAGGTGGAGGAGGAGGTGGAGGAGGAGGAGAGGAGAGGGATAGTGTAATGACTGCAGGCTCTTGAGGAGAGGAGGTGGAGGAGGAGAGGGATAGTGTAATGACTGCAGGCTCTTGAGGAGAGGAGGTGGAGGAGGAGGAGGAGGAGAGGGATAGTGTAATGACTGCAGGCTCTAGAGGAGAGGAGGAGGTGGAGGAGGAGGTGGAGGAGGACTGCAGGAGGAGGAGGAGGAGGAGGAGGAGAGGGATAGTGTAATGACTGCAGGCTCTTGAGGAGAGGAGGTGGAGGAGGAGAGGGATAGTGTAATGACTGCAGGCTCTTGAGGAGAGGAGGAGGGAGGAGGAGGAGGAGGAGAGGGATAGTGTAATGACTGCAGGCTCTTGAGGAGAGGAGGAGGGGGAGGAGGGAGGAGGGAGGAGGAGGAGGAGAGGGATAGTGTAATGACTGCAGGCTCTTGAGGAGAGGAGGAGGAGGAGAGGGATAGTGTAATGACTGCAGGCTCTAGAGGAGAGGAGGTGGAGGAGGAGAGGGATAGTGTAATGACTGCAGGCTCTAGAGGAGAGGAGGTGGAGGAGGAGAGGGATAGTGTAATGACTGCAGGCTCTAGAGGAGAGGAGGTGGAGGAGGAGAGGGATAGTGTAATGACTGCAGGCTCTAGAGGAGAGGAGGTGGAGGAGGAGGAGGAGAGGGATAGTGTAATGACTGCAGGCTCTTGAGGAGAGGAGGTGGAGGAGGAGAGGGATAGTGTAATGACTGCAGGCTCTAGAGGAGAGGAGGTGGAGGAGGAGAGGGATAGTGTAATGACTGCAGGCTCTTGAGGAGAGGAGGTGGAGGAGGAGAGGGATAGTGTAATGACTGCAGGCTCTAGAGGAGAGGAGGTGGAGGTGGAGGAGGAGAGGATAGTGTAATGACTGCAGGCTCTGAGGAGAGGAGGAGGAGGAGGAGAGGGATAGTGTAATGACTGCAGGCTCTTGAGGAGAGGAGGTGGAGGAGGAGAGGGATAGTGTAATGACTGCAGGCTCTGGAGGAGGAGAGGAGGTGGAGGAGGAGAGGGATAGTGTAATGACTGCAGGCTCTGAGGAGAGGAGGTGGAGGAGGAGAGGGATAGTGTAATGACTGCAGGCTCTTGAGGAGAGGAGGTGGAGGAGGAGAGGGATAGTGTAATGACTGCAGGCTCTGAGGAGAGGAGGTGGAGGAGGAGAGGGATAGTGTAATGACTGCAGGCTCTAGGAGGAGGAGGGTGGAGGAGGTGGAGGAGGGGCGGAGGAGGAGAGGGATAGTGTAATGACTGCAGGCTCTTGAGGAGAGGAGGTGGAGGAGAGAGGGATAGTGTAATGACTGCAGGCTCTTGAGGAGAGGAGGTGGCGGAGGGGAGAGGGATAGTGTAATGACTGCAGGCTCTAGAGGAGAGGAGGTGGAGGAGGAGAGGGATAGTGTAATGACTGCAGGCTCTAGAGGAGAGGAGGGTGGAGGAGGAGAGGGATAGTGTAATGACTGCAGGCTCTTGAGGAAGGAGGTGGAGGAGAGGAGGAGGAGGAGGAGAGGGATAGTGTAATGACTGCAGGCTCTAGAGGAGAGGAGGTGGGAGGAGGAGAGGGATAGTGTAATGACTGCAGGCTCTTGAGGAGAGGAGGTGGAGGAGGAGAGGGATAGTGTAATGACTGCAGGCTCTAGAGGAGAGGAGGTGGAGGAGGAGAGGGATAGTGTAATGACTGCAGGCTCTAGAGGAGAGGAGGTGGAGGAGGAGGAGGGTGTAATGACTGCAGGGAGGAGGAGGTGGCGGAGGGAGGGTGTAATGACTGCAGGCTCTTGAGGGAGGAGGAGGTGGAGGAGGAGAGGGATAGTGTAATGACTGCAGGCTCTAGAGGAGAGGAGGTGGAGGAGGAGGAGGAGGAGGAGAGGGATAGTGTAATGACTGCAGGCTCTAGAGGAGAGGAGGTGGAGGAGGAGAGGGATAGTGTAATGACTGCAGGCTCTTGAGGAGAGGAGGTGGAGGAGGAGGGAGGAGGGATAGTGTAATGACTGCAGGCTCTAGAGAGGAGAGGAGGTGGAGGAGAGGAGGTGGAGGAGGAGAGGGATAGTGTAATGACTGCAGGCTCTTGAGGAGAGGAGGTGGAGGAGGAGAGGGATAGTGTAATGACTGCAGGCTCTTGAGGAGAGGAGGTGGAGGAGGAGGAGGAGGAGGAGGAGAGGGATAGTGTAATGACTGCAGGCTCTAGAGGAGAGGAGGTGGAGGAGGAGAGGGATAGTGTAATGACTGCAGGCTCTAGAGGAGAGGAGGTGGAGGAGGAGAGGGATAGTGTAATGACTGCAGGCTCTAGAGGAGAGGAGGTGGAGGAGGAGAGGGATAGTGTAATGACTGCAGGCTCTTGAGGAGAGGAGGTGGAGGAGGAGAGGGATAGTGTAATGACTGCAGGCTCTTGAGGAGAGGAGGTGGAGGAGGAGAGGGATAGTGTAATGACTGCAGGCTCTAGAGGAGAGGAGGTGGAGGAGGAGAGGGATAGTGTAATGACTGCAGGCTCTAGAGGAGAGGAGGTGGAGGAGGAGAGGGATAGTGTAATGACTGTATAGTATAGTTCCCTTAAGGAAAAACACCTTTAGTAAATTTGTAGAGCTTCCCATGTCTGGAATACACTGCCATCAGACACACATAACTGCACCACATATCACACTTTCACAAAATGCTTAAAGACATGGCTAAAGGTCAATCAAATTTGTGAACATGGTCCCTAGCTGTGTGTTGCTGCTTTCCCTGTTGTCTGTAGCTTGTGAGGTGTGGAAACACTTTATTGTTGCTTTTATGAATTTTGTCTTGCTGCTTTTTGTCCTATGTTGCTCTGTCTGTATGCTATGTCTTGCTTGTTCTATGTTGCTCTGTCTGTATGCCACGTCTTGCTTGTCCTATGTTGCTCTGTCTGTATGCTACGTCTTGCTTGTCCTATGTTGCTCTGTCTGTATGCTATGTCTTGGTTGTCCTATGTTGCTCTGTCTGTATGCCACGTCTTGCTTGTCCTATGTTGCTCTGTCTGTATGCTATGTCTTGGTTGTCCTATGTTGCTCTGTCTATATTGTCATTGTTTTTCATAACCTGCCCAGGGACTGCGGTTGAAAATTAGCCGGCTGGATAAAACCAGCACTTTTACTGAAACGTTGATTAATGTGCACTGTCCCTGTAAAAATTAAATAAACTCAAACTCAAACTGCAGGCCTGGCTCTTGAACCTAACTTTCTAGTGAGGCTGTGGCACTGTTTAGTGTGGTAGATTAATGATGTCTGGGCCTGTGGGTCTATGAGGGAGGGAGGGATGATGGAGGGAGCATTAGATTAGAGGGAGGGATAAGGTAGGGAGAGAGCAGAGAGAGGAGAGAGGGAGCATTAGATTAGAGTGAGGGATAAGGTAGGAAGGGAGAGTGCAGAGAGAGGAGGGAGAGAGCATTAGATTAGAGGGAGCGATAAGGTAGGAAGGGAGAGAGCAGAGAGAGGAGGGAGCATTAGATTAGAGGGAGGGAGGATTAGATTAGAGGGAGGAAGAGAGAGAGCAGAGAGGGGAGGGAGGGAGGGAGCATTAGAATAGAGGGAGGAAGGGGGAGAGAGGAGGGAGGGAGGGAGCATTAGATTAGAGGGAGGGAGGGAGGGAGCATTAGAATAGAGGGAGGAAGGGAGAGAGGAGGGAGGGAGGGAGCATAAGATTAGAGGGAGGAAGGGAGAGAGCAGAGAGAGGAGGGAGAGAGCATTAGATTAGAGGGAGGAAGGGAGAGAGCAGAGAGAGGAGGGAGAGAGCATTAGATTAGAGGGAGGGAGGAAGAGAGCAGAGAGGGGAGGGAGAGAGCAGAGAGAGGAGGAAGAGAGAGAGAGGAGGGAGAGAGAGAGAGGAGGGAGAGAGCATTAGATTAGAGGGAGGGAGGAAGGGAGGGAGAGAGAGAGAGGAGGGAGAGAGCATTAGATTAGAGAGAGAGGAGGGAGAGAGAGAGAGAGAGGAGGGAGAGAGAGAGAGGAGGGAGAGAGCATTAGATTAGAGGGAGGAAGGGATGGAGAGAGAGAAAGGAGGGAGGCAGGAAAGCATGCTTACTTTCCCTGGGCCACCACCACAATGGGACGCCTTACCCTACTGAGTCCCCCGCCCCCTCCTACACACACACACACACACACACACACAGAGATACACACCAGGGCTGTGGGCTGTGCTATTTGCAGTGGACAAGATAAATAATGTGTCTGCTAGCGGTCCTGTCTGAGACGTGGGAGTCATGGGGTTTTGCTGGATGTAATTGCATGTTATTATTATACCCCTCGGCTTATTGATGACACTTTAACTCCGTGGAGACAGGAGGCAGGAAGACTCTCTCTCTCTCTCCTCGCTTTCTATTGTTTAACTCAGAAAGCTACTTTTTTATCCAGGTCTCTTACATTCTCTCCCAAACCGAAACCTTTCCTATAATGTGCAGTACTTTTGACGAGAGGCCTATGAGTGCAGATGGACTACTATAGCAGTGCAGTGCAGATGGAATGCTAGAAAAGTGCAGTGTAAATGGAATGCTAGAACAGTGCAGTGCAGATGGAATGCTAGAACAGTGTAAATCCAATGCTAGAACAGTGCAGTGCAGACGGAGTGCTAGAACAGTGTAAATGGAATGCTAGAACAGTGTAAATGGAATGCTATAACAGTGTAAATGGAATGATAGAACAGTGTAAATGGAATGCTAGAACAGTGTAAATGGAATGCTAGAACAGTGCAGTGCAGATGGAATGCTAGAACAGTGCAGATGGAAAGCTAGAACAGTTTAAATGGAATGCTAGAACAGTGCAGTGCAGATGGAATGCTAGAACAGTGCAGTGCAGATGGAATTCTAGAACAGTGTAAATGGAATGCTAGAACAGTGCAGTGCAGATGGAATGCTAGAACAGTGCAGATGGAATGCTAGAACAGTGCAGTGCAGATGGAGTGCTAGAACAGTGCAGTGCAGATGGAATGCTAGAACAGTGCAGTGCAGATGGAAGGCTAGAACAGTGCAGATGGAATGCAAGAACAGTGCAGATGGAATGCTAGAACAGTATAGATGGAATGCTAGAACAGTGCAGTGCAGATGGAATGCTAGAACAGTGCAGTGCAGATGGAATGCTAGAACAGTGCAGATGGATTGCTAGAACAGTATAGATGGGATGCTATAACAGTGTAGATGGAATGCTATAACAGTGTAGATGGAATGCTATAACAGTGTAGATGGAATGCTATAACAGTGCAGATGGAATACTAGAACAGTGCAGATGTAATGCTAGAACAGTGTAGATGGAATGCTAGAACAGTGCAGATGGAATGCTAGAACAGTGTAGATGGAATGCTATAACAGGGTAGATGGAATGCTATAACAGTGTAGATGGAATGCTAGAACAGTGCAGATGGAATGCTAGAACAGTGCAGATGGAATGCTAGAACAGTGCAGATGGAATGCTAGAACAGTGCAGATGGAATGCTAGAACAGTGTAGATGGAATGCTAGAACAGTGCAGATGGAATGCTAGAACAGTGTAGATGGAATGCTAGAACAGTGTAGATGGAATGCTAGAACAGTGCAGATGGAATACTAGAACAGTGCAGATGGAATGCTAGAACAGTGTAGATGGAATGCTAGAACAGTGTAGATGGAATGCTAGAACAGTGCAGATGGAATGCTAGAACAGTGTAGATGGAATGCTAGAACAGTGTAGATGGAATGCTAGAACAGTGCAGATGGAATACTAGAACAGTGCAGATGGAATGCTAGAACAGTGCAGATGGAATGCTAGAACAGTGCAGATGGAATGCTAGAACAGTGTAGATGGAATGCTAGAACAGTGCAGTGAAAACATGAAATAACTCTTGTTAAAGTGACTCACTGTGATGTCACAGAGTCGAGAAGCGGTACAGTTTTTTTTACAGAAGATAATTATCTCACCGTTAAGGAGACTGTAACCCTTGACCTTGACAGGGACTGAAAATAACCTAATTTCCTGTCTGTCATTACTCTTTCCGATTTCCCCGCAGGCGTAAGAGACAACCCGTCCCATCAACAAGTGTCTGGAGTTGTCCCAAATTGCCCCCTATTTGCTATGTAGTGCACAGGGTTCTGGTCAAAAGTAGTACGCTACAGAGAGAATAGGGAGCAATATGTCTACCCTGTCTAATCAATCATAGGAGCAGCCATATTGGTGTAAGAGGTCATAGGTCAATCACCCCTAACCCCTTTACTTAACCCTGCACCCCCATTGTGTTGTTCCTCCCACTCTGCCTCTCAGTCAGCCTGTCTGTCTAACACCCCCCACCCCCTGCCTCTCAGTCAGCCTGTCTGTCTAACACCCCCCCACCCCCTGCCTCTCAGTCAGCCTGTCTGTCTAACACCCCCCCCACCCCCTGCCTCTCAGTCAGCCTGTCTGTCTAACACCCCCCCCCCCCCTGCCTCTCAGTCAGCCTGTCTGTCTAACACCCCCCCCCACCCCCCTGCCTCTCAGTCAGCCTGTCTGTCTAACCCCCCCCCCACCCCCTGCCTCTCAGTCAGCCTGTCTGTCTAACACCCCCCACCCCCCCCACCCCCTGCCTCTCAGTCAGCCTGTCTGTCTAACACCCCCCCCACCCCCTGCCTCTCAGTCAGCCTGTCTGTCTAACACCCCCCACCCCCTGCCTCTCAGTCAGCCTGTCTGTCTAACACCCCCCCCCCCCCACCCCCCACCCCCTGCCTCTCAGTCAGCCTGTCTGTCTAACACCCCCTGAGAAGACCCCTACAAGGCTGGAGAATAAAGGGGAAGGGACTAAAAAGTCAAGACCTGAGTGTCAGAGCTGTGACAAGAACTGTCTAGATGGATGCCATCACACACACACACACACACACACACACACAAGCGCACACGCACACACACACACACACACACACACACACACACACACAAGCGCACACACACACACAAACACACACAAGCGCACACACACACACAAGCACACACACACACACAAGCGCACACGCACACACACAAACACACACACACACACACAAGCGCACACACACAAACACACACACACACAAGCGCACACACACACACACACACACACACACAAGCGCACACACACAAACACACACACACACAAGCGCACACACACACACACACACAAGCGCACACGCACACTACATACGCTGAGTCAGGGAAACAGTTTTGGGGGGGGGAGTGAGTGGGGTGAACTGAAAAATGAGAAAAAAGAACATAATTTAATATGAATGTAATTTTCCTCCATTACATAAATGGAAGGCCTAATCATAATGCACGTTCGCCCCCAGGGCTAATTGAAATGAAACCTTTGATATCTAATTCCACTAGTCAGTGCTAACAAATTACACTTGATGCGTCAGAAATGGCAGCCTATCCCCCCATATAGTTCACTTTGTAGGGAACAGGGTGGCATTTGGGACACAGACCCCTTTCTAGCACAGCAGTGGCATATCAAAGATTTGATTTGGTATTCTGGATCCAACTCAACTAGACAAGACTGTAGGACTTCTCCCTGTACTCAGAATACAGTGGAATACAGTAGACTACTCAGAATATAGTGGAATACAGTAGACTACTCAGAATATAGTGGAATACAGTAGACTACTCAGAATATAGTGGAATACAGTAGACTACTCAGAATATAGTGGAATACAGTAGACTACTCAGAATATAGTGGAATACAGTAGACTACTCAGAATATAGTGGAATACAGTAGACTACTCAGAATATAGTGGAATACAGTAGACTACTCAGAATATAGTGGAATACAGTAGACTACTCAGAATATAGTGGAATACAGTAGACTACTCAGAATATAGTGGAATACAGTAAACTACTCAGAATATAGTGGAATACAGTAAACTACTCAGAATACAGTGGAATACAGTAAACTACTCAGAATACAGTGGAATACAGTAAACTACTCAGAATACAGTAGACTACTCAGAATACAGTAGAATATAGTAAACTACTCAGAATATTGTGGAATACAGTAAACTACTCAGAATACAGTGGAATACAGTAAACTACTCAGAATACAGTAGACTACTCAGAATACAGTAGAATATAGTAAACTACTCAGAATATAGTGGAATACAGTAAACTACTCAGAATACAGTGGAATACAGTAAACTACTCAGAATACAGTAGACTACTCAGAATACAGTAGAATATAGTAAACTACTCAGAATATAGTGGAATACAGTAAACTACTCAGAATACAGTAGACTACTCAGAATACAGTAGAATATAGTAAACTACTCAGAATATAGTGGAATACAGTAAACTACTCAGAATACTGTGGAGTACTGTATACTAGTCATAGTACTGTGAAATACAGTATACTACTCATAGTACAGTGGAATACAGTATACTACTCAGAATACTGTGGAGTACTGTATACTAGTCATAGTACTGTGAAATACAGTATACTACTCATAGTACAGTGGAATACAGTATACTACTCATAATACAGTAGAATACAGTAGACTACTCAGAATATAGTGGAATACAGTAGACTACTCAGAATATAGTGGAATACAGTAGACTACTCAGAATATAGTGGAATACAGTAGACTACTCAGAATATAGTGGAATACAGTAGACTACTCAGAATATAGTGGAATACAGTAAACTACTCAGAATACAGTAGACTACTCAGAATACAGTGGAATATAGTAAACTACTCAGAATATAGTGGAATACAGTAAACTACTCAGAATACAGTGGAATACAGTAGACTACTCAGAATATAGTGGAATACAGTAGACTACTCAGAATATAGTGGAATACAGTAGACTACTCAGAATGCTGTGGAATACAGTATACTACTCATAATACAGTAGAATACAGTAAACAACTCAGAATACAGTGGAATACAGTATACTACTCATAATACAGTAGAATACAGTAAACAACTCAGAATACAGTGGAATACAGTATACTACTCATAATACAGTAGAATACAGTATACTACTCAGAATACAGTGGAATACAGTATACTACTCATAATACAGTAGAATACAGTAGACTACTCAGAATACAGTGGAATATAGTAAACTACTCAGAATATAGTGGAATACAGTATACTACTCAGAATGCTGTGGAATACAATATACTACTCAGAATACTGTGGAATACAGTATACTACTCAGAATACTGTGGAATACAGTATACTACTCAGAATACTGTGGAATACAGTATACTCCTCAAAATACTGTGGAATGCAGTATAGTACTCATATTACCATGGAATACTGTATACTACTAATACTACTGTGGAATACAGTATACTCCTCAAAATACTGTGGAATGCAGTATAGTACTCATAATACAGTAGAATACCGTATACTACTCAGAATATAGTGGAATACAGTAGACTACTCAGAATATAGTGGAATACAGTATACTACTCAGAATACAGTAGAATACTGTAAACTACTCAGAATACAGTAGAATACTGTATACTACTAAAAAAACAGTGGAATACAGTATACTACCCATAATGCTGTGAAATACAGTATACTACCCATAATGCTGTGGAATACAGTATACTACCCATAATGCTGTGAAATACAGTATACTACCCATAATGCTGTGAAATACAGTATACTAACCATAATGCAGTAGAATACAGTATACTACCCATAATGCTGTGAAATACAGTATACTACCCATAATGCTGTGGAATACAGTATACTACCCATAATGCTGTGGAATACAGTATACTACTTATAATACAGTAGAATACAGTATACTACCCATAATGCTGTGAAATACAGTATACTACCCATAATGCAGTGGAATACAGTATACTACTTATAATACAGTAGAATACAGTATACTACCCATAATGCTGTGAAATACAGTATACTACCCATAATGCTGTGAAATACAGTATACTACCCATAATGCAGTGGAATACAGTATACTACTTATAATACAGTAGAATACAGTATACTACCCATAATGCTGTGGAATACAGTATACTACCCATAATGCTGTGGAATACAGTATACTACCCATAATACAGTAGAATACAGTATACTACCCATAATGCTGTGGAATACAGTATACTACCCATAATGCTGTGGAATACAGTATACTACCCATAATGCAGTAGAATACAGTATACTACCCATAATACTGTGGAATACAGTATACTACCCATAATGCTGTGGAATACAGTATACTACCCATAATGCAGTGGAATACAGTATACTACCCATAATGCTGTGGAATACAGTATACTACCCATAATGCTGTGGAATACAGTATACTACCCATAATGCAGTGGAATACAGTATACTACCCATAATGCTGTGAAATACAGTATACTACCCATAATGCTGTGGAATACAGTATACTACCCATAATGCAGTGGAATACAGTATACTACCCATAATGCAGTGGAATACAGTATACTACCCATAATGCTGTGGAATACAGTATACTACCCATAATGCAGTGGAATACAGTATACTACCCATAATGCAGTGGAATACAGTATACTACCCATAATGCTGTGGAATACAGTATACTACTTATAATACAGTAGAATACAGTATACTACCCATAATGCAGTGGAATACAGTATACTACCCATAATGCTGTGGAATACAGTATACTACCCATAATGCAGTGGAATACAGTATACTACCCATAATGCAGTGGAATACAGTATACTACCCATAATGCAGTGGAATACAGTATACTACCCATAATGCAGTGGAATACAGTATACTACTCATAGTGATGAAGACATCCCAAATGACATTATATCCCAGATATTGTAATGGGATTATTAAATGCACACTACTTATTAGTTATTACTAGTGTATTAGTTATTTTATTTGACTGATATTGATGATTTGTACTGCCCTGTTGAGGGAGCTCGCAAGTAAGACGCTCACTGTATTGTTCATACCTGCTGTAAACTGGGTATGTGACGGACAAAACATTAATTTGATACAGAATATTATTTCGACAAGGTTCGATAGCGCTCTGGTTAAACATAGTGGATTATAAAGGGAATACATTTCCATTTGGACTGAAACATTGGACAGTTTAACAGTCATTTAAAGAGAGAGAGTGAGTTCTACACTATTCTACTGCCAGTCTGTTACATCTTGACACTGTAGTCCACTAAAAATGCTTGAAACAACATCACAGTTTGGTGTTTGTTTTCTCACATTGAAAACCCAGAGGTAGTCTCGACTCTCCAGCCATAGCCTGTAAATAACAGATCCTACATTCTCTTCACCCCACAATGACCAACTGTTACGGACTACAAAGGCTCCTGTGGTGGAAATAAACAAGAATAAACAAAAATAAACAAAACAACAGGAGGAGTAAACACATAGAAGATAGGGTATTCTCTGTCTGAGTACCCCTCCTGGTCTCAGTAAACACATAGAAGATAGGGTATTCTCTGTCTGAGTACCCCTCCTGGTCTCAGTAAACACATAGAAGATAGGGTATTCTCTGTCTGAGTACCCCTCCTGGTCTCAGACAAACCAACTGACTAACACAGCACAGCTCTCAGTAAACACATAGAAGATAGGGTATTCTCTGTCTGAGTACCCCTCCTGGTCTCAGACAAACCAACTGTAAACACACAGCTCTCAGTAAACACATAGAAGATAGGGTATTCTCTGTCTGAGTACCCCTCCTGGTCTCAGACAGACCAACTGACTAACACAGCACAGCTCTCAGTAAACACATAGAAGATAGGGTATTCTCTGTCTGAGTACCCCTCCTGGTCTCAGACAGACCAACTGACTAACACAGCACAGCTCTCAGTAAACACATAGAAGATAGGGTATTCTCTGTCTGAGTACCCCTCCTGGTCTCAGACAAACCAACTGACTAACACAGCACAGCTCTCAGTAAACACATAGAAGATAGGGTATTCTCTGTCTGAGTACCCCTCCTGGTCTCAGACAATCCAACTGACTAACACAGCACAGCTCTCAGTAAACACATAGAAGATAGGGTATTCTCTGTCTGAGTACCCCTCCTGGTCTCAGACAAACCAACTGACTAACACAGCACAGCTCTCAGTAAACACATAGAAGATAGGGTATTCTCTGTCTGAGTACCCCTCCTGGTCTCAGACAAACCAACTGACCAACACAGCACAGGTCTCAATCAAACCAACTGACTAACACAGCACAGCTCTCAGTAAACACATAGAAGATAGGGTATTCTCTGTCTGAGTACCCCTCCTGGTCTCAGACAAACCAACTGACTAACACAGCACAGCTCTCAGTAAACACATAGAAGATAGGGTATTCTCTGTCTGACTGTAGCACCCTAAACCTGGTCTCAATCAAACCAACTGACTAACACAGCACACAACTGACTAACACAGCACAGCTCTCAGCACAGAAGATAGGGTATTCTCTGTCTGAGTAGCACCCTCCTGGTCTCACAGCTCTCAATCAATCCAACTGACTAACACAGCACAGCTCTCAGTAAACACATAGAAGATCAGACAAACCAAGACTAACACAGCACAGGTATTCTCTGTCTGCACAGTACAAACCCTCCTGGTCTCAGACAAACCAACTGACAGCACAACACAGACTAACACAGCACAGTCTCAATCAAACCAACTGACTAACACAGCACAGCTCTCAGTAAACACATAGAAGATAGGGTATTCTCTGTCTGAGTACCCCTCCTGGTCTCAGACAAACCAACTGACTAACACAGCACAGCACAGCTCTCAGTAAACACTAACACAGCACAGCTCTCAGTAAACACATAGAAGATAGGGTATTCTCTGTCTGAGTACCCCTCCTGGTCTCAGACAGACCAACTAACACAGCACAGCTCTCAGTAAACACAATAGGGTATTCTCAAAGTACCCCTCCTGGTCTCAGACAAACCAACTGACTAACACAGCACACAGTAAACACACACCCCTCCTGGTCTCAGACAAACCAACTGACTAACACAACACAGTATTCTCTGTCTGAGTACCCCTCCTGGTCTCAGACAAACCAACTGACTAACACAGCACAGCTCTCAGTAAACACATAGAAGATAGGGTATTCTCTGTCAGTACCCCTCCTGGTCTCAGACAAACCAACTGACCAAAACACAGGTCTCAATCAAACCAACTGTCTCACAGCTCTCAGTAAACACATAGAAGATAGGGTAACACAGCACAGCTCTCAGTAAACACAAACCAACCCCTGGTCTCAATCAAACCAACTGACTAAGCACAGCTCTCAGTCATAGAAGATAGGGTATTCTCTGTCAAACCAAACCAACTAACACAGCACAGCTCTCAATCAAACCAACTGACTAACACAGCACAGCTCTCAGTAAACACATAGAAGATAGGGTATTCTCTGTCTGAGTACCCCTCCTGGTCTCAGACAAACCAACTGACTAACACAGCACAGGTCTCAGTCAAACCAACTGACTAACACAGCACAGGTCTCAATCAAACCAACTGACTAACACAGCACAGGTCTCAGACAAACCAACTGACTAACACAGCACAGCTCTCAGACAAACCAACTGACTAACACAGCACAGGTCTCAATCAAACCAACTGACTAACACAGCACAGGTCTCAATCAAACCAACTGACTAACACAGCACAGGTCTCAGACAAACCAACTGACTAACACAGCACAGGTCTCAAACAAACCAACTGACTAACACAGCACAGGTCTCAGACAAACCAACTGACTAACACAGCACAGGTCTCAATCAAACCAACTGACTAACACAGCACAGCTCTCAGACAAACCAACTGACTAACACAGCACAGCTCTCAGACAAACCAACTGACTAACACAGCACAGGTCTCAGACAAACCAACTGACTAACACAGCACAGGTCTCAATCAAACCAACTGACTAACACAGCACAGGTCTCAATCAAACCAACTGACTAACACAGCACAGGTCTCAATCGAACCAACTGACTAACACAGCACAGGTCTCAATCAAACCAACTGACTAACACAGCACAGGTCTCAGACAAACCAACTGACTAACACAGCACAGCTCTCAGACAAACCAACTGACTAACACAGCACAGGTCTCAGACAAACCAACTGACCAACACAGCACAGGTCTCAGACAAACCAACTGACTAACACAGCACAGGTCTCAATCAAACAAACTGACCAACACAGCACAGGTCTCAATCAAACCAACTGACTAACACAGCACAGCTCTCAGACAAACCAACTGACTAACACAACACAGCACAGGTCTCAGACAAACCAACTGACTAACACAGCACAGCTCTCAGACAAACCAACTGACTAACACAGCACAGCTCTCAGACAAACCAACTGACTAACACAGCACAGTTGGGGTCAGGAACACAATCTACACCCTCGTCAAACTCAATTGTAAATTGCTTTTCAAGTTCATGACTTGATTTAGACGCCCTTTTGTTGCTCATTAATTCACTAACTGATTGGAATTGAAAAGGAATTACACTCAACTTGGAACCCATTTACAGTGAGGTTTAGAATGACACCCTTGATAAAGATGAGCCTTAAATGACTGTATAAAATAAAGAACTGAAATACTGAGCTGTGCTGTATGCTGGATAAGAACATCTACTAAATGACAACAACAAAAACTAGAAATGTGAATAAAAATGTCCCCCAATGTACATCTGATGAGTCACAGAGAACCTGATGAGTCACAGAGAACCTGATGAGTCACAGAGAAGAATATAATTGGAGGAATTCGAACTCAATGTACATCTGATGAGTCACAGAGAAGACTATAATTGGAGGAATTCGAACTCAATGTACATCTGATGAGTCACAGAGAAGACTATAATTGGAGGCGTTCGCAACTCCGATCTCACATTATATGATGAGTGCCTTTTGCGCAGAGTAGCAGTTCCTCCTGTACGGGCCAAACCAACACAGAGCTAGAGACAGAGAGAGACACTGGGGCCTTTGGTGTTGACAACAAGACAGGCGTGTCATAATGAGTTTTAAGAGGGCAAAGACCGCACGGCCACAGAGGACTGTCTTTGTTCCTAACTGTTACAACGCATCATCAGGTAGAATGTTGGAAATTAGAACACTGTTAATTAACAGATAATAATGTAGCATCCATGAGGTCAACACCGATGTCAACTGAAGGACAAGGGAGGAGCTGTAAAACAGGAAGTAATGCTGTCAATCATACCATCAGTTGGACCATGTCTCCCACCTGAAGCTTTATAATAGGACTCTTATTTAATGCTTTATAAAAGGACTCTTATTTAATGCTTTATAATAGGACTCTTATTTAATGCTTTATAAAAGGACTCTTATTTAATGCTTTATAAAAGGACTCTTATTTAATGCTTTATAATAGGACTCTTATTTAATGCTTTATAATAGGACTCGTATTTAAGGCTTTATAATAGGACTCTTATTTAAGGCTTTATAATAGGACTCTTATTTAAGGCTTTATCAAATGAATCTTACTTAAATAATAGGACTCTTACTTAAATAATAGGACTCTTACTTAAGGCTTTATAAGTATGCAACTTGAAGACCACATCTTTTGATTGTCTAAAAAGGTCCTAAGACATTCTGTAGTAGAAGATGAAATGCAAACACCGTGCAATTATATAAAACCTGTTGGGGATATTTACCTTTTGAAAGAGATTCTTGTGGGAGATTCTTGTGAGAGATTCTTGTGGGAGATTCTTGTGGGAGATTCTTGTGAGAGATTCTTGTGGGAGATTCTTGTGAGAGATTCTTGTGGGAGATTCTTGTGGGAGATTCTTGTGAGAGATTCTTGTGAGAGATATTTGTGGGAGATTCTTGTGAGAGATTCTTGTGAGAGATTCTTGTGGGAGATTCTTGTGGGAGATTCTTGTGAGAGATTCTTGTGGGAGATTCTTGTGAGAGATTCTTGTGAGAGATTCTTGTGAGAGATTATTGTGGGAGATTCTTGTGAGAGATTCTTGTGAGAGATTATTGTGGGAGATTCTTGTGAGAGATTCTTGTGGGAGATTCTTGTGGGAGATTCTTGTGAGAGATTCTTGTGAGAGATTCTTGTGAGAGATTCTTCCCCGCTCCCTGGGGACCCCCAACTGTTTCAGGTATATCTTTCTTTTTTTACTATTCCAGAACTAGTACACCTAATTCAACTTGTCAACTAATCATGAAGTCCTTGACTATGTGAATCAGGTGACTTAGTACAACAACACTGCAAAACGTCTTGGGGGGTCCCTGAGAAGAGGTTTGAGAACCCCTGCCCGAAGAAGCCACATCTCTCACCTAAATATTTGTGATAAAACACAGGAAATGAGAGAATGAGAGAAGGCGTGTGATTCTATGCCCTCAGGTAAAATCTCTCTCTCTCTCTTTGGTGTTTTTCTTTGTTATCAGTTGGGAGAGAGGCCAGTGTGTTGGGGTTGCTGTTTGTTTGATGTGGGAGTGATTTTCTTTTCTCCCGGCACAACATGCCATAACGTAATCCTAACGTCTTGTGGGGTCGGGTAGCAGATCACGGTGGAAAAGTAAAGGTTTTTTTCCCCCGTCAACTGCAGACGACATAAGGTGGATCTTTCTGTCTAGCTCTTTACCCCGGATGACCCTGACTCAGACAGGCCTTAAAGAGGGGCAACACACTCCAGACAGGCCTTAACGAGGAGCAACACGCTCCAGACAGGCCTTAACGAGGGGCAACACACTCCAGACAGGCCTTAACGAGGAGCAACACGCTCCAGACAGGCCTTAACGAGGGGCAACACGCTCCAGACAGGCCTTAACGAGGAGCAACACGCTCCAGACAGGCCTTAACGAGGGGCAACACACTCCAGACAGGCCTTAACGAGGGGCAACACACTCCAGACAGGCCTTAATGAGGGGCAATACGCTCCAGACAGGACTTAACGAGGGGCATCACGCTCCAGACAGGCCTTAACGAGGGACAACACGCTCCAGACAGGCCTTAACGAGGGGCAACACGCTCCAGACAGGACTTAACGAGGGGCAACACACTCCAGACAGGCCTTAACGAGGGGCAACACACTCCAGACAGGCCTTAACGAGGGGCATCACGCTCCAGACAGGCCTTAACGAGGGGCATCACGCTCCAGACAGGCCTTAACGAGGGGCATCACGCTCCAGACAGGCCTTAACGAGGGGCAACACGCTCCAGACAGGCCTTAACGAGGGGTAACACACTCCAGACAGGCCTTAACGAGGGGCATCACGCTCCAGACAGGCCTTAACGAGGGGCAACACGCTCCAGACAGGGCTTAACGAGGGGTAACACACTCCAGACAGGCATTAACGAGGGGCATCACGCTCCAGACAGGCCTTAACGAGGGGCAACACGCTCCAGACAGGCCTTAACGAGGGGTAACACACTCCAGACAGGACTTAACGAGGGGCAACACACTCCAGACAGGCCTTAACGAGGGGCAACACGCTCCAGACAGGCCTTAACGAGGGGCAACACGCTCCAGACAGGCCTTAACGAGGGGTAACACACTCCAGACAGGCCTTAACGAGGGGTAACACACTCCAGACAGGCCTTAACGAGGAGCAACACGCTCCAGACAGGCCTAAATGAATAGCCTAATTGACGAATAACTTGCTGTGCATAGATCTCCCCTGAAACGTGGATGTTTAAGCCTTACATATAACATTACATTACATTTAAGTCATTTAGCAGACATGTCTAGTTAGCAACCTTGCTTTGAAGTAGCCTACCTTATCCATTTGATCCCTGATTCATTGAACGAGGGAATCACTTCATAAAGACAAAAGGATTTGGTTGTTATGTTGAAACATTTTATATCAAAGGTGGCAACCACCCTCCAGGATAGCTACTGGGAGTGCAGGCTTTTGTTCCTGCCCTACTCTAACCACACTGTAGCCTAAACATCAGCCCTGGTCTAACATCATCCCTGGTCTAACATCATCCCTGGTCTAACCACACTGTAGCCTAAACATCATCCCTGGTCTAACCACACTGTAGCCTAAACATCATCCCTGGTCTAACCACACTGTAGCCTAAACATCATCCCTGGTCTAACATCATCCCTGGTCTAACCACACTGTAGCCTGAACATCAGCCCTGGTCTAACATCATCCCTGGTCTAACCACACTGTAGCCTAAACATCATCCCTGGTCTAACCACACTGTAGCCTAAACATCATCCCTGGTCTAACCACACTGTAGCCTAAACATCATCCCTGGTCTAACCACACTGTAGCCTAAACATCATCCCTGGTCTAACATCATCCCTGGTCTAACCACACTGTAGCCTAAACATCAGCCCTGGTCTAACCACGTTGTAGCCTAAACATCAGCTGCTCAACAGGACCTTGATAAGCAGACTTGGGTGTTTCTGGTCTGGATCAAACGCCAAGTCTGCACACTCAGCCGCTCTCCAGGCGGTGGTTTGACCACATGTTGACCACATGTTGACCACATGTTACTAACAGTCCAGTTCTACTTTGTGGGGGGTTAAGTGCCTTGATCAAGGGCACGACGGCAGGTATGTCTACATGGGATCAGACATAGGACTCTTCCAGTGTCAACAAAGCTTACTTGTTCATGTAAAGTAATAGTCATGAAAATTTGGTTAAAAATCATGGAAAATGTGTATAAACCTTTAATAGTGAATAATCAGAGGTCTCTACAGCATCATGTCATTTGTGAATATCGGTGAACATAGTGTAATGGTAGAAGACAGCTGCTGCACTTCTTTCTTCTCAAGTTAATCAGTGCGGAGCTCAAACTATGCTCTGTTATTGTTATTTAGGGGACAACCCTCCTGTGTCCTCTTTTCTAGATTAAAGTCTAAGAGTCTTGTTTGGATGTTGGAGAGTCACAAACCTGATTCTAAATGCCTGGACTATGGAGATGCTATGCTGTCCAGTCTAGGTCTAGGACTAGTCTTAATGTGGGTAAACTGTCCCTAAAAGTCTCGTCTGGATGTTGGAGAGCCACAAACCTTGATCCTAAACACCTGAGCAACCATGTACCGTGAGGGAGGTGGAGAATGTCATAACTCCCTCCCTCTATCTTTCCTTTCCTCTCCCACATACTTCTCTTCAGGTTAATAAATGATTAGCATTAGTAAATCCTCAGCAGGCAGCAGGAGAGTTCTTCGTTGACCCTGAGAGGGATTAAGAGGTCACAATTTACAGGTCATTGTGTTACAACTGAGCAGGAAACCACAGCATTAACTTCTCACACACACAGATTTAAACTAAACCCGTGGGGAACCATGGGAACAGTACTAGGATAGACTGCACTTATTATTATTTTTGGTATAAAATATTAGCCAGCCCTGATCGACTAAACAAAAGCGATACCTCTATGTTCCTATGTGACTTGGGTCTTTACATGAAGACTATCCAAAACGTTCAAGAGGAGAGCCTCAAGCGAGGTGAGAGAAGCATCGACTTGTGAAAACATGGGAATGTGTGAATGTTGAAGAACTAAGAAGCAGATTAGCCTTAAAAGCGTCTTGTGGGAGAAGAGTCGCTGTAGGCACTTCACAGTCTAAGACTTCTTAATAATTCACAAGTGGGGAAAGGAAGGGAAAGCCACAAATGGCAAGTCCTCAATAATCTATTTCAGTTCTGTGTCCTCCTGGTCTGCTGTGTTTCTGAACAGAATATTCTCCAGACATTTACATGGGAATGCTGTGCTGCAGTGGTTCACTTCTCTACACGGGGTCCTCTCCATTGGAACGGCTGTGTACGTGCCAAGAAAGCTACTACAGAGAAATATACTCCAGAGAAATCTACTCCAGAGAAATCTACTCCAGAGAAATCTACTCCAGAGAAATCTACTCCAGAGAAATTTACTCCAGAGAAATCTACTCCAGCTACTAGCAGACAGTAAAAGCTACTCCATCTACTAACAGACAGTGAAAGCTACTCCAACTACTAACAGACAGTGAAAGCTACTCCAGCTACTAACAGACAGTGAAAGCTACTCCAGCTAATAACAGACAGTGAAAGCTACTCTAGCTACTAACAGACAGTGAAAGCTACTCTAGCTACTAACAGACAGTGAAAGCTACTCCAGCTACTAACAGACAGTGAAAGCTACTCCAACTACTAGCAGACAGTGAAAGCTACTCCAGCTACTAACAGACAGTGAAAGCTACTCCATCTACTAACAGACAGTGAAAGCTATTCCAGCTACTAACAGACAGTGAAAGCTACTCCAGCTACTAACAGACAGTGAAAGCTACTCCAGCTACTAACAGACAGTGAAAGCTACTCCAGCTACTAACAGACAGTGAAAGCTACTCCAGCTACTAACAGACAGTGAAAGCTACTCCAGCTACTAGCAGACAGTGAAAGCTACTCCAGCTACTAACAGACAGTGAAAGGTACTCCAGCTACTAACAGACCGTGAACGCTACTCCAGCTACTAGCAGACAGTGAAAGCTACTCCAGCTACTAACAGACAGTGAAAGGTACTCCAGCTACTAACAGACAGTGAAAGCTACTCCAGCTACTAACAGACAGTGAAAACTACTCCAGCTACTAAGAGACAGTGAATTTCAGGCTTATGCGGGCTGTTTGAAACAGCAAGTGGTCTGAGGTTGTGCTAGTGGACTCTTTCACTCTCTTTCTCACTTTCTCTCTCTGAGGTTGCTAGTGGACTCTCTCACTCTCTTTCTCACTTTCTCTCTCTGAGGTTGCTAGTGGACTCTCTCACTCTCTTTCTCACTTTCTCTCTCTCTGAGGTTGCTAGTGGACTCTCTCACTCTCTTTCTCACTTTCTCTCTCTGAGGTTGCTAGTGGATTCTCTCACTCTCTTTCTCACTTTCTCTCTCTGAGGTTGCTAGTGGACTCTCTCTCACTCTCTTTCTCACTTTCTCTCTCTGAGGTTGCTAGTGGAATCTCTCACTCTCTTTCTCACTTTCTCTCTCTGAGGTTGCTAGTGGACTCTCTCACTCTCTTTCTCACTTTCTCTCTCTGAGGTTGCTAGTGGACTCTCTCACTCTCTTTCTCTCTCTGAGGTTGCTAGTGGACTCTCTCACTCTCTTTCTCACTTTCTCTCTCTGAGGTTGCTAGTGGACTCTCTCACTCTCTTTCTCACTTTCTCTCTCTGTGGTTGCTAGTGGACTCTCTCACTCTCTTTCTCACTTTCTCTCTCTGAGGTTGCTAGTGGACTCTCTCACTCTCTTTCTCACTTTCTCTCTCTGAGGTTGCTAGTGGACTCTCTCACTCTCTTTCTCACTTTCTCTCTCTGCGGTTGCTAGTGGACTCTCTCACTCTCTTTCTCACTTTCTCTCTCTGAGGTTGCTAGTGGACTCTCTCACTCTCTTTCTCACTTTCTCTCTCTGAGGTTGCTAGTGTACTCTCTCACTCTCTTTCTCACTTTCTCTCTCTGAGGTTGCTAGTTGATTTCCATCATGCGTTCAGAGGTAAACACGGAGGTATTCAAGCACAGCTAGGAGGAGTTCATTACAACAGAAAATAGTACCACTTCAGCTCCAAGTTCATTTTGGATGATGTTGCACAAACAAGGACCTTTGTTTTGACTTGTTGAACAAGGCTAGAGGGTGAGGTGCCCCAATCTGAACCCATACCTTTCATATTAACTGTTTAGAATTTTACATGAAAGAAAAAACTAACCTGGAACACAGCATCGCAGATAAACAACTGTAGCACTGCAGAAATAGAAGAAGTTTGGGGTGACGGCAGGACTGGACAGGACTATAACCAACAACAACTCTAGTACTGCAGAAATAGAACAAGTTTGGGGTGACGGCAGGACTGGACAGGACTATAACCAACAACAACTGTAGTACTGCAGAAATAGAACAAGTTTGGGGTGACGGCAGGACTGGACAGGACTATAACCAACAACAACTGTAGTACTGCAGAAATAGAACAAGTTTGGGGTGACGGCAGGACTGGACAGGACTATAACCAACAACAACTGTAGTACTGTTTGGGGTGACGGCAGGACTGGACAGGACTATAACCAACAACAACTGTAGTACTGTTTGGGGTGACGGCAGGACTGGACAGGACTATAACCAACAACAACTGTAGTACTGTTTGGGGTGACGGCAGGACTGGACAGGACTATAACCAACAACAACTGTAGTACTGTTTGGGGTGACGGCAGGACTGGACAGGACTATAACCAACAACAACTGTAGTACTGTTTGGGGTGACGGCAGGACTGGACAGGACTATAACCAACAACAACTGTAGTACTGTTTGGGGTGACGGCAGGACTGGACAGGACTATAACCAACAACAACTGTAGTACTGTTTGGGGTGACGGCAGGACTGGACAGGACTATAACCAACAACAACTGTAGTACTGTTTGGGGTGACGGCAGGACTGGACAAGACTATAACCAACAACAACTGTAGTACTGTTTGGGGTGACGGCAGGACTGGACAGGACTATAACCATCAACAACTGTAGTACTGTTTGGGGTGACGGCAGGACTGGACAGGACTATAACCAACAACAACTGTAGTACTGTTTGGGGTGACGGCAGGACTGGACAGGACTATAACCAACAACAACTGTAGTACTGTTTGGGGTGACGGCAGGACTGGACAGGACTATAACCAACAACAACTGTAGTACTGTTTGGGGTGACGGCAGGACTGGACAGGACTATAACCAACAACAACTGTAGTACTGTTTGGGGTGACGGCAGGACTGGACAGGACTATAACCAACAACAACTGTAGTACTGTTTGGGGTGACGGCAGGACTGGACAGGACTATAACCAACAACAACTGTAGTACTGTTTGGGGTGACGGCAGGACTGGACAGGACTATAACCAACAACAACTGTAGTACTGTTTGGGGTGACGGCAGGACTGGACAGGACTATAACCAACAACAACTGTAGTACTGTTTGGGGTGACGGCAGGACTGGACAGGACTATAACCAACAACAACTGTAGTACTGTTTGGGGTGACGGCAGGACTGGACAGGACTATAACCAACAACAACTGTAGTACTGTTTGGGGTGACGGCAGGACTGGACAGGACTATAACCAACAACAACTGTAGTACTGTTTGGGGACTGGACAGGACGGCAGGACTGGACAGGACTATAACCAACAACAACTGTAGTACTGTTTGGGGTGACGGCAGGACTGGACAGGACTATAACCATCAACAACTGTAGTACTGTTTGGGGTGACGGCAGGACTGGACAGGACTATAACCAACAACAACTGTAGTACTGTTTGGGGTGACGGCAGGACTGGACAGGACTATAACCAACAACAACTGTAGTACTGTTTGGGGTGACGGCAGGACTGGACAGGACTATAACCAACAACAACTGTAGTACTGTTTGGGGTGACGGCAGGACTGGACAGGACTATAACCAACAACAACTGTAGTACTGTTTGGGGTGACGGCAGGACTGGACAGGACTATAACCAACAACAACTGTAGTACTGTTTGGGGTGACAGGACTGGACAGGACTATAACCAACAACAACTGTAGTACTGTTTGGGGTGACGGCAGGACTGGACAGGACTATAACCAACAACAACTGTAGTACTGTTTGGGGTGACGGCAGGACTGGACAGGACTATAACCAACAACAACTGTAGTACTGTTTGGGGTGACGGCAGGACTGGACAGGACTATAACCAACAACACTTTATGATGTATTGCTCCTTCAAAACAGTTAGGCTGAAGTCAGGTGATCTTACTACCTGTCCAGGGGTAACTACTCCCCCTCTTCAGTCATTCTCCAGCTGACAGACAGACAGACAGACAGACAGACAGACAGACAGACAGACAGACAGACAGACAGAGTTAAGCTAGTTTAACTCCCTATCACTCTCTCTCTGTGTCTCTCTCTCTCTCCCATTTTCTCTATCTCTCTCCCCCTCATTCCCTCTCTTTCTCCCCCTCCTCCCTCTCTTTCTCCTATTCTTTCTCTCATTCTCCACCCACACCTTCTCAAGATCAAGTTCAATGTATATGTATTGTCCCAACTCGGAAATGTGTTGATCAGTCAGAGTTCAACAAAACTAAAAAACAACAAAAAACTTTAAAAACAGTGACAACCATACAACCAATATACTCTCTCGTCCTGTCACTTTCTCTCAAATCTCTTCCCTGTTGTTCTTGTTCCCTGTCAACTCCTGTAGTTTTTAAATCTCTCTTTCCCTCTCTCTCTCCCCTCCTTCCCTCTCTCTCTCTCTCTTGTCCTCTCTCTTCTCATCATCCCGCTCTCTTCCCTCCATCCATCTCTCTCTCCAGCAGTCCATGTCTTCTCTCCAAGGTAAGGTTGCAAAGCTACAAGTAATTTACAAAATGTACCAGAATCTTCAGTAATTTTGGTAATTAGCAGAAAATCTATTGCATTATATTGTAATGTATTAAACTTACAAAAATAAACAATATACAGTATTAATTTACTTTACACTGAAGAAAAATATAAACGCAAAGTGTAAAGTGTTGAACTAAAATAAAAGATACCAGAAATGTTCCGTACGCACAAAAAAGCTTATTTCACTAAAATGTTGTTGACAGATTTGTTTACATCCCTGTTCGTGAGCATTTCTCCTTTGCCAAGATAATCCATCCACCTGAAAGGCGTGGCATATCAAGAAGTTGATTAAACAGCATGATCATTACACAGGTGCACCTTGTGCTGGGGACAATAAAGGGCCACTGGAAAATGTGCAGTTGTCACAGTTTTGAGGGAGCGTGCAATATTGGCATGCTGACTGCAGGAATGTCCACCAAAGCTGTTGCCAGAGAATTTGATGTAAATCTCTGTACTATAAGCCGCCTCCAACACCGTTGTAGAACATTTTGCAGCACAACAGCAGACTGTGTGTAACCCTGCCAGCCCAGGACCTCCACATCCGGCTTCTTCTCCTGCGGGATCATCTGAGACCAGCCACCCGGGTGATCTGATGAAACTGTGGGTTTGTGAAACCAAAGAATTTCTGCACAAACTGTCAGAAACCATCTCAGGGAAGCTCATCTGCGTGCTCATCAACCTCACCAGGGTCTTGACTTGACTGCAGTTAAGTGTTGTAACCGACTTCAGTAGGCAAATGCTCACCTTCGAGGGCCACTGGCACACATGATAATGCACGGCCCCATGTCACAAAGATCTGTACACAATTCCTGGAAGCTGAAAGTGCCCCAGTTCTTCAATGGCCTGCATACTCACCAGACATGTCACTCATTGAGCATGTTTGGGATGCTGTGGATCAACGTATAAGACAGTATGTTCCAGTTCCCTCCAATATCCAGCAACTTCATACAGCCATTGAAGAGGAGTGGGACAAGATACCACAGGCCACAATCAACAGCCTGATCAACTCTATGTGAAGGAGATGTGTCGCGCTGTATGAGGCAAATGGTGGTCACACCAGATACTGACTGGTTATCTGATCCACGCCCCTTACTACTTTTCTTTTTAAGGTCTCTGTTACCAACAGATACATATCTGTATTCCCAGTCATGTGAAATCCATAGATTATAGCCTAATTAATTGACTGTAACTCAGTAAAATCTTTGAAATTGTTGCATGTTGCGTTTATATTTAACTCCAGTGTACGTGTCCATATTGTCCATGAGTTTCTAGTAAAAACAAACAAATAGCCTAATTAATAATGAAAAACAAACATTTAATCAACAATGGTATTCAATTACCTCTGCAACTCGTCCAACTATTGACTTTTTTCACAACTGCACGTTGTTTGAACCAAAAACATTGTCAACAAATACATATTGACAAAATAACTAAGTGTGTTAAGATATATATATATATATATAACCCATCAGTGAATATCTTTGGTGTTTCAGCATTAAACATCCGTCATACAGTATATATATTTATCTATATATATATATAAATATATATATAAAGGATGTTTCATGCTGAAACACCAAAGATATTCACTGATGGGTTATATGTAGGATAATGTTTAACAGCTTTGTCATCTTATTTATATTATTCCATATATTTTACATGTGATAAGGCCACACAGAGGGACAGAGATAATTACAGACACCTGCGATAATCTGAAGTAACCGGAAGGGTTACTAGACGTATTGTGATAGATTACATACAATCCTTGAAAGACAATTCTGGGAGTTTTACTGGTAAACGTCCCAGTAATACATCCTCCCTTTGTAAGGTTACTCCAGAGTACAGGAAGGCCTGATAGGGCTTGTTCTCTGATCACATGGGGGTTAGGGCATTAAGCCCCGGGGACTGCCCCAGCCTGAAACATCAGTCACTGGTGCTGCCACACACACACACACACACACACACACACACACACACACACAGAAACACAAACACACACACACAAAAACACACACACGCACGCACGCACGCACACACACACACACACACACACACACACACACACACACACACACACACACACACACACACACACACACACACACACACACACAAAAACACACGCACGCACGCACACACACACACACACACGCACACACACACACACACACACACACACACAAAAACACACGCACGCACGCACGCACACACACACACACACACACACACACACGGCACGGCGACCCCACTGCCGCCACACAAATGACTTATCTCCAGCAGGGCTCCAGTATTAATCCAGTCAGTTCCCATATACAGATTCTCTTCAGGTCAGCTCTGTGACAGTCCGATCCTATTAACTCTTAACGTCATTCTCAACGTCACCATGTCCATGTCTATGGATTTCCTCTAAATGTGCATTTTGAACTAGCTGAAAGTCATACTTAAGCATCAAAGGCCTTCAGGGGAACAATGTCGCTAGATATGTATTTCCATGCTTAGGATGTTCCTCCTGGCGTAACGGTGTGACTTAGGCAGCCGGTTTAAACATATTAATGTCTTAAAGCAACTCTTCTGTGAAAATCTCACTTTTATATGTTCATATTGTGTTAACTTGTACCCCCAAAATAATGTTGTTGACCAAGTCGTATGTATTTGTGGCCAAAGGATAAATTGGAGGGAAACAAAAAAACACTTCAAAAACCCTCAAACAGTTCCTTTTTTAATTTAAATTCTCCGGTGGAGAAAAGGATCCTTCATGACACTTGGGAAGACACGAGCTTACGGCACACAAGCAAGCTAGCTAGCAAACCAAGCAATTCACAGAGATTCATATTGTTGCATAGGACAGCGCCTATGCAACAATATCTTCAGTGACTTTCTATTTCAAATTATGTGGTTTGTAAGAGTTGGCCCTGCTGGCTGTTTAGAAGCAGTTAACATGCTAACGTTAGCTAATGTTAGCTAGCTAGGCAACAAGACAGGAAGTCGAAGTAGATCCTCCATACAACAACAATATCGCCATTCCTTACTCTTTTAAATACTTTGGATTGTAGCTAACTGTTTTATGTCAAGAGGAAACCTAATTGGCTGTTATTGACTGATATAGGTAGCAGTAGTAGCTAGCTAGCGTCACAACTAGCTTGTTAGGTAGCCAACAACAAAAATATCAGGATTATAGGATTACAAAGCACCCTAGTAGTTCCATCGTGCATTTCCAAATCCTGAATCCAATCCATCCATAATATTTTATAATATTTGACTTGGTGCAGCCGGTAGTGATTCGTGGGTTGACTGATAACCCGCAGTCCATGCAGTTATATCAACGGGGCGGGTGAGTTGAGGGTCATGAAATATTGTGTGGATGAAAGGCGGGTGGGTGGTGGGCAGGTGATAAAGAGAAAACAATGAATTAAAAACCAATAAATGAATCATTCTTGTGCAATTCATATCTACATTGCGGTATTTCTTTCATTATTTTTTACCTGACATTAGTGCGTAAGCCTTTTAGCTTTAGGGCCTAACAGCACGTGCGCCATATACACACCAATCGCCAAATGTTTTTAGGAACTTGGGCTGATCCACTGAGGCAAAAAGGACTATGTCAGAGTTTAATTCAATAAGAGAAAACCTGCGAAGTGGAGAGTTAAAAATAAGGGAGGGCCAGAACAGTAATGTTTTGGAAAGAATTTGTGAAGTGGTAAAAGACGATGGTAGCAGTGAACTGAATCTGAATTTAAGGAAATTAAAAGCAATGAAAACATCCCAACATGTATTTGATAGGTCAAACTTACATTTTTCACATTTTTCAATTTTTTTGGCAATTTCTCCCCGGTCCCTATACATCCACTGCACGACAGAAGCAGAGATGAAAGAAAAAAACTTTACTGGTGTCAATCTGATTGAAGCATCCATCGATATCTGAAATTATTCAGAAATTATTCTGGTTTATTTTGTCTTCTAGGGCAGTAACTGCTGTATTTATCTACTTATAGATGATTATTATTATTATTATATATTATTCTATTATAAACTGACTAACAAATAGGCTATGCAAAAATGTTGGAAATTATAAGCAGAAATATATATAAATTAGGGTTAAAAAAAAACTTCATCCTGTAACCCCCCCCCCCCCCTGTCAAAAAAAAATTCTGCCAGGCTGTGGCTCGGGTGGTTGATGTCCTTGATGATCTTTTTGGCCTTCCTGTGACATCGGGTGATGTAGGTGTCCTGGAAGGCGGGCCTGTTGGGCAGACCGCACCACCCTCTGGAGAGCCCTGCGGTTGCAGGCGGTGCAGTTGCCGTACCAGGCAGTGATACAGCCCAACAGGATCCTCTCAATTGTGCATCTGTTAAAGTTTGTGACGGTTTTAGGTGCCAAGCCAAGAGGTGCTGTTACACCTTCTTCACCACACAGTCTGTGTGGGTGGACCATTTCAGTTTGTCAGTGATGTATATGCCGAGGAACTTGAAGCTTTCCACCTTCTCCACTGCGGTCCCGTCGATGTGGATAGGAGCGTGCTGACTGTTGGACTGTTGGGAAAGCATTCCTCATGAAGCTGGTTGAGAGAATGCCAAGAGTGTGCAAAGCTGTCATCAAGGAAAAGGGTGGCTATTTGTAGAATCTCAAATATAAAATATATTTAGATTTATTTAGCACTTTTTTTTGGTTCCTACATGATTCCATATGCGTTATTTCATAGTTTTGATGTCTTCATTATTATTCTACAATATAGAAAATAGTAAAATATATATACATATTAAAACCTTGAATGAGTAGGTGTTGTAAAACTTTTGACCAGTAGTGTACAGTAGTCAGACCTTTCACTGACATCACCAACACATCAAGAAAAAAGATCTCAGTGTTTTTGTACAGCAACCTACAGCTCTTCTGCTCTTGATTCATTGGTTCCCTTTCCTGCCTGCTGTTATTGATGGTTCTATTCTTAAAGTGCCCTACATTTGGACCCCTTACAGGGAGGATGACTTGCAATGCCAGGAATGCCTGCTCTGAGGCACTAGTGATATATTTGGACTTGCACGGCTGTCTCTGTGTTGCTGTGAAGTAGCGCCGGGCAACTTTACAGTACGACAGTATGTCAGGCCAGTACGACAGTACGTCAGGCCAGTACGACAGTACGTCAGGCCAGTACGACAGTACGTCAGGCCAGTACGACAGTACGTCAGGCCAGTACGACAGTACGTCAGGCCAGTACGACAGTACGTCAGGCCAGTACGACAGTATGTCCGGCCAGTACAACGTGTCAGAGGGCACTTCTACTGACTTATTTACACCACTGTGTAGGATATGTCACCCAATGAGAGTGCAGCCTTTTCAGACCAGGAAGGAATCTAAAATAGGCCTCATGTAAGGTATGGCTACTCCTTGTGAGAGTGGTAGGTAAAGTACACGCAGGTTGACGCAGGTTGACGTTTATTTTCATGAATCTTGCCCTGGAAAGTTTTGTTGTTGTGTATCATACGTTCGGTTTACTAGCTTCAAACAGCTGAAAATAAAATATTTTTAGTTCTGAAAAATATATTTCACAGCGTTTTAGATAGTACAATGAATCTGTACACTACACTTGCTTGTTTTTGTTACATGAACTGAAATTAGGGGAACTATTAGAATGTTTGCAACCAGGAAATGGTGAAGCGATTTCTGCATAGTGCATTTTTAAAGGTTTTGTGTGAGCAGTGTTTTGCCACATCAAGCTGCCAAAGGAACCTGAAACACACCACAGTGAAACACACACATACTCCTACCTCAAAACACAACCTCTGTACGTCTTTGTTCTCTGGTTATTTTGATGTGCAAATGCCTTGACCGGAGACTTCAACAAAACTCTTTGAGTTTCTCAGGGCTTCCATTAGGATGCGCTTCCACTTTAATCTGTGTATGTGTGGTTTTCTTCCGGTAGTACCCAGGTCCAATTCCAGGTGTTGAGCTAGTTGTCCTCTTTGAACTCCAGAAGGGCCTCTTCCTGACTGTGTTAGAACATGCTCAGACCTACCAGCTACACCAGTCCCCACCCTCCTTCCTCTTGTTACTCATTCCCCTTCTCCTCGTCTCCCCCCCACCTCTCCTACTCATCCTTCTTCCTGTTCTCCTCTCCCACGTCCCACTCTTCAACCACTACTTCCACCTCCCTCTCTCCACCTGCCTCTCTCCACCTCCCTCTCTTCACCTTCCTCTCTCCACCTCCCTCTCTCCACCTGCCTCTCTCCACCTCCCTCTCTTCACCTCCCTCTCTCCACCTCCCTCTCTCCACCTCCCTCTCTCCACCTCCCTCTCTCCACCTGCCTCTCTCCACCTCTCCTTCCTCACTGAAGTGAACTGAAGTGAAAATGATAGAATGGGTGATATGTGCCCCAACTGCAGTGTTCTTAGAGCTTATATGGGGAGAGCGAGAGAGAAAGAAAGGGATAGAAAGGAGAGAGAGATAGTGTGAGAGAGAGAGAGAGAGAGAGACACAGAGAGACAGCGACAGAGAGAGAGAGAGAGACATAGAGAGACAGCGACAGGGACAGAGACACAGAGAGAGAGAGAGAGAGAGAGAGAGAGAGAGACACACACATAGAGACAGCGACAGACAGAGAGAGAGAGAGAGAGACACACAGAGAGACAGCGACAGAGACAGAGAGAAAGAGAGACACAGAGAAACAGAGAGAGAGAGAGAGACACAGAGAGACAGAGACCGACAGAGAGAGAGAGAGAGACACAGAGACACAGAGAGACAGTGACAGAGACAAAGAGAGACACAGAGACACAGAGACATCGACAGAGACAGAGAGAGAGACACAGAGACAGCGACAGAGACAGAGAGAAAGAGAGACAGCGACAGAGACAGAGAGAAAGAGAGACAGAGACAGAGACATTGAGAGAGAGAGAGAGAGAGAGAGAGAGAGAGAGAGAGAGAGAGAGAGAGACAGTTAACTCTAACCTGACTGTAATTATGTTGATCACACAGTGGTGCAAGCCGTATTAAACCTGTGTGCCTGGGAACCACAATTCTATCCCTGAGAACTGTGTTTAACCGTGTTTTTAATAAGAGAGATGAACAGTTGTTTCAGGGGGAGAAAAGTAGGGTAACTAAAGTAACAACTGTGTCTGTAATGACATGGCTTGTTTCCTCAGAAGGTATTCAGGACATACAGAAGAACACACCTTCCTCTTAACCTCTTACGGATCTGCACATTTTTGTCAATTTTAGCCAAAAATGACATACCCAAATCTAACTGCCTGTAGCTCAGGACCTGAAGCAAAGATATGCATATTCTTGATACCATTTGAAAGGAAACACTTTGAAGTTTGTGTAAATGTGAAATGAATGTAGGAGAATATAACACAATAGATCTGGTAAAAGATAATGCAAAGAAAAAAAAACATTTTTTTTTGTACGCTCTTAACTTCTCTACACCTTCTCTTAACTTCTCTACACCTTCTCTTAACTTCTCTACACCTTCTCTTAACTTCTCTACACCTTCTCTTAACTTCTCTACACCTTCTCTTAACTTCTCTACACCTTCTCTTAACTTCTCTACACCTTCTCTTAACTTCTCTACACCTTCTCTTAACTTTTCACACAAGCAGGGCTCCTGCCATTCTCTGCGAAGTAAGAAGGAGTATTTTTACTTTTTTAGATGGGGTCTGAAAACTATACATCTATGGACAGACCCAGACCATCCCTGGACAGACCCAGACCAGCCTTGGACAGGCCCAGACCAGCCCTGGACAGACCCAGACCAGCCCTGGACAGACCCAGACCAGCCCTGGACAGGCCCAGACCAGCCCAGGACAGGCCCAGACCAGCCCTGGACAGACCCAGACCAGCCCTGGACAGACCCAGACCAGCCCAGGACAGGCCCAGACCAGCCCTGGACAGACCCAGACCAGCCCTGGACAGACCCAGACCAGCCCTGGACAGGCCCAGACCAGCCCTGGACAGGCCCAGACCAGCCCAGGACAGACCCAGACCAGCCGTGGACAGACCCAGACCAGCCTGGACAGACCCAGACCAGCCTGGACAGACCCAGACCAGCCCTGGACAGGCCCAGACCAGCCCAGGACAGACCCAGACCAGGACAGACCCAGACCAGGCCTGGACAGACCCAGACCAGCCTGGACAGACCCAGACCAGGACAGACCCAGACCAGCCCTGGACAGGCCCAGACCAGCCCAGGACAGACCCAGACCAGGACAGACCCAGACCAGGCCTGGACAGACCAGCCCAGGACAGACCCAGACCAGGCCTGGACAGACCCAGACCAGCCCTGGACAGACCCAGACCAGCCCTGGACAGACCCAGACCAGCCTTGAACAGACCCAGACCAGCCTTGGACAGACCCAGACCAGCCCTGGACAGACCCAGACCAGCCCTGGACAGACCCAGACCAGCCCTGGACAGACCCAGACCAGCCCAGGACAGACCCATACCAGCCCTGGACAGACCCAGACCAGCCCTGGACAGACCCAGACCAGCCCTGGACAGACCCAGACCAGCCCTGGACAGACCCAGACCAGCCCAGGACAGACCCAGACCAGCCCTGGACAGGCCCAGACCAGCCCAGGACAGGCCCAGACCAGCCCTGGACAGACCCAGACCAGCCCTGGACAGGCCCAGACCAGCCCTGGACAGACCCAGACCAGCCCTGGACAGGCCCAGACCAGCCCAGGACAGGCCCAGACCAGCCCTGGACAGACCCAGACCAGCCCTGGACAGACCCAGACCAGCCCAGGACAGGCCCAGACCAGCCCTGGACAGACCCAGACCAGCCCTGGACAGACCCAGACCAGCCCTGGACAGGCCCAGACCAGCCCAGGACAGACCCAGACCAGCCCTGGACAGACCCAGACCAGCCCTGGACAGACCCAGACCAGCCCTGGACAGACCCAGACCAGCCCTGGACAGACCCAGACCAGCCCTGGACAGACCCAGACCAGCCCTGGACAGACCCAGACCAGCCTTGGTCTATTTATGAACAAAAATAAAGTTGAATGAGTTCATAGCAAATACATTCAACATAAATAGCAATAATGACAAAGCACATACAGAGTGAAAGAGAGGCAAGAGCAACCAATCAATACAAACCATCTCTAGATGAGATATTGAACTAAATGAAAAGCATGGCTCTTAGTTTGTAGGCCTATATTGCAGAGTTCTAACTTTAAAAAATAATACCAGACTCCTCAACTTTAGAAATGCACGACCTTCTGCTACAGTCCTCACAGACATCCATATAGCTTTCTCCATAAGTAGGAGTCGGAGACAAGCAACCATTACCAAGACAACGGGATCTAGTCCTCTGTGTCCCAAAATGGCACCATATTCTCTATGCAGTGCACTACCATTGGCCAGAGTCCCTATGAGTGTATTAAGTAGGGTAGAGGGTGCCATAGAGACGCAGCCAAACAGGATCTAGTTGTCATATCAGCAATGACTTGCTGATGAGGAGCATCTACTCAGCTACATGTCCGAATGCATCTTCAAATAGCACCCTATTCCCTATATAGTACACTACTGTTGACCAGAGCCCTATTCCCTATATAGTACACTACTGTTGACCAGAGCCCTATTCCCTATATAGTGCACTACTGTTGACCAGAGCCCTATTCCCTATATAGTGCACTACTGTTGACCAGAGCCCTATTCCCTATATAGTGCACTACTGTTGACCAGAGCCCTATTCCCTATATAGTACACTACTGTTGACCAGAGCCCTATTCCCTATATAGTACACTACTGTTGACCAGAGCCCTATTCCCTATATAGTGCACTACTGTTTACCAGAGCCCTATTCCCTATATAGTACACTACTGTTGACCAGAGCCCTATTCCCTATATAGTGCACTACTGTTGACCAGAGCCCTATTCCCTATATAGAACACTACTGTTGACCAGAGCCCTATTCCCTATATAGTGCACTACTGTTGACCAGAGCCCTATTCCCTATATAGTGCACTACTGTTGACCAGAGCCCTATTCCCTATATAGTACACTACTGTTGACCAGAGCCCTATTCCCTATATAGTACACTACTGTTGACCAGAGCCCTATTCCCTATATAGAACACTACTGTTTACCAGAGCCCTATTCCCTATATAGTACACTACTGTTTACCAGAGCCCTATTCCCTATATAGTGCACTACTGTTGACCAGAGCCCTATTCCCTATATAGTACACTACTGTTGACCAGAGCCCTATTCCCTATATAGTACACTACTGTTGACCAGAGCCCTATTCCCTATATAGTACACTACTGTTTACCAGAGCCCTATTCCCTATATAGTCCACTACTGTTAACCAGAGCCCTATTCCCTATATAGTACACTACTGTTTACCAGAGCCCTATTCCCTATATAGTCCACTACTGTTAACCAGAGCCCTATTCCCTATATAGTACACTACTGTTTACCAGAGCCCTATTCCCTATATAGTCCACTACTGTTTACCAGAGCCCTATTCCCTATATAGTGCACTACTGTTGACCAGAGCCCTATTCCCTATATAGTGCACTACTTTAGATCAGAGCCCTATTCCCTATATAGAACACTACTGTTGACCAGAGCCCTATTCCCTATAGGCCCCTGGTCTAAAGAAGTGCACTACAAATGGAATAGGGTGCCATTTGGGACACAACCCTCAGAAAACACATCAGTGAAACAACCTCCAGTGAAACAACCTCCAGTGAAACAACCTCCAGTGAAACAACCCCCAGTGAAACAACCTCCAGTGAAACAACCCCCAGTGAAACAACCTCCAGTGAAACAACCTCCAGTGAAATCTCCAGTGAAACAACCTCCAGTGATCGGGTGAAGATCTGGGTCACCTCCACTGTAACCCTGCTTCAGAACCACCACCTTCATCATGTGTTCCTGCGTCAGTTACGGTACAAAACATGAGTGTACAAAACATTAGGAACACCTTAATACTGAGTTGCACCCCCCCCCCCCCCCTCTTGTTACCCTTCGTCGGGGCATGGACTCTAAAAGTTGTCGAAAAGCATTCCACAGGGTTGCTGGACCATGTTGACTCCAATTGCTTTCCACGGTTGTGTCAAGTTGGTTGGATGTTATTTTGGGGTGGTGGAACATTCTTGATCCACACAGGAAACTGTTGAGGGTGAAAAACCCAGCAGCGTTGCAGTTCTTGACACAAACAGGTGCACCTGGCACCTACTACCATACCCTGTTCAAAGGCATTTGTTTGTTCTGTCTTGCTCATTCTCTGAATGACAGACATAATCCACGTCTCAATTGTCTCAAGGCCTAAAAATCCTTCTTTAACCCGTCTCCTCCCCTTCATTTACTCATTTACTTATTGAGTGACCTCAATAAGGGATCATAGCTTTCACCTGGATTCACCTGGTCAGTGTGTGTCATGGAAAGAGCAGGTATTCCTAATGTTTTGTACACTCAGTGAACAGTAGTTGTGTAAATAGATGTGACAGCGGGAAGAAGAAGGTAGGAAGGATGAAAGGTGCACTTACCGCGAACAGAGATCCCTGATAGAGACATGCTCCTGTGGGTGAAGAGGACGAGGAGGAGGAGGAGGAGGAAGAGGGGAGAACACAACAGCGTTAAGAGCAAGTTCAAAAGGTATTTCAATGTACAATACAATCTTTTTTGAAGAATGCACTTAAAGCCTTATACCTACATAAATATTACACCACGACCTAGGTAAGAGCAGGTAAAAAAAAAAAAAAGCTAGACATTTTTATGTGTGTGTGAGACGTGTGTCCATCCGAACCAGTACATGGTCTCACTCTTGACTTGCACAGTAGCCTGTAGCCATTACGTAAAGACGCTGAACATTTAAACAACAGAGTGGCCATTATTCTCCTTTGCTCAATTCGAAGACTAAACATAGAAAACATGAACTAGCAGTGAGAGAGAGAGAGAGAGAGAGAGAGAGACAGGCGGACAGGCGGGGACGTTTCAATACATCTGGGGTGTGGGGGGTCAACCTGAGAGTTGAACAGACTTCACACACACCCCAAAAAGCACCACAACAGCAGTGAAACGGATGTGAACAACTGTGGTGTAGTCTGCTGTACATGTGATGTGACCGACCAGGTGCCCAACCCAGGTCTGGGTGCCACAAGATAGTTAGCCAACTAAGCTAAAAACCTAGGTAGTGTAAGGCTTCAGGTCCAGCAGATGTTTTAGACTACTTTGTCTACCTCAGCGCCATCTGAGACCACTGTCCCCTGAGACCACTGTCCCCCTGAGACCACTGTCCCCTGAGACTACTATCCCCTGAGACCACTGTCCCCCTGAGACCACTGTCCCCTGAGACCACTGTCCCCTGAGACTACTATCCCCTGAGACCACTGTCCCCCTGAGACCACTGTCCCCTGAGACCACTGTCCCCCTGAGCCCACTGTCCTCTGAGCCCACTGTCCTCTGAGCCCACTGTCCTCTGAGCCCACTGTCCTCTGAGCCCACTGTCCCCTGAGCCCACTGTCCCCTGAGCCCACTGTCCTCTGAGCCCACTGTCCTCTGAGCCCACTGTCCTCTGAGCCCACTGTCCTCTGAGCCCACTGTCCTGTGAGCCCACTGTCCCCTGAGACCACTGTCCCCCTGAAACAACTGTCCCCTGAGCCCACTGTTCTCTGAGCCCACTGTCCCCTGAGACCACTGTCCCCCTGAGCCCACTGTCCTCTGAGACAGTTGTCTACATTATTCAAATGGAAACTCAAGATTGACTGTGTAATGTTATTTTTATTTCACCTTTATTTAACCAGGTAGGCCAGTTGAGAACACCTTTATTTAACCAGGTAGGCCAGTTGAGAACAAGTTCTCATTTACAACTGCGACCTGGCCAAGATAAAGCAAAGCAGTGCGACACAAACAACAACAGAGTTACACATGGAGTAAAACAAACATACAATCAATAATACAGTAGAAAAACCTACATACAGTGTGTGCAAATGAGTTAGGATAAGGGAGGTAAGGCAATACATAGGCCATGGAGGCAATATAATTACAATATAGCAATTAAACACTGGAGTGAAGATGAGTGTGCAAGTAGAGATACTGGGGTGCAAAGGATTAAAAGGATCAACATTTAAAAAAATATATACAAAAAAAATAAAGATAAAAATAACAGTATGGAGACGAGGTAGTTGGATGGGCTATTTACAGATGGGCTATGTACAGGTGCAGTGATCTGTGAGCTGCTATGACAGCTGGTGCTTAAAGTTAGTGAGGGAGATATGAGTCTCCAGCTTCGGTGATTTTTGCAGTTCGTTCCAGTCATTGGCAGCAGAGAACTGGAAGGAAAGGTGGCCAAAGGAGGATTTGGCTTTGGGGGTGACCAGTGAGATATACCTGCTGGAGTGAGTGCTACGGGTGGGTGTTGCTATGGTGACCAGTGAGCTGAGATAAGGCGGGGCTATACCTAGCAAAGACTTATAGATGACCTGGAGCCAGTGAGTTTGGCGACGAATATGAAGCGAGGGCCAGCCAACAAGAGCATCCAGGTAGCAGTGGTGGGTGGTATATGGGGCTTTGGTGACAAAACGGATGGCACTGTGATAGACTACATCACATTTGCTGAGTAGAGTGTTGGAGGCTATTTTGTAAATGAAAAAACATATTTTTTTAAACTAAATTTTAATACTGGCTATGATTATATTTCCTCTTGGCCTGTGCGGTTATGTACTTTAAAAGCTGAGCATGATCTCTGTAGATCTTTTTGAGTTATTATTGTATTATACGACATCATAAAGCCTTATACAGGCTTATAACAGGTAATACGCCATTATACCTGCAGGCTGTCAGTAAAGTGTTCTACCCACAGGGTTTTCTCATGTCCTTCAGTGAATGAATGTCCAGCAGTTGCCCTATGGGAGAGAGCACCAGATCCACATCTAAACTTTGCCTTACAGTCCTGCAGAGACCCTTATGGCAAGATGGTACAGACAGATAGGGTAGCTCTGCTTCTAGCTCATAAACAACTTCGCAGTATTTTAAAAATATAAAAAATGGTGTGTTATTTCTTACATTATGAGCCCAGGACATTTGTTTGTGTTATTACATACAGCATTCTAATATTTATATATTCTTTAATTGCATTATTTTACTTTTAGGTTTGTGTGTATTGTGTTTATTGTTGTGAATTATTAGATAGTACTGCACTGTTGGAGCTAGAAACACAAGCATTTAGTTAGATACTACTGCACTGTTGGAGCTAGAAACACAAGCATTTAGTTAGATATTACTGCACTGTTGGAGCTAGAAACACAAGCATTTAGTTAGATATTACTGCACTGTTGGAGCTAGAAACACAAGCATTTAGTTAGATACTACTGCACTGTTGGAGCTAGAAACACAAGCATTTAGTTAGATACTACTGCACTGTTGGAGCTAGAAACACAAGCATTTAGTTAGATACTACTACACTGTTGGAGCTAGGAACACAAGCATTTAGTTAGATACTACTACACTGTTGGAGCTAGAAACACAAGCATTTAGTTAGATATTACTGCACTGTTGGAGCTAGGAACACAAGCATTTAGTTAGATACTACTACACTGTTGGAGCTAGGAACACAAGCATTTAGTTAGATACTACTGCACTGTTGGAGCTAGAAACACAAGCATTTAGTTAGATACTACTACACTGTTGGAGCTAGGAACACAAGCATTTAGTTAGATACTACTGCACTGTTGGAGCTAGAAACACAAGCATTTCGCTACACCCCGCAATAACATCTGCTAAATATGTGTATGTGACCAATAACATCTGCTAAATATGTGTATATTTATATTTATTTGACTGAACCGTGATAGAATATGTATGTTTCCATGCCATTGGAGTTGATTGTGATGAGGTAAAACCTTAGCCTAGGGGTTTAACTATATTTAGGTTGCAGTCAAACAAGTACATGTGTGTGTGTGAGTGACTGTGAGGCATTTGATCAATTCAATCTCAGTTAGAGGCAGATTATAGATGACAGATTTACCTGGCTGGTTGGGATTATATTCTGTCTGGACATGAATAATAAATCAGACAAATGGGACATTTCTTTCCACACAGAGAAAGCGAGGAAAGAAGCCAGCTGGTTTATAGAGTGGTGTATTCCCCTGTTATAACATGTGGATCCAAAGATGTGCATACGGCCTATTCTTAAAAGTCATCTTGAGTTGTATTTCTGTTTTAGAATGTCAGAACTAAATTTCACTTAATAACCAGAAAATATATATTTAGAACCTAAACACAGTCAAATATACTGCCTATGTTTGCAACGCAACCTTTTGCGATATATTAATATATATGAATAATATCCAAGCCTAACCGTTTTTTAAATATATTTTTTTACAGATGTTCTTTCCATAATCGATAAATAAAAAGTTAATTCACGTGATTGAATAAGAGACTAAAATACTCACCATGTATTTCTGAAGTGGCGGTGAGAAGAATTCCAGCCAAAGCGGCTACGAGGATCCATTGTAAAGCCATAGTCACAAGGCATTCAATCCAATGGGGCAGAACTTAAATGCAGAATCTTTCTATTTCAAAACTAATCGATTCTCAGATATCATTATTGATTTTCCGATGTTTCAGATAAACGACAACACTGGGCAAAGCCAGCCAGAAGAATGTTTGACTGGGCTGGAGAATAGTTCAGAAGTTACACGTAAAGACAGCAGGTAGGAACGGGGACCCCCTCTCTCTCTAGCTCTCTCACTAACTCTGAAAAACGCTGCAGGTCTGGACTCCAGAGCGAAGGAATGCAGTCCCAACTGTTCGCGATCGGCGAAACTTCAAGACAAAAACGCACGCAGGTGTCATCGATCGTAGATTTAAAAGCTGTACAGCATGACGACGTACGAAAATCCGTTTCCAGCCCGTATAATTATAGACTAAAATCCGCTCGCTCACTTGCAATGGTCGCGCTGTGCAAGAACTGAGGCGACGCTATAAAGTGCCCTGCTATGCAGGGTTTCTTTTCCCTCTCTCTCCAAGCACACTCCAAACCGTAGGACGTCCCCCAGCACACCACCCGGACGATTGAATGCAGTCTAGGGATAGAAACGTATGATGTGCGGTCTGCTCTAAATGAATAAAATATAGGGCTTTGCTCTGCAACAACAGCTATGTGACATCTTTCTCATTCCTCTAATCATGCTTGAACAGGCCCAATATGCTACCAGGTTGTTATGCGTTCCATTTGAACGGGCCCAACAATATGCTACCAGGTTGTTATGAGTTCCGTCTGAACGGTCCCAACAATATGCTACCTGGTTGTTATGAGTTCCGTCTGAACGGTCCCAACAATATGCTACCAGGTTGTTATGAGTTCCGTCTGAACGGTCCCAACAATATGCTACCAGGTTGTTATGAGTTCCGTCTGAACGGGCCCAACAATATGCTACCAGGTTGTTATGGGTTCTGTTTGAACAGGCTCAATATGCCCAATATGCTACCAGGTTGTTATGGGTTCTGGATTGAACAGGCTCATCAGGCCCAATATGCTACCAGGTTGTTCTGTTTGGGTTCTGTTTGAACAGGCCCAATATGCTACCAGGTTGTTATGGGTTCTGTTTGAACAGGCTCAATATGCCCAATATGCTACCAGGTTGTTATGGGTTCTGTTTGAACAGGCTCAATATGCCCAATATGCTACCAGGTTGTAATGGGTTCTGTTTGAACAGGCTCAATAAGCTACCAGGTTGTTATGGGTTCTGTTTCTCCTTCTCCCCCCCCCCTTAAAAGACCTAGATGCACTATTGTAAAGTGGCTGTTCCACTGGATGTCATAAGGTGAAAGCACCAATTTGTAAGTCGCTCTGGATAAGAGCGTCTGCTAAATGACTTAAATGTTAAAATGTTAAATGTTTGAACAGGCTCAATATGCCCAATATGCTACCAGGTTGTTATGGGTTCTGTTTGAACAGGCTCAACAGGCCCAATATGCTACCAGGTTGTTATGGGGTTCTGTTTGTAGTAGCAATTGCATATTATAGTGTTATAAAACAATCCATTATTGCTGGCCTATAAACATACTCAAATTTGGAAGAACTGACAATTAAATAAACAATCCATTCAGCAAGCAGGTTGGAAGAGCTGACATTCCTCTAGGTCACACAGGAGCAACCTAATCTTCAGTCAATGGCAAATGCTTTTGTCCCCGGCTGAGAAGAGCCATCAGACAGACTCCTGGCCTTTAGAAAACAACAGTTGCCACTGCTGTCCCACGCATGAGTGAATTCCTCAGCTTTCCCGCCAAGTAGAGTTGGCTATGTGCAATGGACATTTACAAAATAAATAAATAAGGTAGCAATTTAGATTGGGATAACCTACCATCCAAATATAATCACCCTAAAAAGCTATATTGTTTATAATACGGTCGTAGTGAATCCCCTGTTGTTGGCACCTGATTATTTATCACCCTGTTTGTTTGTATGTTTATTCCCAATGGTGAAATGTGACTCCATAATTTACAGTATTAAACGGGTTGAGGCCTCCAACTACAGAACATATTGACAAGTCTTTGGCCCAGCGGTACAGAATAAACACAACGTCTAAGTGATAACATCCAGATAGACAGTGGTTTTAATTGAACCTGTAACTCCTGGGAATACAATAAGAATTGTTGTACATGTTGTTACTGCCATCTGGTGTTGTAGAGTGGAATAGTCCAGTGGACGGTTAGATCTTTCTCTGGCCTACTCAATATTGTATTAAATAGCAGCTACATGTACATTCTAGTTTTAACCAGTAGCTTCAGATCGACCATCCTTTTCTCGTGAGATCGCACTCCATTTTCTCTAAACATGGTCAGTCGGATTCACCAGGCGGCTTATTCAGAGCGACTTAACAGTCAATTTTAAATATGCTCCAATGTTCACAAGACGAGTGAGTAAATCCATAATATCTTCATACTTCATTAGGAGAAGCAGGATGTTATGAAAGTACACACCTGAACAGAGTTGCTCAGACACACGTCTGATGCAATGACAAATCTACTGTTTTCTTTTCAGACCACTTGTCAAGAAGATTTCCGTTACATTCTAGAATCCTCGCCCTGAGGGTATTTGTGTTACCTGCCTGACTCTCTCCCACTCTCCCCTGCCTGCCTCTCTCTCCCCCTGCCTGCCTCTCTCTCTCTCTCCCTGCCTGCCTGACTCTCTCTCCCTCCCTCCCCCTGCCTGCCTGCCTCTCTCTCTCACTCCCCCTGCCTGCCTCTCTCTCTCTCTCCCTGCCTGCCTCTCTCTCTCTCCCTCCCTCCCCCTGCCTGCCTGCCTCTCTCTCTCACTCCCCCTGCCTGCCTCTCTCTCTCTCTCCCTGCCTGCCTCTCTCTATCTCCCTGCCTCTCTCTCTCTCCCCCTGCCTGCCTCTCTCTCCCCCTGCCTACCCTCTCTCCCTCCCCGCCTCTCTCTCCCTCCCCTGCCTGCCTGCCTCTCTCTCCCCCTGCCTGCCTCTCTCTCTCTCCCCCTGCCTGCCTCTCTCTCTCTCTCCTGCCTCTCTCTCCCCCTGCCTGCCTCTCTCTCTCCCCCTGCCTGCCTCCCTCTCTCCCCCCGCCTGCCTCTCCCTCCCCTGCCTGCCTCTCCCTCCCCTGCCTGCCTGCCTCTCTCTCCCCTGCCTGTCTCTCTCTCTCTCTCCCTGCCTCTCTCTCTCTCTCCCCTGCCTGCCTCTCTCTCTCCCCCTGCCTGCCTCTCTCCCCCTGCCTGCCTCTCCCTCTCCCCCCCTGCCTGCCTCTCCCTCTTTCTCTCCCCTGCCTGCCTGCCTCTCTCCCCCTGCCTGCCTCTCCCTCTTTCTCTCCCCTGCCTGCCTGCCTCTCTCTCTCCCCCTGCCTGCCTGCCTGCCTGCCACTCTCTCCCCCTGCCTGCCTGCCTGCCTCTCTCTCTCCCCCTGCCTGCCTGCCTGTCACTCTCTCCCCCTGCCTGCCTGCCTGCCTGTCACTCTCTCCCCCTGCCTGCCTGCCTCTCTCTCTCTCTCCCCTGTCTGCCTGCCTCTCTCTCCCTCCCCTGCCTGCCTGCCTCTCTCTCCCCCTGCCTGCCTCTCCCTCTTTCTCTCCCCCTGCCTGCCTGCCTGTCACTCTCTCTCCCCCCTGCCTCTCTCTCTCTCTCCCCTGCCTGCCTGCCTGCCTCTCTCTCTCTCCCCTGCCTGCCTGCCTCTCTTTCCCCTGCCTGCCTGCCTCTCTCTCTCTCTCCCCTGCCTGCCTCTCCCTCCTTCTCTCCCCCTGCCTGCCTGCCTGCCTGTCACTCTCTCCCCCTGCCTGCCTGCCTCTCTCTCCCCCTGCCTGCCTCTCTCTCTCTCTCTCCCCCTGCCTGCCTGCCTGCCTCTCTCTCCCCCTGCCTGCCTGCCTCTCTCTCTCTCTCCCCTGCTTGCCTGCCTGCCTCTCTCCCTCTCCCCTGCCTGCCTCTCTCTCCCTCCCCTGCCTGCCTGCCTCTCTCTCTCCCCTGCCTGCCTCTCTCTCTCTCTCTCCCTGCCTCTCTCTCTCGCTCCCCCTGCCTGCCTCTCTCTCTCCCCCCTGCCTGCCTCTCTCTCTCCCCCTGCCTGCCTCTCTCTCTCCCCCTGCCTGCCTCTCTCTCTCCCCCTGCCTGCCTCTCCCTCCCCCCTGCCTGCCTCTCCCTCTCCCCCTGCCTGCCTCTCCCTCTTTCTCTCCCCTGCCTGCCTGCCTCTCTCTCCCCCAGCCTGCCTCTCTCTCTCAACCCCTGCCTGCCTCTCCCTCTTTCTCTCCCCCTGCCTGCCTGCCGGCCTCTCTCTCTCTCCCCCTGCTTGCCTGCCTGCCTCTCTCTCTCTCTCTCCCCCTGCCTGCCTGCCTGTCACTCTCTCCCCCTGCCTGCCTCTCTCCCTGACTCGCTTTCTCCCTGCCTGCCTGGGAGAGGCAAACCCCTGGCTTGGTTTTTGCTCTGAAATGCACTGGCAACTGTGGGACCTTATATAGACAGGTGTGTGCCTTTCCAAATCATGTCCAATCAATTTAATTTACCACAGGTGGACTCCAATCAAGTTGGAGAAACATCTCAAGGATGATCAATGGAAACAGGATGCACCTGAGCGCAATTTTCAAGGGGTCTGAATACTTTCCGAATGCACTAGTATGAGTTCTGGCCTTGTACTATAGATCCTTTACTATAGTTATCCCTTGATACACACAAATCCCTATTGGTTTGCTTTGTTTGTAGGCAAAAATTACACACCTATCTAGCACACAATATTGCATTGGAAGGCTTGGTATTAAAGTCCATGGGATGTGTAGTTCAATAGCTATAATGAGGAATCATGGAGTGGGATATGTAGTTCAATAATGAGGAATGAGGAATCATGGAGTGGGATATGTAGTTCAATAATGAGGAATCATGGAGTGGGATATGTAGTTCAATAATGAGGAATCATGGAGTGGGATATGTAAGTTCAATAATGAGGAATCATGGAGTGGGATATGTAGTTCAATAATGAGGAATCATGGAGTGGGATATGTAGTTCAATAATGAGGAATCATGGAGTGGGATATGTAGTTCAATAATGAGGAATCATGGAGTGGGATATGTAGTTCAATAACTAGAATGAGAAATCACGGCGTGGCACGTATGATAGCATGTAGCACTGCCTTGAAGTCTCACTGCCAAATAAGTCCCAGAGAGCCTTGGAACGGTCATGTTGTCAAGGAGGGGATCCAGGTATGTATTGTTGTAGTCACATGACCGAGGCTCCTCTATACGTGTGTTAACCCTCTAAAGCCCAATGTGACATACATGTCATATACACCGAGTATACAAAACATTAAGAATACCTTCCCAATTTTGAGTTGCACCTCCCTTTTGCCCTCAGAACAGCCTCAATTCGTCGGGGCGTGGATTCTACAAGGTGTCGAAAGCGTTCCACAAGGACACTGGCCCATGTTGACTCCAATGTTTCACACGGTTGTGTCAAGTTGGCTGGATGTCCTTTGGTTGGTGGACCGTTCTGGATACACACGGGAAAACTGTTGAGCGTTAAAAACCCAGCAGCGTTGCAGTTCTTGACACATTCAAACCGGTGCGCCTGGTACCTTCTACCATCCCCCGTTCAAAGGCACTTTTTTGTTTTGTCTTGCCCATTCTCTGAAGGGCACACACACACAATCCATGTCTCAATTGTTAAGGCTTAAAAATCCTTCTTTAACCTGTCTCCTCCCCTTCATCTACACTGGTTGAAGTGGATTTAACAAGTGACATCAATAAGAGATTATAGCTTTCATCTGGATTCACCTGGTCAGTCTGTCATGGAAAGAGCAGGTGTTCCTAATGTTTTATACACAGTGTATGTAATTTACTTCAAAAACCTGGTATTTGTCGAATAAAATGAATTGATCATCATGGTACGTAGCTAAGCTAGCGGGCTGGTGGTAACAGACATCCTCAACAACAATCTGTATGTTGGCTATGAGCTGCTGTTTGGGCATGTCCAGCTGTGGGAAGGAAAACTGCGTTGAACAGTTTCTTTAGTCTGTCAAGACTTGACTTTCATTTCAGACATAATACATTGAATACAGTACATACAGGGCAATCGGAAATTATTCGGACCCCTTGACTTTTTCTACATTTTGTTGTGTTACAGCCTTATTCTAAAATTGATCAAATACATTTTTCCCCTCATTAATCTACACACAACACCCCATAATGACATCACAACACCCCATAATGACATCACAACACCCCATAATGACATCACAACACCCCATAATGACATCACAATACCCCATAATGACATCACAACACCCCATAAGGACAAAGAAAAAACACAGACATTTTTTTAAAGCAAAAAAATGAACTTATTTACATAAGTATTCAGACCTTTTGCTCTGAGACTCAAAATTGAGCTACGGTATTTCCTGTTTCCATTGATCGTTTCTACAACTTGGAGTCCACCTGTGGTAAATTCAATTGATTGGACATGATTTGGAAAGGCACACACCTGTCTATATAATGTCCCACAGTTGACAGTGCATGTCAGAGCAAAAACCAAGCCATGAGGTCGAAGGAATTGTCCGTAGAGCTCCGAGACAGGTTTGTGCAGAGGCACAGATCTGGGGAAGGGTACCAAAACATTTCTGCAGCATTGAAGGTCCCCAAGAACACAGTGGCCTCAATCATTCATAAATGGGAGAAGTTTGGAACCACCAAGACTCTTCCTAGAGCTGTCCGCCCAGCCAAACTGAGCAATCGGGGGAGAAGGGCCTTGGTCAGGGAGGTGACCAAGAACCCTATGGTCACTCTGACATAGCTATAATGTTCCTCTGTGGAGATGAGAGAACCTTCCAGAAGGACAACCATGTCTGCAGCACTCCACCGATCAGGCCTTTATGGTAGAGTGGCCAGATGGTGGCTACACTTCAGTAAAAGGCACATGACAGTCCGCTTGGAGTTTGCCAAAAGGCACCTAAAGACTCTCAGACTATGAGAAACAAGATTCTCTGGTCTGATGAAACCAAGATTGAACTCTTTGTCCTGAACACCAATTGTCACATCTGGAGGATACCTGACAGCATCCCTACGGTGAAGCATGGTGGTGGCAGCATCATGCTTTGGGGATGTTTTTCAGCGGCAGGGAGACTAGTCATAAATACAACCCACATTTTATCGTCTGTGTTCTGATTTCAACGTGATATCGATATGAGTGCTAAAAATAAAATAAAACTAGTGTTGCGTTTACCTTTCCGCATTGAAACAAAATGCAACAATCCAACATATAGCTGGCGGTCTTCTCCAAGTTGTCTTGTACCAGTGATATTACATAGTACATATTATTCCCAGTCTGGAACTTTGGTGTGACTCCGCCCCCTCTCGTTCTATTGATTTCAACATATGTATATATTATGGATCCCCATTAGTTCCTGCCAAGGCAGCAGCTACTCTTCCTGGGGTTTATTATGGATCTCCATTAGTTCCTGCCGAGGCAGCAGCTACTCTTCCTGGGGTTTATTATGGATCCCCATTAGTTCCTGCCAAGGCAGCAGCTACTCTTCCTGGGGTTTATTATGGATCTCCATTAGTTCCTGCCGAGGCAGCAGCTACTCTTCCTGGGGTTTATTATGGATCCCCATTAGTTCCTGCCAAGGCAGCAGCTACTCTTCCTGGGGTTTATTATGGATCCCCATTAGTTCCTGCCAAGGCAGCAGCTACTCTTCCTGGGGTTTATTATGGGTCCCCATTAGTTCCTGCCAAGGCAGCAGCTACTCTTCCTGGGGTTTATTATGGATCCCCATTAGTTCCTGCCAAGGCAGCAGCTACTCTTCCTGGGGTTTATTATGGATCTCCATTAGTTCCTGCCGAGGCAGCAGCTACTCTTCCTGGGGTTTATTATGGATCCCCATTAGTTCCTGCCAAGGCAGCAACTACTCTTCCTGGGGTTTATTATGGGTCCCCATTAGTTCCTGCCAAGGCATCAGCTACTCTTCCTGGGGTTTATTATGGGTCCCCATTAGTTCCTGCCAAGGCAGCAACTACTCTTCCTGGGGTTTATTATGGGTCCCCATTAGTTCCTGCCAAGGCAGCACTACTCTTCCTGGGGTTTATTATGGATCCCCATTAGTTCCTGCCAAGGCAGCAGCTACTCTTCCTGGGGTTTATTATGGATCCCCATTCGTTCCTGCCAAGGCAGCAGCTACTCTTCCTGGGGTTTATTATGGGTCCCCATTAGTTCCTGCCAAGGCAGCAGCTACTCTTCCTGGGGTTTATTATGGATCCCCATTAGTTCCTGACAAGGCAGCAACTACTCTTCCTGGGGTTTATTATGGATCCCCATTCGTTCCTGCCAAGGCAGCAGCTACTCTTCCTGGGGTTTATTATGGATCCCCATTAGTTCCTGCCAAGGCAGCAACTACTCTTCCTGGGGTTTATTATGGGTCCCCATTAGTTCCTGCCAAGGCAGCAGCTACTCTTCCTGGGGTTTATTATGGATCCCCATTAGTTCCTGCCAAGGCATCAGCTACTCTTCCTGGGGTTTATTATGGGTCCCCATTAGTTCCTGCCAAGGCAGCAGCTACTCTTCCTGGGGTTTATTATGGGTCCCCATTAGTTCCTGCCAAGGCAGCAGCTACTCTTCCTGGGGTTTATTATGGATCCCCATTAGTTCCTGCCAAGGCAGCAACTACTCTTCCTGGGGTTTATTATGGGTCCCCATTAGTTCCTGCCAAGGCAGCAGCTACCCTTCCTGGGGTTTATTATGGGTCCCCATTAGTTCCTGCCAAGGCAGCAGCTACCCTTCCTGGGGTACAGCAAAATGAAGGCAGTTCTATAATTTTAAAAACATCACAATACATTCACCACAGAATTCACAACACATTAAGTGTGTGCCCTCAGGCTACTACTGTACTACCGCATATCTACAATACAAAAAATACATGTGTTTGTATGCATGTGTCTGTGTTTGTTGAAAATGAATGTGGATACGAGTGATGGAGAAACAAGTGTTGCGTTTCTCTTTCCGTCTTGGCGTACCACAAATCAAAACACATCACTCCACAATGTAACCGACTGTCTTCAGCGGGTCGTCCTCTGACCAGTGATGTGAACAGTTATGTATTCAATATATCACAAACTGTTTCTCTGCATATGAATTATTGATTTGGACACTTCAAAAAATGGTGTTTTGACATCTGTCTATTTCGCAAAAAAGTTCTTGCCAACAGGAAGCAGAGACAGCATCATTTTCAACTCATGTTTTATGAATATAACATATAACATTAAATTACAACATTAAAATTGCCAATAGTATTCTACTTAAATGAGGTAAAAACTGGTGAATTAGTCCTGAAACGTGCTGTGATTGATGTCCACCAGAAATAATCTGAAACAGGTTTGCTCTGCTTACGTACAGTTTCTCCAACTCCATAACTGATGGCATTAAAATGGTAAATGATGCACGACTATTGTATTGGCGATTCCCTAATGAACTGCCATTGGCAGTTAGGAGAGAGGGAGGGGAGAGAGGGGAGAGAGGAGAGGGAGAGAGAGGGAGGAGAGAGGGGAGAGGAAGGAGAGAGGGGAGGAGAGAGGGAGGAGAGAGGAGAGAGGAGAGGGGAGAGGAGAGAGGGGAGAGGGAGAGAGGGAGGAGAGAGGGGAGAGAGGGGAGAGGGGAGAGGGGAGAGGGGAGAGAGGGAGGAGAGAGGGGAGAGAGGGGAGAGGAGAGAGGGGAGAGGAGAGAGGGGAGAGGAGAGAGAGAGGGGAGAGGAAGGAGAGAGGGGAGGAGAGAGGGAGAGGAGAGAGGAGAGAGAGGAGAGGGGAGAGGGGAGAGAGGGGAGAGGAGAGAGGAGAGAGGGAGGAGAGAGGGGAGAGAGGGGAGAGGGAGAGAGAGAGGGGAGAGGAAGGAGAGAGGGGAGGAGAGAGGAGGAGAGAGGAGGAGAGAGAGAGGGAGAGGAGAGAGGGGAGAGGGAGAGGAGAGAGGGGAGAGGAGAGAGGGAGAGAGGAGAGAGGGGAGAGAGGGGAGAGGAGAGAGGGGAGAGGAGAGAGGGGAGAGGAGAGAGCTTTCCATAACACGTCCACAATAAATCAGCTTTCCAAACATTATTCTTTTTGAGTGAAGTTCCCATTTATTGCGCATATAAAAATAGCTCCAAAACACATATTCCTGTAGAAAAAGGTGCAGAGAGATGCATTCTATCAGCTGTATCTGTGATAAGGTAACAACTACACACACACATACGCACATACGTACAGTGACCCATGACCCAACATATAGTGCCCTCTAGTGTACAAAATAAGTAAATAAATAACCCTTGACATTTCCACAACTCATAAAACAGGCCAAAATGGCTCCTACAACTATGTTCTATTGCTACCATCAGTTCATTAATAAATTACACCGTAGTTACTCTAGTGTAGGTACATGTCATGTTACGAACAACGATGCGCTGGGCGGTACTTGGATAATAAATATTTCAGATTCTTCAAATAGCCACCTTTTGCCTTGATGGCCGCTTTGCTCACTCTTGGCCTTCTCTTAACCTTGGATTCATTATCTTAACCTTGGATTAATTCTCTTAACCTTTGATTAATTCTCTTAACCTTGGATTAATTCTCTTAACCTTGGATTAATTATCTTAACCTTGGATTAATTCTCTTAACCTTTGATTAATTCTCTTAAACTTGGATTAATTCTCTTAACCTTGGATTAATTCTCTTAACCTTTGATTCATTATCTTAACCTTGGATTAATTATCTTAACCTTGGATTAATTCTCTTAACGTTGGATAATCTGACAGACATTTGTGAGGATTACAAGTATGCTTTAACGTTGTGGTGATTATACTGTAGGTTGTTCCGTAATGCCTTCAGACTTACCGTTAGTACCCTAGTGATGACAGCGTTCCTTCAGACTTACCGTTCCTACCCTAGTGATGACAGCGTTCCTTCAGACTTACCGTTCCTACCCTAGTGATGACAGCGTTCCTTCATACTTACGGTTGCTACCCTAGTGATGACAGTGTTCCTTCATACTTACCGTTCCTACCCTAGTGATGACAGCATTCCTTCAGACTTACCGTTCCTACCCTAGTGATGACAGGGTTCCTTCAGACTTACCGTTCCTACCCTAGTGATGACAACGTTCCTTCAGACTTACCGTTCCTACCCTAGTGATGACAGCGTTCCTTCAGACTTACCGTTCCTACCCTAGTGATGACAGCATTCCTTCAGACTTACCGTTCCTACCGTAGTGATGACAGCGTTCCTTCAGACTTACCGTTCCTACCCTAGTGATGACAGCGTTCCTTCAGACTTACCGTTCCTACCCTAGTGATGACAGCGTTCCTTCAGACTTACCGTTCCTACCCTAGTGATGACAGCGTTCCTTCTCCACTATATACTCATGGCCAGTCTGGGACAACTCCAGCATCTTGGGAATGTCGACTCTGAAACCGACCCTGAAACAGCCAGAGAGAAACACGGTTAGGTCATGAGTTTTCCTAACCAGGGTTTTAAAACTATCTTTTTCCACTGGTGGCACTGCTACTACTAATTTATTCAGTTGGTGATTTATTCACATGATTTGTTTGCACACATTTTTTTCTGACCCATGTCCCATAGTGTACCTGTACTCCATCCAGAACCATCCAGAACCATCCAGAACCAGACTAATAAATAAACTAGCCCTCTTTTAAATTAGCTTGCCCTTGCAGAGTTTGACAGTCGGCTAAATTTGCCAGCGGCACACAACTGAAAACTACTGGCCTATAATGAAAAGAATACTGGCCTGGGAAAGCGGATGATGCGTGCATTATTTAAAATGTTACCTGTAATTTATGTAAGTATGTAGCCTATAATAACCTAGCCTCCATATACAAATAATTACATTTTTACATTGATTGTTTTGGAGGGAGAAAATAAAACCTTTGTGCATTCTGAAAAAGGGTATTATTGTTTTGGTCACTCTACAGTTGTAGGACCCTATAAAATCAGTTCTCTTTCGGCAAATTTCATTTTCACGGTTTTATTTTTTCCCGTTTTTTCCCAAATTCACTCTCAAAAATCACACTTTTAAATGAGAAAAACGACACAAATTTGATGCTTTATGCTTAAAAATCAAATCACAAGACCACTTTGGAGGTCTGGGAACAATTCTTTGGCAGGTGTAGTTGCCCTTCCATTCAATTGCACACCTGGCAAGTAGACCGCTGTGTTTGGCTAGCGGTGTTTTTGTCCTGTACAATGTACCAGGTAGGCTACATGTGATGGCAGAGTTAGAAACAAGAAGAAAAAAAAACACCATGATCGATACAAATGATCAAGATAAGTATTCTTGGGGCGGCAGGGTAGCCTAGTGGTTAGAGTGTTGGACTAGTAACCGAAAGGTTGCAAGCTCAAATCCCCGAGGTGACAAGGTACAAATCTGTCGTTCTGCCCCTGAACAGGGCAGAACGAATTTGTTCTTAACTGACTTGCCTAGTTAAATAAAGGTAAAATAAAAATTCTGCCAAGTAGGCCTGCTTTGCAGTCAACCTTTAATTGGGAAGGTTTTTGGGGGAAGCCTTCAGAATGTTCCTTTAAACAGTGCATGGGGGGCTTCCTCTCAAGGTTTTGTTCCTAGGTTTTTTTGGGGTGTCAAAAGCATTTTGACAAATGTAAAAAAAAAAAAAGGACGATGTAAATTTGATTGATTGATAACGGGAGTGTTGCCCACCTCTCTTGTTCTTGGGGAACTTCTTTGTGTAGTTCGTTCTTCAGAGGCAGTAGTTTGGAGATGATATCTAGTGCCACTACGTAGAAGTCCACATCATCATCCAAGATCTACATGACAAAGAACAGAGAACACAGGATATATGAACAACAAGTGTATGAGTGATGTGTGTGGATGGGGGGGGGGGGGTGAGAGAGACAGAAACAGAAGGGGGAAAGATTGAATTTCCCTCAGAGAGAGAAAGAACTTTGTGACACTCACTCTCTGCACAAGGTCGGCTCCTCCCACAAACGCTGCTCCGTTCTCCTGGGCTACTTTGACTTGATCAGGATTCTGACAAGAACAGACAGTAGCCTTCATTTATATTTACTACAGTATGAACACAATGCAGAGCACCATGGGACCTATCCTGACATGGGCTGCATTTACACAGGCAGCCCAATTCTGATCTTTAGCCCAACTATTGGCAAAAGTGTTGATCTGATTGACCAAAATACCTATCGGAGGTAAAATAACAGAATAGGGCTGTGAACGTAACTCACAATGACATCAACTCCAGTCTTATTGTGTGGTACAGTGCAGTAGGTGTGTTTACTGGAGCTAAGAGTTCTCCGATTGCCAAATATAATATGCGCCACTTGGCTGAACCTTTGATCCAAAGCGATGTACAAAACAATATATGCACTCACTGTAATGTAAAGTGTAATGTGTTTGCTCCCTGCAGGAACTGAACCACGCCACCTTGATGTTGTTAGTGCCACTCTCTTGCTAACTGGGGCAATAACAGAACGATGTTCATATACAGATTATATATATATATATTTACAATATACAGTACCAGTCAAAAGTTTGGACAAACCTACTAATTCAAGGGATTTAAAACAATTTTCTACATTGTAGAATAATAGTAAAGACATCAACACTATGAAATAACACATATGGAATCATGTAGTAACCAAAAAAGTGTTAAACAAATCAAAATACATTTTTTTTCTCTAAATACATTTTATATTTGAGGTTCTACAAATAGCTACCCTTTGCCTTAATGCAGCTTTGCACACTCTTGGCATTCTCTCGGCATTCTCTCTGCATTCTCTCGGCATTCTCTCTGCATTCTCTTGGCATTCTCTCGGCATTCTCTCGGCATTCTCTCGGCATTCTCTCGGCATTCTCTCGGCATTCTCTCGGCATTCTCTCAACCAGCTTCGTGAGTTAGTCACTACTTTTCTACAATGTAAATAATTGTAAAATAAAAACCCTTGAATGAGTAGGTTTGTCCAAACTTTTGACTGGTACTGTACATCACTGCCAGTTCTAGTTGCCATACAGATTATACACAGTGCATTCGGGAAAGTATTCAGACCCCTTGACTAATATTTTGTTACGTTACAGCCTTATTCTTAAATTAAAAATCCATAAAAATAAAAAAACTCAATCTACCCCATAATAACAAAGAAAAATATTGTTTCAAACGTATAAATACAAAAAAACTGAAATATCACATTTACATAAATATTCAGACCCTTTACTCAGTACTTTGTTGAAGCACCTTTGGCAGTGATTCCAGTCTTTGGCAGTGATTACACCTGTATTTGGGGAGTTTCTCCTATTCTCCTCTACAGATCCTCTCAAGCTGTCAGGTTGGATGGGTGTTGGAGGAAATTATAGTTGAAATGATTAATTATGTATACATTTATTTAAGAACTATTTATTCTAATACTATTATGTTATGGTATGAAATGTATGGGTTCTTGGTTAAGCTGTTACTGAAAATGTAAGTCAAATGAATTAATTGTCTGTACCTTGCGGGTTTAAGGGAGAGGGATGGTATATCTTTTCTGACAGATAAGAATGGTCTTTGATGTTCCATTAGTGGAGGAGAAGATGTCTTTTCTGACAGATAAGAATGGTCTTTGATGTTCCATTAGTGGAGGAGATGTCTTTTCTGACAGATAAGAATGGTATTTGATGTTCCATTAGTGGAGGAGAAGATGTCTTTTAGACAGATTGGAATGTTTGTTTTATGAGGGGAGTAGAAGATCTCCAGACCTGAAGACACTGCGCTATTGTGTGGATCGGAGAGGGTGTGAGAAGCTGATGATGTCATTTTATGTTGTCTCTTTAAAATGTAAGGTTCTTTGTATTCATCAAGAATAAATGCTTAACTTGTTTTTAAGACTGGTCTCTTGCTATTTCATGCAAAATGATAAACGTACAACTTATTATGAAATAGATAAGAGTGTGAATTTAGTTTTGGCTACAAAACATATAGGAATTTAGAATTCCTCTAACAATGGGGAGCATCGCGGTACAGCTATTTTCAAGTCTCTCCAGAGATGTTAGATCGGGCTCTAGCTGGGCTTACTCAAGGACTTTCAGAGACTTGACCATTCTACCATGTAGGCCTGATTGGTAGAGTGCTGCAGAGAAGGTTGTCCTTCTGGAAGGTTCTCCCATCTCCACAGAGGAACTCTAGAGCTGTCAGAGTGACCATCAGGTTCTTGGTCACCTCCCTGACCAAGGCCCTTCTCCCTCGATTGATCAGTTTGGCAGGGCACCAGCTCTAGGAAGAGTCTTGGTGGTTCCAAACTTCTTCCATTTAAGAATGATGGAGGCCACTGTGTTCTTGGGGACCTTCAATGCTGCAGACATTTTTTGGTACCGTTCCCCAGATCTGTGCCTCGACACAATCCTGTCTCGGAGCTCTACAGACAATTCCTTCCATCTCATGGCTTGGATTTTTTCTCTGACATTCACTGTCAACTCTGGGACCTTATATAGACAGGTGTGTGTCTTTCAAAATCCAATAAATTGAATTTATCACAGATGGACTCCAAACAAGTTGAAGTTGAATTATCGATGGAAACAGGATGCACCTGAGCTCAATTTCGAGTCTCATAGTAAAGGTTCTGAATACTAGTGGTTAGAGAGTTGGGCCAGTAACCGAAGGGTTACTCGATCAAATCCCCGAGCTGACAAGGTAAAAATATTTCGTTCTGCCCCTGACCAAGGCAGTTAACCCACTATTACCGAGGCATCGAAGACGTGGATGTTGATTCAGAGGGGAAGACGTGGATGTTGATTATGTCAGCCCCCTGCACCTCTCTGATTCAGAGGGGAAGACGTGGATGTTGATTCAGAGGGGAAGACGTGGATGTTGATTCAGAGGGGAAGATGTGGATGTTGATTCAGAGGGGAAGACGTGGATGTTGATTATATCAGCCCCCTGCACCTCTCTGATTCAGAGGGGAAGACGTGGATGTTGATTATATCAGCCCCCTGCACCTCTCTGATTCAGAGGGGAAGACGTGGATGTTGATTATATCAGCCCCCTGCACCTCTCTGATTCAGAGGGGAAGACGTGGATGTTGATTATATCAGCCCCCTGCACCTCTCTGATTCAGAGGGGAAGACGTGGATGTTGATTATGACAGCCCCCTGCACCTCTCTGATTCAGAGGGGAAGACGTGGATGTTGATTATATCAGCCCCCTGCACCTCTCTGATTCAGAGGGGAAGACGTGGATGTTGATTATGACAGCCCCCTGCACCTCTCTGATTCAGAGGGGAAGACGTGGATGTTGATTATGACAGCCCCCTGCACCTCTCTGATTCAGAGGGGAAGACGTGGATGTTGATTATGACAGCCCCCTGCACCTCTCTGATTCAGAGGGGTTTGGTTAAATGCGGAAGACATTTCAGTTAAAGGCATTCCGTTGTACAACTGACTAGGTATCACCCCTTTCCCCTTTTGTAAATAAGGTAATTCAGTTTTATACTTATTTTGCAAACATTCCTAAAATCCTGTTTTCGCTTTGTCATTATGGGGTATTGTGTGTAGATTGATGAGGGAAAAAGTTGATTTAATCCATTTTAGAGTAAGGCTGTAACGTAAGAAAAATGTGGAAAAAGTCAAGAGCTCTGAATCATTTCCAAATGTACTGTATTTCCATGTACACATCACTGTCAGATCAACAAGGGATTTCAATAGAATGACTGATTAACATGTAAATTACTTAAGGACTCGGTCCATCAAGGAAGACATAACATAAATCAAACAAATAAATTAGCTATTGATGTTGGAAACAGCACACAGGAGATTTTGGCCAGTGTGACACAGGCAGCATAATTCTGATATTTTTTTCTCACTAATTGTTCTTTTGACCAATCCGATCTGTGAAAGATCTGATCACAGATCGGATCGGACAAAAGAACAATTAGTGAAAAAAAATATCAGAATTATGCTGCCTGTGTAACTGTGTCACACTGGCCAACATTACTGGACAGGTAAGCTTCATTAACAAGATAGCTAGCTAGAGAATTGCCTGGAAACCCGATGTTGCATTGAATTGTATGTCAGGCAGAAATTAACATTTGAATCAGTAAAGTTTCCTCTAACGACCTCTACAAGTCAGAATGTTGAAAACAATTATATTTTAAAGTACTGTACTGGTTGTCTGTGCGGTTGGTCCTTTTGGCGGTAGGAATGTGAGACAATATATCCACAGGAAAGTAGAATTACAAGAACCTTTCAAAGCACTGGTAGAGCGTTCAGATTTCCATCACCTGAAGCATGCGGACAAGATAACAGCACACTTGCCGAGCAGGTGCATGTGTTTACATAGTTCTGCGCGAGTTGTGAACTTCAACAACTACGCAGAGGATAATCCAATAGTATTAGCAGAACGCCACCCAGGACACAAACACTTTGGTGGAAAGCTGCTGCCATCCCATGTGACAAAAGCAGCGATGTGGCGTCTCTAAAGGAATCGATGACAACACATGGTATGTAAAGCATAAACACAACATTTTGATTATTTAATTTACCTCCAACACTACTTTTATTCATCTCACATTTTCTCTGTTATTTCATGTTTTACAGCTTCGATTCTCTAGAGCCTGGTGTCGTCGCCAAGGACCGTTTGGACTCAGTCGGGACCAGGTTTCAGAGCTTCGATTCTCTAGAGCCTGGTGTCGTCGCCAAGGACCGTTTGGACTCAGTCGGGACCAGGTTTCAGAGCTTCGATTCTCTAGAGCCTGGTGTCGTCGCCAAGGACCGTTTGGACTCAGTCGGGACCAGGTTTCAGCTGCTACGGCAATGCTGACATCCTTCCTCCCATAGATGGTCTGCCTGTACAAGCACCACCTGGACTGGACAGCTAGACAAACGTATATTTTTGAGAAGATCAGGGAGTTTTGCGACGAAGAGGCTAAGGACATCACATGCCCTGCACCAAAGTCAAGGGCAGGACAGAAACAGGCTCTCCGAATGCGTCGTACGACACCGGCTCCGATGTGGCAGGCTTTAATATCAACATGTTTCAAGAAGACCACCATAGTTCCTGTGCCCAAGAGCACGAAGGTAACCTGCCTAAATCACTACCGACCTATAGCACTCACGTCTGTAGCCATGAAGTGCTTTGAAAGGCTGGTCATGGCTCACAACACCACTGTCCCAGAAACTCTAGACCCACTTCAATTTGCATACCACCCCAAAGGATCCACAGATGATGCCATCTCTATTAGAGGTCGACCGATTAATCGCAATGGCCGATTAATTAGGGCCGATTTCAAGTTTTCACAACAATCGGAAATCAGTATTTTTGGGTGCCGATTTTTTTTTTTTGCACCTTTATTTTACCTTTATTTAACTAGGCAAGTCAGTTAAGAACACATTCTTATTTTCAATGAGGGCCTAGGAACAGTGGGTTAACTGCCTTGTTCAGGGGCAGAACGACAGATTTTTACCTTGTCAGCTCAGGGGATCCAATCTTGCAACCTTTGTTAACTAGTCCAACGCTCTAACCAACTGATTACATTGCACTCCAAGAAGAGCCTGCCTGTTACGTGAATGCAGTAAACCAAGGTAAGTTGCTAGCTAGCATTAAACTTATCTTATAAAAAACAATCAATCAACGACTGTCGTTGCTCCAATGTGTACTTAAACATCAATGCCTTTCTTAAAATCAATACACAAGTATATATTTTTATATATTTTTTTGCATACTTAGTTAAAAGAAATCCAGTTTAGCAGGCAATATTAACCAGGTGAAATTGTGTCACCTCTTGCGTTCATTGCACGCAGAGTCAAGGTATATGCAACAGTTTGGGCCGTCTGGCTCTTTGCGAACTAATTTGCCAGAATTTTACGTAATCATGACATAACATTGAAGGTTGTGCAATGTAACAGGAATATTTAGACTCATGGATGCCACCCGTTAGATAAAATACGGAACGGAATAAACGTTTTGTTTTCGAGGTGATAGTTTTCGGATTTGACCTAAGACTCGTATTTCTGTGTGTTTATTATAGATAAGTCTATGATTTGATATTTGATAGAGCAGTCTGACCGAGGGGTGGTAGGCAGCAGCAGGCTCGTAATAGTTAAAGGTATATGGTTTAGAGAAATAGTCAACGCGTTATAATTCCTGTAATAACTTGCGGCTGAACTTGAAAGGGGGGTTCATGTCTTCCATAGAGAAGGTCTTGATCTACTTCCAATAAGGTCTGTGTTTTTTAAACCACCTCTGTTCATGTCTTCCATAGAGAAGGTCTTGATCTACTTCCAATAAGGTCTTCTGTTCATGTCAATAAGGTCTGTGTTTCCATAGAGAATGTCTTGATCTACCAATAAGGTCTGTTCATGTCTTCCATAGAGAAGGTCTTGATCTACTTCCAATAAGGTCTGTGTTTCGTGCTTAAACCGCCTCTGTTCATGTCTTCCATAGAGAATGTCTTGATCTACTTCAGATAAGGTCTGTGTTTCGTGCTTAAACCGCCTCTGTTCATGTCTTCCATAGAGAATGTCTTGATCTACTTCAGATAAGGTCTGTGTTTCGTGCTTAAACCGCCTCTGTTCATGTCTTCCATAGAGAATGTCTTGATCTACTTCAGATAAGGTCTGTGTTTCGTGCAGGCTTAAACGCCTCTGCGTTTTGATACCCGTGTAAATCTCACCAGGATAAGGTAACGTTTGTCAAAATATTTTCATAAATCCACTCTACAAAAAAAGTGATTTTCGCTTATATTTAGCCAATATTGATCAGAGTTACCTTGTCCTATGGATATCTACACAGCTATAAAATTGGCAAGGTGGTGTAAGCCTACACGAAACACAGACCTTATTTTAAGTGAATCTAAAAATATCCTATGGAATAAATGAATGAAGGAACTGCTTTTCAGATTTTGCTAGGTGTCATGGGAATTATGACTCGCACTTTGGTAGTCATTTTGGTAGTGTTGCAATTGTCATTATTACAAAAATGTATGTGTGTGTATGTATATACACACACACACACACACACACACACACAGATAAAAAAAAATGGCAGATTAATCGGTATCAGCTTTTTTTTGTCCTCCAATAATCGGTATCGGTGTTGAAAAATCATAGTCGGTCGACCTCTAATCTCTATTGCACTCAACACTACCCCTTTCCCACCTGGACAAAAGAAACACCTATGTGAGAACGCTATTCGTTGACTACAGCTCAGCGTTCAACACCATAGTGCCCTCAACACTCATCACTAAACTAAGGACGCTGGGACTGAACACCTCCCTCTGCAACTGGATCCTGGACTTCCTGACGGGCCGCCCCCAGGTTGTAAGGGTAGGTAACAACACATCCGCCACGCTGATCCTCAACACAGTGGCCCCTCAGGGGTGCGTGCTCAGTCCCCTCCTGTACTCCCTGTTCACTCATGACTGCAAGGCCAGGCACGACTCCAACACCATCATTAAGTTTGCCGATGACACAACAGCAGTAGGCCTGATCACCGACAACGATAACACAGCCTGTAGTAGAGAATGGCCAACTTCAAGTTTTCATAACAATCGGTAATCAGAATTTTTGGACACCGATCATGGCACCGATCATGACATTGCACTCCACGAGGAGACTGCGTGGCAGGCTGACTACCTGTTATGTGAGTGCAGCAAGGAGCCAAGGTAAGATGCTAGCTAGCATTAAACGTATCTTATAAAAAACAATCAATCTTAACATAATCACTAGTTAACTACATGGTTGGTGATATTACTAGTTTATCTAGCGTGTCCTGCGTTGCATATAATCAATGTGGTGCCCGTTAATTTATCATTGAATCATAGCCTACTTCGCCAAACGGGTGATTTAACAAGCGCATTCGCGAAAAAAGCACTGTTGTTGCACCAATGTGTACCTAACCATAAATAATCAACACCATTCTTAAAATCAATACACAAGTATATATTTTTAAACCTGCATATTTAATTTATTTTAACTAGGGAAATTGTGTCACTTCTCTTGCGTTCTGTGCAACAGAGTCAGGATATATGCAGCAGTTTGGGCCGCCTGGCTCGTTGCGAACTGTCTGAAGACCATTTCTTCCTAACAAAGACAGACAACTTCGCCAAACGGGGGATGATTTAACAAAAGTGCATTTGCGAAAAAGCACAATCGTTGCACGAATGTACCTAACCATAAACATCAATGGCTTTCTTAAAATCAATACACAGAAGTATATATTTTTAAACCTGCATATTTAGTTAAAAGAAATCCAGGTTGGCAGGCAATATTAAACTAGGGAAATTGTGTCACTTCTCTTGGGTTCATTGCACGCAGAGTCAGGGTATATGCAACAATTCGGGCCTGGCTCGTTGCGAACTAATTTGCCAGACTTTTACATAACATTGAAAGTTGTGCAATGTAACAGGAATATTTAGACTTATGGATGCCACCCGTTACATAAAATACGGAACGGTTCCTGTATTTCACTGAAAGAATAAACATTTTGTTTTCAAAAATATTAGTTTCCAGATTTGACCATATTAATGACCTAAGGCTCATATTTCTGTGTGTAATTATGTTATAATTAAGTCTGTGATTTGATAGAGCAGTCTGACTGAGCGGTGGTAGGCAGCAGCAGGCTCGTAAGCATTCATTCAAACAGCACTTTTGTGCGTTTGCCAGCAGCTCTTCGCTGTGATTCAAGCATTGAGCTGTTTATGACTTCAAGCCTATCAAATCCCGAGATTAGGCTAGTGTAACTGATGTGAAATGGCTAGCTAGTTAGCGGGGTGTGCGCTAATAGTCCTTCAATTGGTGACGTCACTCGTTCTGAGACCTTGAAGTAGTTGTTCCCCTTGTTCCCCTTGCTTTTGTGAAGCGATGGGTAACGATGCTTCGAGGGTGGCTGTTGTCGATGTGTTCCTGGTTCGAGCCCAGGTAGGGGCGAGGAGAGGGACGGAAGCTATACTGTTACACTGGCAATACTAAACTGCCTATAAGAACATCCAATAGTCAAAGGTATATGAAATACAAATGGTATAGAGAGAAATAGTCCTATAATTCCTATAATAACTACAACCTAAAACTTCTTACCTGGGAATATTGAAGACTCATGTTAAAAGGAACCACCAGCTTTAATATGTTCTCATGTTCTGAGCAAGGAACTTAAACGTTAGCTTTTTTACATGGCACATATTGCACTTTTACTTTCTTCTCCAACACTTTGTTTTTGCATTATTTAAACCAAATTGAATATGTTTCATTATTTTAGACTAAATTGATTTTATTGATGTATTATATTAAGTTAAAATAAAAGTGTGCATTATTCATTCAGTATTGTTGTAATTGTCATTATTACAAACATATATATATAAAAATCTTCAGATTAATCGGTATGGGCCTTTTTTTTGGTCCTCCAATAATTGCTATCGGCGTTGAAATATCATAATCGGTCGACCCACAGAAGGTAGTGCGTACGGCCCAGTACATCACTGGGGCCAGGCTTCCTGCCACCCAGGACCTCTATACCAGGCAGTGTCAGAGGATAGCGCGTACGGCCCAGTACATCACTGGGGCCAGGCTTCCTGCCACCCAGGACCTCTATACCAGGCAGTGTCAGAGGATAGCGCGTACGGCCCAGTACATCACTGGGGCCAGGCTTCCTGCCACCCAGGACCTCTATACCAGGCAGTGTCAGAGGAAGGCCCTAAAAATTGTCAAAGACTCCAGCCACCCAAGTCATAGACTGTTCTCTTTGCTAACACACTGCAAGTGGTAGCGGAGCGCCAAGTCTAGGTCCAAAAGACTTCCTAACAGCTTCTACCACCAAGCCATAAAACTTCTGAACAGCTAATCAAATTATTACTCAGGCTACTCAAGACTATTTGCGTTGCCCCCCTCCACCCTCTTTTACACTGCTGCTACTCTCTGTTTATTATCTATGCATAGTCAATTTAACTCTACCTACATGCACATATTACCTCAATTACCTCAACTAACCTGTACCCCAGCACATTGACTCTGTACTGGTACCCACTGTATATCGCCTCCACATTGACTCTGTACCGTAATACCCTGTATATAGCCTCCACATTGACTCTGTACCGTAATACCCTGTATATAGCCTCCACATTGACTCTGTACCGTAATACCCTGTATATCGCCTCCACATTGACTCTGTACCGTAATACCCTGTATATAGCCTCCACATTGACTCTGTACCGTAATACCCTGTATATAGCCTCCACATTGACTCTGTACCGTAATACCCTGTATATAGCCTCCACATTGACTCTGTACCGTAATACCCTGTATATAGCCTCCACATTGACTCTGTATATAGCCTTTACTGCTGCTCTTTTTTTCTCTACTTATCTATTTTTTACTTAATTAACACTTATTTGATTTTGTTTTGGGAATATAGATTATTTTGTTATAGATTACTTAGCAAGATGTGGCTGGTGGTTATAGCATTTCTTACACATGACCCATCAATTTAGACAAGTGCGTCTGGGTAAGAATCATCTAACATTTATACATATATTTATCTGGACACTTTCTATTTACCTGGAATGTTTCCTTATTGTAGGGTACTACTTTTAGTCTTAATCTTTACTACACTACTCACTGTTTAGCACATGATCTCACATGAATCCTTAAAGAGATGTGCGGGGCAGGTTTAACAGGGTGTAAACAATGCTGAATGTGTGTAGACAAAGGAGAGCTCTCAAGTAGGTACCAAAACATTCAAAGGCCATTTTCTCAAAAGTGAGTTTACAAGTTGATCAACTTTCAAAGCAGAATTACTTTCCCATTGTTCCTGAGCTGTAGTGTATGATATATCATTTTGTAGCTCTGAGTCTCTACTTTTATCCAATGTAAAAAACACAATTTGAAACTTTGATACATAAGACCGAATCCAGGTGGTCGGTCATCATAGATCCTCCTCTCCACCCTCTCCGAGTTGGGCATCTCCGGCGCGGCCCACGCTTGGATTGCGTCCTACCTGACAGGTCGCTCCTACCAGGTGGCGTGGCGAGAATCTGTCTCCTCACCACGCGCTCTCACCACTGGCGTCCCCCAGGGCTCTGTTCTAGGCCCTCTCCTATTCTCGCTATACACCAAGTCACTTGGCTCTGTCATAACCTCACATGGTCTCTCCTATCATTGCTATGCAGACGACACACAATTAATCTTCTCCTTTCCCCCTTCTGATGACCAGGTGGCGAATCACATCTCTGCATGTCTGGCAGACATATCAGTGTGGATGACGGATCACCACCTCAAGCTGAACCTCGGCAAGACGGAGCTGCTCTTCCTCCCGGGGAGAGCTGCTCTTCCTCCCTGGTCTCCGACATCATAGTGGTCTCCGACATCATAGTGGTCTCCGACATCATAGTGGTCTCCGACATCATAGTGGTCAGAATAGCTCAGGTGGAACAAACTTAAACTTGCAGCTTTTTTCAATGCTGATTTGAATGCCATTGAGAAAACAAAGAGGTGTCAAAAAAAAAAAATTGCAAACATCCTTTCTGAATTTAAAAGTAATCATTGAAATAACATGTCGTTTTTCTAAAGTATCTAATCTGATTACAATACTTTTGCTGGTCATCTAACCCTGGTAGTAAGTAAGGGCTCCCGAGTGGCGCCGCGGTCTAAGGCACTGCATCTCAGTGCTAAGGCGTCACTACAGACCTGGTTCGATTTCAGGCTGTATCACAACCCGCCGTGATTGGGAGTCCCATTGAGTAGCGCACAATTGGCCCAGCGTCTTCCGGGTTAGGGCTTGGCCTTCATTGCAAATAAGAATTTGTTCTTAATTAACTGACTTGCCTATTTAAACAATACACTTTTTTTTTTAAGTTGCTAATTAGCTAAAAATGGTCTGTGATGAGATTTAAACTCGCAACCTTTGGGTTGCTAGACGTTCTTGTTATTACGCACGACTTTTGTTTTTGCCTTAATGCCTTAAGTAACCACCAGTCTTATGTAACCATGCCAAACGTAACATATCACACTAATTTAAGTATCCTATGTTACTTCTAGTGTAAGAGACCACGCTGAGTTATTGAAGTTATTGAATCCTACTAGTTAGCATCAGTAGTTAGAACATTAGTTTGCTAGCTACATGAGTGACAAAGGCTGCTAAATAGATAATTTTGCTAACGTCAGCTACTGGCCCGAGTTTGTTGGAGTCGACAGCTAGGAAAAGTATGCAACATAAATGCATTGCCTATGCATCATCATATGGACAGTTTATTCTAATCATTGAACTGCAATTGAATTTAAGATTTAAAAAATATAGTTTGTAGAACTGACCTTTTTCAATCCTCGTCCAGGTTGCCATGTTTAAATATATATATATATATAAAAAATTACACCAGTGCACCTTGCCTTATTTTAAATTCGTCACGTGTAGAAACAACGCAGGCAACTTTGCATGCCGGTGGGGGGCAGACGGTACGAGCTGGAAGCCATGTTTGTTGTTCCTCCTTCTGCCACTTCGGAGTTCGGTACGTTCAGGGTCTGAACGTTCAAGAACTCCGTCTGCATGTCTTTATTATCAACAATATCGCCACTAAATATTCTCTACCACCCTCCGAATGCAGGTAATACATGTTTTTTTTTTATTGTTCATAGTTGCAGTGATACAATTTGTATCGCCGAATGTCTATGCATTTCTCCGTCCGGTTTTTGTCTCACCTCTTCCCAAGGTCCAAGTACCAGAGCTAGGTAGCTTTCTGGCGCAGGAAAGGCTGTGCTCTCAGACCGCCTGTCAATTTACTCAACACCCATGCTTTTCAAGCCTTTGGTATATTTACTGTCGAAAGTAACGGGAACGTTCAGTTGTGTGTTCAAGTTGTTAAAACTGCTCAGATGTATTTGTAACTAGGTGCTGTTGTTGCTCATACAAATGTGTCATGCATGCTCTTGAATGGTTTTGACAGCTGGCAAGTAAACTTCTCTTGCAAAGCAGGCCCGGTGTAGTTGTATAGCTGTTGCTACTTTTGACATTTGGCAATACTGTCAACACTCAATTGTCACTGCATTTTACAATCATCGGTAGTTTTAATAATAGCAAATTAGCTAGGTAACGTTATTGAAATGTAGCTAGTTTGGTTGGTTGCTAAAGTGTTGTAGTTACTGTGTCATTATCAAAGACCCAGCTGTGTAAGCAGCTGTCAATGGGCCTCGAAAAGATATTCTCGGATGACAGCCCCGGTGTTTATTTCTAATACCCGGTCACCAGCAAAAGAACGAACCATATTAAATCCCTATTCATACTGTGGTGGTGGTGTTGTTGCCACTATCACTGGTACAGGACGTGTGGCCGACTTGTGTTTAGACAGATAAACAGATTATGTAACTACTAAGCCAGCCCCGAACGTCTTCCCTGCTAGCTACACTTCAACTTTGACATTCTAAGGTATTTGTGTTACTAATTGTTACTTCCTCTATAGCTGCAAGCTTTCAATACCTTTCCCATGTCACTGACACCAGAATGATTTCTCAATGAGACATCTGCACAATATAACTAAAATATCAATGAGGACCCCCCCCACACACAATTTAAAGATATTAAAGTTGGACACCTCCTACAGACAGGAGGCACCCCAGGAGACCAAGTGTAATTCAAACCCTGGTGAATCAACATGTCTTGTGTAATAATCTGCCTTGTTGGTGTGTGTCTACTAGGCATTTGACCTGGCTTGTTGGTGTGTGTTCCTTAGATTAACAGGTATGCCAAAGGAAAAATATGATTCCCCGGATCCTCGCCGATTATACACCATCATGTCAGCTGAGGAGGCAGCCAACGGGAAGAAGTCGCACTGGGCCGAGCTGGAGATATCAGGTCAGTTAGTTAGCTGGAGGTGACAGTCAGTCAGTTAGGTTGAGATATCAGGTCAGTTAGTTAGCTGGAGATATCAGGTCAGTCAGCTAGCTGGAGATATCAGGTCAGTTAGTTAGCTGGAGGTGACAGTCAGTCAGTTAGGTTGAGATATCAGGTCAGTTAGTTAGCTGGAGATATCAGGTCAGTCAGCTAGCTGGAGATATCAGGTCAGTTAATTAGCTGGAGATATCAGGTCAGTCAGCTAGCTGGAGATATCAGGTCAGTCAGCTAGCTGGAAATATCAGGTCAGTCAGCTAGCTGGAGACATCAGGTCAGTTAGTTAGCTGGAGGTGACAGTCAGTCAGTTAGCTGGAGATATCAGGTCAGTCAGCTAGCTGGAGACATCAGGTCAGTCAGCTAGCTGGAGACATCAGGTCAGTCAGCTAGCTGGAGATATCAGGTCAGTCAGCTAGCTGGAGATATCAGGTCAGTTAGTTAGCTGGAGGTGACAGTCAGTCAGTTAGCTGGAGATATCAGGTCAGTTAGTTAGCTGGAGACATCAGGTCAGTTAGTTAGCTGGAGATATCAGGTCAGTTAGTTAGCTGGAGATATCAGGTCAGTTAGTTAGCTGGAGATATCAGGTCAGTTAGTTAGCTGGAGACATCAGGTCAGTTAGTTAGCTGGAGACATCAGGTCAGTTAGTTAGCTGGAGACATCAGGTCAGTTAGTTAGCTGGAGATATCAGGTCAGTTAGTTAGCTGGAGATATCAGGTCAGGCCAGTTAGCTAGCTGGAGATATCAGGTCAGTTAGTTAGCTGGAGATATCAGGTCAGTTAGTTAGCTGGAGATATCAGGTCAGTTAGTTAGCTGGAGATATCAGGTCAGTTAGTTAGCTGGAGATATCAGGTCAGTTAGTTAGCTGGAGATATCAGGTCAGTTAGCTAGCTGGAGACATCAGGTCAGTTAGCTAGCTGGAGACATCAGGTCAGTTAGCTAGCTGGAGATATCAGGTCAGTTAGTTTGTCAGTCAGTTAGCTGGAGATATCAGGTCAGTTAGCTGGAGATATCAGGTCAGTTAGCTGGAGATATCAGGTCAGTTAGCTGGAGATATCAGGTCAGTTAGTTAGCTGGTGATATCAGGTCAGTTAGTTAGCTGGAGACATCAGGTCAGTTAGCTGGAGACATCAGGTCAGTTAGCTGGAGATATCAGGTCAGGTAGCTGGAGATATCGGGTCAGGTAGCTGGAGATATCGGGTCAGTTAGCTGGAGATATCGGGTCAGTTAGCTGGAGATATCGGGTCAGTTAGCTGGAGATATCGGGTCAGTTAGCTGGAGATTGGGTCAGTTAGCTGGAGATATCGGGTCAGTAAGTTGGCTGGTGATATCGGGTCAGTAAGTTGGCTGGTGATATCGGGTCAGTAAGTTGGCTGGTGATATCGGGTCAGTAAGTTGGCTGGTGATATCGGGTCAGTAAGTTGGCTGGTGATATCGGGTCAGTAAGTTGGCTGGTGATATCGGGTCAGTAAGTTGGCTGGTGATATCGGGTCAGTTAGTTGGCTGGTGATATCGGGTCAGTTAGTTGGCTGGTGATATCGGGTCAGTTAGTTGGCTGGTGATATCGGGTCAGTTAGTTGGCTGGTGATATCGGGTCAGTTAGTTGGCTGGTGATATCGGGTCAGTTAGTTAGCTGGAGGTATCGGGTCAGTTAGCTAGCTGTAGGTATCGGGTCAGTTAGCTAGCTGGAGGTGACAGTCAGTCAGTTAGCTGGCGATATCAGGTCAGTTAGTTAGGTTGAGATATCAGGTCAGTTAGCTGGAAATATCAGGTCAGTTAGCTGGAGATATCAGGTCAGTTAGCTGGAAATATCAGGTCAGTTAGCTGGAGATATCAGGTCAGTTAGTTAGCTGGAGATATCAGGTCAGTTAGTTAGCTGGAGACATCAGGTCAGTTAGTTAGCTGGAGACATCAGGTCAGTTAGCTAGATGGAGATATCTGGTCAGTCAGCTAGCTGGAGATATCGGGTCGGTTAGTTACCTGGAGATATCGGGTCAGTTAGCTGGAGACATCAGGTCAGTTAGTTAGCTGGAGACATCAGGTCAGTTAGTTAGCTGGAGACATCAGGTCAGTTAGTTAGCTGGAGACATCAGGTCAGTTAGCTAGCTGGAGATATCAGGTCAGTTAGTTAGCTGGAGACATCAGGTCAGTTAGCTGGAGATATCAGGTCAGTTAGCTGGAGATATCAGGTCAGTTAGCTGGAGATATCGGGTCAGTTAGTTAGCTGGAGATATCAGGTCAGTCAGTGACAGTCAGTCTGTTAGGTTAAGATATCAGGTCAGTTAGTTTGCTGGAGATATCAGGTCAGTCTGTTAGGTTGAGATATCAGGTCAGTTGGTTAGCTGGAGATATCAGGTCAGTCAGTGACAGTCAGTCTGTTAGGTTGAGATATCAGGTCAGTTAGTTTGCTGGAGATATCAGGTCAGTCTGTTAGGTTGAGATATCAGGTCAGTTAGTTAGCTGGAGATATCGGCTCAGTTAGTTAGCTGGAGATATTGGGTCAGTCTGTTAGGTTGAGATATCAGGTCAGTTAGCTAGATGGAGATATCAGGTCAGTTAGTTAGCTGGAGATATCAGGTCAGTTAGTTAGCTGGAGATATCAGGTCAGTTAGTTAGCTGGAGACATCAGGTCAGTTAGTTAGATGGAGATATCAGGTCAGTTAGCTAGATGGAGATATCAGGTCAGTTAGCTAGATGGAGACATCAGGTCAGTTAGTTAGCTGGAGACATCAGGTCAGTTAGCTAGATGGAGACATCAGGTCAGTTAGTTAGCTGGAGACATCAGGTCAGTTAGCTAGATGGAGACATCAGGTCAGTTAGTTAGCTGGAGACATCAGGTCAGTTAGTTAGCTGGAGATATCAGGTCTAAGGTTTAAACTCAGTTTTTCACAATTCCTGACATTATTTCAGCTTTTATTTCTTTCAACACATTCCCAGTGGGTCAGAAGTTTACATGCACCCAATTAGTATTTGGTATCATTGCCTTTTAAATTGTTTAAATTGGGTCATACTTTTCGGGTAGCCTTCCACAAGCTTCCCACAATAAGTTAGGTGAATTTTGGCCCATTCCTCCTGACAGAGCTGGTGTAACTGAGTCAGGTTTGTAGGCGTCCTCGCACACACTTTTTCAGTTCTGCCAATACATTTTCTATAGAATTGAGGTCAGGGCTTTGTGATGGCCACTCCAATACCTTGACTGTGTTGTCCTTAAGCCATTTTGCCACAACTTTGGAAGTGTGCTTGGGGTCATTGTCCAGTTGGAAGACCCATTTGCGACCAAGCTTTAACTTCCTGACTGATATCTTGAGAGGTTGTTTCATTATATCCACATAATTTTCCTCCCTCATGATGCCTTCTATTTTCTGAAGTGCACCAGTCCATCCTGCAGCAAAGCACCCCTACAACATGATGCTGCCACCACAGTGCTGCAGGGTTGGGCTGGTGTTCTTCAGCTTGCAAGCCTCCCCCTTTCTCCTCCAAACATAATGATGGTCATTATGGCCAAATGTCCAATCAATATAATTTACCACAGGTAAAACACACCAATCAAGTTGTAGACACATCCCAAGGATGATCAATGGAAACATAATGCAAACAGGATGCACCGGAGCTCAATTTCGAGTCTCATAGCAAAGGGTCTGAATACTTATGTAAATAAGTTTTTTTGTTTTTAATAAATAAATAAAAACAAGTTTTCGCTTTGTTATTTTGTGTACATTGATGAGGGGGGGGAAACTATTTAATCCATTTTAGATTAAAGGGGGGGGGGGGGGGGGGTCTGAATGCTTTCCGAAGGCACTGTATATGGGGCGGCAGGGTAGCCTAGTGGTTAGAGCGTTGGACTAGTAACCAGAAGGTTGCAAGTTCGAATCCCTGAGCTGACAAGGTACAAATCTCTCGTTCTGCACCTGAACAGGCAGTTAACCAATTGTTCCTAGGCCGTCATTGAAAATAAGAATTTGTTCTTAACTGACTTGCCTAGTAAAATAAAGGTTAAATTAAATATGATTTAGTAATTAGGATTCTTTATCTGTTATGATAAATTAGGCATTGTTGTTCTCTGTTGGCATATAGTTAAATGAGCACATATTTTTTCCAGTACAGCCCTTGTTAAAAAAAAGTACTCAAGTATTTGAAAAAAAATCAAACGAGGACTCGGAACAGTCAAAGATCTAATTCCCATCCCTACTGTGAAGAATGCAATATTGGAAGCCTTATCTGTAGCTTTTAGCTCTAACATTTCACCCATCTCTCCTCTCCAGGTCGGGTCAGAAGTCTGAGCAGTTCTCTGTGGACTCTCACCCACCTGACGGCTCTACACATCAACGACAACAACCTGAGTCGCATCCCGCCCGACATCGCCAAGCTCCCACACCTGGCCTACCTTAACCTGTCGTCCAACAAGCTCCGCAGCTTGCCTGCCGAACTCGGAAACATGGTGTCTCTCAGGTAAGAGCTCCTGTGTGGTTGTGTATTCTTGAAGTGGTGCTGGCAAAACTTAACTTTTCAATTTCCGGTTGGGATCGCATACTCTTACTGAAAATGTATGCACTCACTGTACTGTAAGTGTCTGTTCATAGAAGCGTTTGCAAAGTGGCGTAAGACTTTCTACAGACTTTCTTTCTTCCCGCTGTGTTCCCTATCACTGCCCCCCAGGGAGTTGCTTTTAAACAACAATCTTTTGCGAGTTCTACCTTACGAACTCGGGCGGCTGTTCCAGTTACAAACCCTGGGGCTAAAAGGTATGTCTTAGTTTGGTAACGCTTTACTTTAAGGTTACCTTTTGTATAATCCTATAAAGGGTTTATAATGACTTCATTCATTATTAATTAAACATTTTATTGACACAGTTAAGTGTGCAGGTAACCAACCACAGTGCTAGATTATTATTCATATTAAGGCTTATTGTATCTGTGCAGGTAACCCTTTGTCCCAAGACATCCTCAACCTGTACCAGGAATCAGATGGAACCAGAAACCTGTTGAACTACATGCTTGACAATCTAGCAGGTGAATATGGTTCAACTATACATGCTTGACAATCTAGCAGGTGAATATGGTTCAACTAATCATGCTTGACAATCTAGCAGGTGAATATGGTTCAACTATACATGCTTGACAATCTAGCAGGTAAATAAGTCAACCGATTCACTTTACAACAAAACAAGATACATATTGAGTAAACCTGACCGGAGCACCTGAATTGTCATATTTTCTTCTCCTGAACCAAATATTATTAAAGTCCTGTTTCCCTTTCTAATTAATCAATTAGTTAATTTCTTTATTCGTTTTGTTTTATTGTGTCCTTTCTTTGTTTAGTGCACCCAGAACAGCTCCCCCAGAGACCCTGGATCACCTTGAAGGAGCGGGACCCAATGATCCCTACAGGTACTTTGGGATAACTCCCAGTGGGAGCTACAGGTACTTTGGGATAACTCCCAGTGGGAGCTACAGGTACTTTGGGATAACTCCCAGTGGGAGCTACAGGTACTTTGGGATAACTCCCAGTGGGAGCTACAGGTACTTTGGGATAACTCCCAGTGGGAGCTACAGGTACTTTGGGATAACTCCCATTGGGAGCTACAGGTACTTTGGGATAACTCCCAGTGGGAGCTACAGGTACTTTGGGATAACTCTCAGTGGGAGCTACAGGTACTTTGGGATAACTCCCAGTGGGAGCTACAGGTACTTTGGGATAACTCCCAGTGGGAGCTACAGGTACTTTGGGATAACTCCCAGTGGGAGCTACAGGTACTTTGGGATAACTCTCAGTGGGAGCTACAGGTACTTTGGGATAACTCCCAGTGGGGGCTACAGGTACTTTGGGATAACTCTCAGTGGGAGCTACAGGTACTTTGGGATAACTCCCAGTGGGAGCTACAGGTACTTTGGGATAACTCTCAGTGGGAGCTACAGGTACTTTGGGATAGTAGTAGTAGCAGCAGTAGTATTAGAGTTATTAGTAGTATTATTATTATTATTATGTATAAGTATAATTAAGTATTATTTGTAGTAGGAGCAGTAATAGTATTATATTTATTATTAGTAGTAGTAGCAGCAGTAGTAGTCTTAATAGCACTACTACATACAGTACCAGTTAAAAGTTTGGACACACCTACTCATTCCAGGGTTTTTCTTTATTTTTACAATTTTCTACATCGTAGAATAATAGTGAAGACATCAAAGCTTTGAAATAACACATATGGAATCATGTAGTAACCAAACAAGTGTTAAACAAATCAAAATACATTTTATATTTGAGATTCTTCAAAGTAGCCACCCTTTGCCTTGACATTTTTGCACTCTCTTGGCATTCTCTTAACGAGCTTCATGGGGAAGTCCCCTGGAATACATTTCAAATAACAGGTGTGACTTGTTAAGTTAATTTGTGGAATTTCTTTCCTTAATGCGTTTGAGCCAATCAGTTGTGTGTCGACAAGGTAGGGGTGGTATACAGAAGATGTCCCTATTTGGTAAGACCAGCTCAAATAAGCAAAGAGACACGACAGTCCATCATTACTTTAAGACATGAAGGTCAGTCAATACGGAACATTTCAAGAACTTTGAATGTTTCTTCAAGTGCAATCTTTAAAACCAGCAAGTGCTATGATGAAACTGTCTCTCATGGGGACCACCACAGGAAAAAAAGACCCAAAGTTACCTCTGCTGCAGAGGATAAGTTCATTAGAGTTACCAGCCTCAGAAATTGCTGCCCAAATAAATTATTCAGGTAACAGACACATCTCAACATCAACTGTTCTGAGGAGACTGTGTGAATCGGTCCTTCATGGTCAAATTGCTGCAAAGAAACCACTACTAAAGGACACCAATAAGAAGAAGAGACTTGCTTTGGCCAATAAACACAGGCAATGGACATTAGACCTGTGGAAATCTGTCCTTTGGTCTTATTTGAGATTTGGTTCCAACTACCGTGTCTTTGTGAGATGCGGAGTAGGTGAACGGATGATCTCTGCATGTGTGGTTCCCACCGTGAAGCATGGAGGAGGAGGTGTGATGGTGGAGGGGTGCTTTGCTGGTGACACTGTCAGTGATTTATTTAGAATTCAAGGCACACTTTACCCGTATGGCTACCACAACATTCTGCAGCGATACACCATCCCATCTGGTTTGCGCTTAGTGGGACTATCATTTGTTTTTCAACAGGACAATGACCCAATACACCTCCAGGCTGTGTAAGGGCTATTTGACCAAGGAGGAGAGTGATGGAGTCCTGCATCAGATGACCTGGTCTCCACAATCACCCGACCTCAACCCAAATGAGATGTTTTTTTGATGAGTTGGACCGCAAAGGGAAGGAAAAGCAGCCAACAAGTGCTCAGCATATGTGAGAACTCCTTCAAGACGGTTGGAAAAGCATTTCAGGTGAAGCTGGTTGAGAGAATTCCAAGAGTGTGTAAAGCTGTCATCAGGGCAAAGGGTGGCTACTTTGAAGTGTCTAAAATATATTTTGATTTGTTTACAACTTTTTTTGGTTACTACATGATTCCCGTATGTGTTATTTCATAGTTTTGATGTTTTCACTATTATTCTACAATGTAGAAAATAGTCAAATAAAGAAAAACCCTTGAAATGAGAAGGTGTGTCCAACCTTTAGACTGGTACTGTATGTCATTGAGTTGTTGATGGTGTATTGAATATCCTCCCTCCCTCTCCCAGCCATGTTCACAGTGATGTGTTACAACGTGCTGTGCGATAAGTACGCCACTCGTCAGCTGTACGGCTACTGTCCCTCCTGGGCCCTCAACTGGGAGTACAGGAAGAAGGGCATCATGGAGGAGATCACACACTGTGACGCTGACATCATCAGTCTACAGGTAGGGTCTGACATCATCAGTCTACAGGTAGGGTCTGACATCATCAGTCTACAGGCAGGGTCTGACATCGTCTGTCTACAGGTAGGGTCTGACATCGTCTGTCTACAGGTAGGGTCTGACGTCGTCTGTCTACAGGTAGGGTCTGACATCATCAGTCTACAGGCAGGGTCTGACGTCGTCTGTCTACAGGTAGGGTCTGACGTCGTCTGTCTACAGGTAGGGTCTGACGTCCTCTGTCTACAGGTAGGGTCTGACGTCCTCTGTCTACAGGTAGGGTCTGACGTCCTCTGTCTACAGGTAGGGTCTGACGTCCTCTGTCTACAGGTAGGGTCTGACGTCCTCTGTCTACAGGTAGGGTCTGACGTCCTCTGTCTACAGGTAGGGTCTGACGTCCTCTGTCTACAGGTAGGGTCTGACGTCCTCTGTCTACAGGTAGGGTCTGACGTCCTCTGTCTACAGGTAGGGTCTGACGCCCTCTGTCTACAGGTAGGGTCTGACGCCCTCTGTCTACAGGTAGGGTCTGACGTCCTCTGTCTACAGGTAGGGTCTGACGTCCTCTGTCTACAGGTAGGGTCTGACGTCCTCTGTCTACAGGTAGGGTCTGACGTCCTCTGTCTACAGGTAGGGTCTGACGTCCTCTGTCTACAGGTAGGGTCTGACGTCGTCGGTCTACAGGTAGGGTCTGACGTCGTCGGTCTACAGGTAGGGTCTGACATCGTCGGTCTACAGGTAGGGTCTGACATCGTCGGTCTACAGGTAGGGTCTGACATCGTCAGTCTACAGGTAGGGTCTGACATCGTCGGTCTACAGGTAGGGTCTGACGTCGTCGGTCTACAGGTAGGGTCTGACGTCGTCGGTCTACAGGTAGGGTCTGACGTCGTCGGTCTACAGGTAGGGTCTGACATCATCGGTCTACAGGTAGGGTCTGACGTCGTCGGTCTACAGGTAGGGTCTGACGTCGTCGGTCTACAGGTAGGGTCTGACGTCGTCGGTCTACAGGTAGGGTCTGACATCATCGGTCTACAGGTAGGGTCTGACGTCATCGGTCTACAGGTAGGGTCTGACGTCGTCGGTCTACAGGTAGGGTCTGACATCGTCGGTCTACAGGTAGGGTCTGACATCATCGGTCTACAGGCAGGGTCTGACATCATCAGTGTGTGATGACATGTTTGTGAACCCCAGGAAGAGTATCTGATGGGATTATACCAGTTAATCAGTATACAATAAAACCAGTAAACCTCCACACATCAAGAGGTCATTTTAGCCAGTGTGTTTGGATGTGTTCCGTAGAACCCATTCAGACCCAGGCTTTTGTGTCTTTTACACCGGAACAAAGTAAACATCCACTAAAACTATTCTAACATGACGGCCATCTTGGTCGTGTGTCCTCAGGAGGTGGAGACGGAGCAGTACCACGCCCTCTTCCTGGAGACTCTAAAAGACCATGGGTACGAGGGGTACTTCTGCCCAAAGTCTCGTGCCAAACTGGTCTCAGAACAGGAGAGGAAGCACGTGGATGGATGTGCTGTGTTCTTCAAGACTGAGAAGTGAGTAAATTTAATCAATTACATTTATTTTATAAAGCTCATTTTACGTTAGCAGTGCTTTACTGCAAAGTGCTTTACAGATACCCAGCCTAAAAGTGAATAATTCCTAATAATTTACCTGTGCTTGATTGAACTTGCCTCTTGCAATGGGAACCTATAAAAAAAAAAGTGCAAACCCCGCCCACAATTGATTCACTCCAGGCGGGCTTAAATCAATTCACTCCAGGCGGGCTTAAATCAATTCACTCCATGCGGGCTTAAATCAATTCACTCCAGGCAGGCTTAAATCAATTCACTCCATGCGGGCTTAAATCAATTCACTCCAGGCGGGCTTAAATCAATTCACTCCAGGCGGGCTTAAATCAATTCACTCCATGCGGGCTTAAATCAATTCACTCCAGGCGGGCTTAAATCAATTCACTCCAGGCGGGCTTAAATCAATTCACTCCAGGCGGGCTTAAATCAATTCACTCCAGGCGGGCTTAAATCAATTCACTCCAGGCGGGCTTAAATCAATTCACTCCAGGCGGGCTTAAATCAATTCACTCCAGGCGGGCTTAAATCAATTCACTCCAGGCGGGCTTAAATCAATTCACTCCAGGCAGGCTTAAATCAATTCACTCCAGGCGGGCTTAAATCAAGGCACTCCAGGCGGGCTTAAATCAATTCACTCCAGGCAGGCTTAAATCAAGGCACTCCAGGCAGGCTTAAATCAAATGCTCAAAGTATTTAAAATAATTTAGATAGTGTTTGAACCCATGTCTGGTTATGTTTCAGATTTACTCTGGTGCAGAAACACACGGTGGAGTTCAACCAGGTTGCCATGGCAAACTCTGAGGGTTCAGAGGTCATGTTGAACAGGGTCATGACCAAGGACAACATCGGGGTCGCTGTCCTACTGGAGGTCAACAAGGACATGTTCTCTGGTGGTGAGGAACCTGTTAATCAGTCATCAATCAATAAATATAATGCCCTTTTAGTGTAAGAGCTGTTTGAAAAGACCGGCTGAAATTTCCTCCTGTTTTGGTAGCATGGAGTTTTGGCCTGCCTGGTGACATCACCAGGTAGTCAATTAGTTCATAGACCAATTTTTTATTTTTATTTTACCTTTATTTAACCAGGCAAGTCAGTTAAGAACACATTCTTATTTTCAATGACGGCCTGGGAACAGTGGGTTAACTGCCTGTTCAGGGGCAGAACGACAGATTTGTACCTTGTCAGCTCGGGGGTTTGAAGTTGCAACCTTCCGGTTACTAGTCCAACACTCTAACCACTAGGCTACGCTGCCGCCCCAGAGTTCCAAACCTCTGTGAGAATAAAGCTAGTTTTCACCTCCACAATCAGACCACTTCCAGACAGTCCTAGCAAAATTGTTGCTTGAGAAATTTGCTCTTAACAGCATCTGCTAAATGATGAAAATCTAAAATGGGACTTCAGTGGTATTCTTTCCCTGTCCTAGAGATCACCATCTTTTGTCTTTCCTTTTTGATGTATGGTTTTTACCAGTACCTAACTCTACCAGTAGATGGCAGTCCTAAACGTTTACATGATACAACTTTAGTTTGATTTAATTTGGCCTGGTATAATGCAAACAAGTCCACTACTTTTTAAGTTTCAAGGTCACCTGAAAATACTGTTAAATACTTGAAAAGTTATTGATATAACCTATTTGGTCAAGGTGTGGTTAACTAACTATTACCACTGTTCTGTGGACTGAAAGGAGAATGGACAATAAATGATTTGTCTTCTTTCTGTTTGTCAGGCATGAAGCCTCTGCAGGAGACACAGTTCCTTCTGGTGGCTAACGCCCACATGCACTGGGACCCAGAGTTCTGTGACGTCAAGCTGATTCAGACCATGATGTTCCTGTCTGAGCTGAAGAGCATCACCGAGAGGGCGCTGAGCTCCGTGGCAACAGGCTCCCCGACCTCCGACCCCTCCTCCATCCCTATCGTCCTCTGTGCTGACCTCAACTCCCTGCCAGACTCTGGTAAGGATCTGACCTGTGACCTGGCTCAGAACTAACCCTTTCCACTGAAGCAAATCTGTGTTCCATATGATATGTTATTCAGGTACTCAAATACACGAGAAAACAGAGGTTAACTGTTTCAATGCCCCTTCGTTCCCCATCCAGTATAAACTGCTTCCATGGCCCCCCTCCCACCAGGTGTAGTGCAGTACCTGAGTAATGGTGGTGTACTGTTTTAACCTCACCATATTAACTGTTTTAATGTCCCCCCTACCTACACCATATTAACTGTTATAATGCCCCCTCCCTCCTACCTACACCATATTAACTGTTATAATGCAACCCCCCCCCCCCCTACCTACACCATATTAACTGTTATAATGTCCCCCCCTACCTACACCATATTAACTGTTATAATTCCCCCCTACCTACACCATATTAACTGTTATAATGCAACCCCCCTACCTACACCATATTAACTGTTATAATGTCCCCCCCTACCTACACCATATTAACTGTTATAATTCCCCCTACCTACACCATATTAACTGTTATAATGCCCCCTACCTACACCATATTAACTGTTATACTGCCCCCTACCTACACCATATTAACTGTTATACTGCCCCCCCCTACCTACACCATATTAACTGTTATAATGTCCCCCTACCTACACCATATTAACTGTTATACTGCCCCCTACCTACACCATATTAACTGTTATAATGCCCCCCCACCTCACCATATTAACTGTTATAATGCAACCCCCCTACCTACACCATATTAACTGTTATAATGCCCCTCCCTCCTACCTACACCATATTAACTGTTATAATGCAACCCCCCTACCTACACCATATTAACTGTTATAATGCCCCTCCCTCCTACCTACACCATATTAACTGTTATAATGTCCCCCCTACCTACACCATATTAACTGTTATAATTCCCCCCTACCTACACCATATTAACTGTTATAATGCCCCCCACCTCACCATATTAACTGTTATAATGCAACCCCCCTACCTACACCATATTAACTGTTATAATGCCCCCTCCCTCCTACCTACACCATATTAACTGTTATAATGTCCCCCCTACCTACACCATATTAACTGTTATAATTCCCCCCCTACCTACACCATATTAACTGTTATAATGCCCCCCCACCTACACCATATTAACTGTTATACTGCCCCCCCTACCTACACCATATTAACTGTTATACTGCCCCCCTACCTACACCATATTAACTGTTATAATGTCCCCCCCTACCTACACCATATTAACTGTTATAATGCCCCCCTACCTACACCATATTAACTGTTATACTGCCCCCCTACCTACACCATATTAACTGTTATAATGCCCCCCCCACCTCACCATATTAACTGTTATAATGCAACCCACCCCCCTACCTACACCATATTAACTGTTATAAGTAATGCCCCCCTACCTACACCATATTAACTGTTATACTGCCCCCTACCTACACCATATTAACTGTTATAATGCCCCCCCCACCTCACCATATTAACTGTTATAATGCAACCCACCCCCTACCTACACCATATTAACTGTTATAATGCCCCCTCCCTCCTACCTACACCATATTAACTGTTATAATGCAACCCCCCTACCTACACCATATTAACTGTTATACTGCCCCCCTACCTACACCATATTAACTGTTATACTGCCGCCCCCTACCTACACCATATTAACTGTTATACTGCCCCCCCACCTACACCATATTAACTGTTATACTGCCCCCCTACCTACACCATATTAACTGTTATAATGCCCCCCTACCTACACCATATTAACTGTTATAATGTCCCCCTACCTACACCATATTAACTGTTATAATGCCCCCCTACCTACACCATATTAACTGTTATAATGTCCCCCCCTACCTACACCATATTAACTGTTATAATGTCCCCCCTACCTACACCATATTAACTGTTATAATGCCCCCCTACCTACACCATATTAACTGTTATAATGTCCCCCCCTACCTACACCATATTAACTGTTATAATGTCCCCCCTACCTCACCATATTAACTGTTATAATGTCCCCCCTACCTACACCATATTAACTGTTATAATGTAACCCCCCTACCTACACCATATTAACTGTTATACTGCCCCCCTACCTACACCATATTAACTGTTATAATGTCCCCCCCTACCTACACCATATTAACTGTTATACTGCCCCCCCTACCTACACCATATTAACTGTTATACTGTCCCCCCCTACCTACACCATATTAACTGTTATAATGTCCCCCCTACCTACACCATATTAACTGTTATGTCCCCCCCCTACCTACACCATATTAACTGTTATAATGTCCCCCCTACCTACACCATATTAACTGTTATAATGTCCCCCTACCTACACCATATTAACTGTTATACTGCCCCCCTACCTACACCATATTAACTGTTATACTGCCCCCTACCTACACCATATTAACTGTTATACTGCCCCCTACCTACACCATATTAACTGTTATAATGTCCCCCTACCTACACCATATTAACTGTTATAATGTCCCCCCTACCTACACCATATTAACTGTTATAATGTCCCCCCCTACCTACACCATATTAACTGTTATACTGCCCCCCTACCTACACCATATTAACTGTTATAATGTCCCCCCCTACCTACACCATATTAACTGTTATAATGTCCCCCCTACCTACACCATATTAACTGTTATACTGCCTCCCCCCTACCTACACCATATTAACTGTTATAATGTCCCCCCTACCTACACCATATTAACTGTTATAATGTCCCCCCCTACCTACACCATATTAACTGTTATAATGTCCCCCCTTACCTACACCATATTAACTGTTATACTGCCCCCCTACCTACACCATATTAACTGTTATGTCCCCCCCCCCCACCAGGTGTAGTGGAGTACCTGAGTAACGGTGGTGTAGCAGAGAACCATAAGGACTTCAGAGAGCTGCGCTACAACGAGGCTCTCAGCAACTTCAGCTGCCAGGGGAAGAACGGCCCATCTGACGGCAGCATCACTCACAGCTTCCAGCTGAAGAGCGCCTACCAGGGCAGCCTCATGTCTTACACCAACTATACGTATGACTTCAAGGTAGGTTACACCTCTATATACTAACCCTACCCCTACCAGGGCAGCCTCATGTCTTACACCAACTATACGTATGACTTCAAGGTAGGTTACACCTCTATATACTAACTCTACCCCTACCAGGGCAGCCTCATGTCTTACACCAACTATACGTATGACTTCAAGGTAGGTTACACCTCTATATACTAACCCTACCCCTACCAGGGCAGCCTCATGTCTTACACCAACTATACGTATGACTTCAAGGTAGGTTACACCTCTATATACTAACCCTACCCCTACCAGGGCAGCCTCATGTCTTACACCAACTATACGTATGACTTCAAGGTAGGTTACACCTCTATATACTAACCCTACCCCTACCAGGGCAGCCTCATGTCTTACACCAACTATACGTATGACTTCAAGGTAGGTTACACCTCTATATACTAACTCTACCCCTACCAGGGCAGCCTCATGTCTTACACCAACTATACGTATGACTTCAAGGTAGGTTACACCTCTATATACTAACCCTACCCCTACCAGGGCAGCCTCATGTCTTACACCAACTATACGTATGACTTCAAGGTAGGTTACACCTCTATATACTAACCCTACCCCTACCAGGGCAGCCTCATGTCTTACACCAACTATACGTATGACTTCAAGGTAGGTTACACCTCTATATACTAACCCTACCCCTACCAGGGCAGCCTCATGTCTTATACCAACTATACGTATGACTTCAAGGTAGGTTACACCTCTATATACTAACCCTACCCCTACCAGGGCAGCCTCATGTCTTATACCAACTATACCTCTATATACTAACTCTACCCCTACCAGGGCAGCCTCATGTCTTATACCAACTATACCTCTATATACTAACCCTACCCCTACCAGGGCAGCCTCATGTCTTATACCAACTATACGTATGACTTCAAGGTAGGTTACACCTCTATATACTAACCCTACCCCTACCAGGGCAGCCTCATGTCTTATACCAACTATACCTCTATATACTAACTCTACCCCTACCAGGGCAGCCTCATGTCTTACACCAACTATACGTATGACTTCAAGGTAGGTTACACCTCTATATACTAACCCTACCCCTACCAGGGCAGCCTCATGTCTTACACCAACTATACCTCTATATACTAACCCTACCCCTACCAGGGCAGCCTCATGTCTTACACCAACTATACGTATGACTTCAAGGTAGGTTACACCTCTATATACTAACCCTACCCCTACCAGGGCAGCCTCATGTCTTACACCAACTATACGTATGACTTCAAGGTAGGTTACACCTCTATATACTAACCCTACCCCTACCAGGGCAGCCTCATGTCTTACACCAACTATACCTCTATATACTAACCCTACCCCTACCAGGGCAGCCTCATGTCTTACACCAACTATACGTATGACTTCAAGGTAGGTTACACCTCTATATACTAACCCTACCCCTACCAGGGCAGCCTCATGTCTTATACCAACTATACCTATGACTTCAAGGTAGGTTACACCTGTTAGGTACTAAAATGAACCGAGTTAAATCGATTGGACTACTAGGAAAAGCTTTTAACGAAGTTTATTCACCCAATGGGTCAAACAGGTCTACAGACAAAGACATATTCCCATCAGCACAAGTGTAGGAACAGTTGAATTCGGAAGTTTACATACACTTAGGTTGGAGTCATTAAAACTCGTTAAACCACTCCACACATTTCTTGTTAACAAACTATAGTTTTGGCAAGTCGGTAAGGACATCTACTTTGTGCATGACACAAGTAATATTTCCAACAATTGTTTACAGACAGATTATTTCACTTACAATGAATTATATCACAATTCCAGTGTGTCAGAAGTTTACATACACTAAGTTGACTGTGCCTTTAAACAGCTTGGAAAATTCCAGAAAAGTATGTCTTGGCTTTAGAATCTTCTGATAGGCTATTTGACATCATTTGAGTCAATTGGAGGTGTACCTGTGGATGTATTTCAAGGCCTACCTTCTAACTCAGTGCCTCTTTGCTTGACATCATGGGAAAATAAAAAGAAATCAGACAAGACCTCAGAATATTTTTTGTGGACCTCCACAAGTCTGGTTCATCCTTAGGAGCAATTTCCAAACGCCTGAAGGTACCACGTTAATCTGTACAAACAATAGTACGCAAATATAAACACCATGGGACCACGCAGCCATCATACCGCTCAGGAAGGAGACGCGTTCTGTCTCCTAGAGATGAACGTACTTTGGTGTGAAAAGTGCAAATCAATCCCAGAACAGCAGAAAATGACCTTGTGAAGATGCTGGAGGAAATGGGTACAAAAGTATCTATATCCAAAGTAAAACGAGTCCTATATCGACAAAACCTGAAAGGCCGCTCAGCAAGGAAGAAGCCACTGATCCAAAACCCCCATAAAAAAGCCAGACTACAGTTTGCAACTGCACATGGGGACAAGGATCGTACATTTTGGAGAAATGTCCTCTGGTCTGATGAAACAAAAAAAGAACTGTTTGGCCATAATGACCATCGTTATGTTTGGAGGAAAAGGGGGGATGCTTGCAAGCCGAAGAACACCATCCCAACCGTGAAGCACGGGGGTGGCAGCATCATGTTGTGGAGGTGCTTTGCTGCAGGAGGGACTGGTGCACTTCACAAAATAGATGGTGTCATGAGGGAGGAAAATTATGTGGATATATTGAAGCAACATCTCAAGACATCAGTCAGGAAGTTAAAGCTTGGTCGCAAATGGGTCTTCCAAATCGACAATGACCTCTAGCATACTTCCAAAGTTGTGGAAAAATGGCTTAAGGACAACAAAGTCAAGGTATTGGAGTGGACATCACAAAGCCCTGACCTCAATCCTATAGAACATTTTTGGGCAGAACTGAAAAAGCGTTTGCGAGGAGTCCTACAAACCTGACTCAGTTACACCAGCTCTGTCAGGAGGAATGGGACAAAGTTCACCCAATTTATTGTGGGAAGCTTGTGGAAGGCTTCCTGAAACGTTTGACCCAAGTTAGATAATTTAAAGGCAATGCTACCAAATACGAATTGAGTGCATGTAAACTTCTGACCCACTGGGAATGTGTTGAAAGAAATAAAAGATGAAATAAATCTCTCTACTATTATTCTGACATTTCACATTCTTAAAATAAACTCACCTAAGACAGGGAATGTTTACTAGGATTAAATATCAGGAATTGGGAAAATTCAAGTTAAAATGTATTTGGCTACGGTGTATGTACAACTTACAACTTCAACTGTATATACCCCACTTTAGGTGGGGGTTCACTTTAGGTGGGGGTTCACTTTAGGTGGGGGGCCACTTTAGGTGAAGTCTCCTTTTCTCTAAACATGATGTCTTTATTGCTAGGCAGGAAGTTTAGTGATGTGAGTAATAAACTGTTCCTTCTCCCTTACTGTGACCTGACCTCAGCCCCCATTACATCTCTAATTCACAGCTTTCCACACTCATCAGTGACCACAACCATGTGATTACCTTTCCTGTACTCCATAACATTCCCAAGCACCCATATCCAACCTCATCAGGGACCACAACCATGTGATTACCTTTCCCGTACTCCGTAACATTCCCAAGCACCCATATCCAACCTTAATGGACCCCCACCATATACATTGCTGCTATCGATAACCATTCCCTTCTGCTGTAGCAAGTTTTTCAAAATTACAACCCAACAACTGAAGCCAGACTGTGGGTCTTCTCCTTTCCATAGGATTCCTGATGTCAATCAATAACATGTTCTGACAGAATGTAACTGTTCTGCATTCTCCCTCAGTACCATGAGCAAGGATATTTCGTAGTTCAAGTTTTGAATTCAGAACCCATCACACCTTAATACCACCAACTATATACGTATGACTTCAAGGTTAAACTGGGCTGCTCTGGAGTAGGATCTGTCCTCAGTTGAGTGCTCACAGTTTGTCATGTTTCGTCCCAGTTCGATAAGCCTAGCAACTCCTTGACCAGCAGTGAAGGTTGTGTGTTTCATATTTTTTACGTGTAACAATAGTAAAGAAAATCTCTCTTTCATTCTCTCTGTTTCACCTTCTCCCCCTCTTCCCATCTCTCCTTCCGCAGGGCGTGATCGACTACATCTTCTTCTCCAAGACTCACATGTCTGTAGCGGGGTTGCTCGGTCCCCTGGAGTCTCAGTGGTTAACGGACAACAACATCACCGGCTGTCCCCACCCCCACATCCCCTCTGACCACTTCTCTCTGCTCGCCCAGCTGGAGCTCCACCCGCCCGTCACCTCCTCCCTCAACGGCCTGCACCTGCCCGTCCACAGGTAGTGAGGGACCAACCTCTCACCCATGATCCTTGACCTTTGAACCACTAATGCCCTGCCCCATCTCTGCCGAACAAACAAACCCAGACAGGCCATCCCCCCCGACGGAGTATTCACCCCTTCTGCTCCTCTTTTAACCTCCATTTTGCACACTGATTGGATTTCTGTTTGTTTTTGTTTGTTGTCTTTATTTGTCTACATGAACGGCTTGATACCAAATTAGGGTTGGGATTTGTGTTTTGTGTTGTTTTCTGGTCACATTACATACCGCTGCTCTTCTCCTTGGACGCAAAAGTGCGTCTGAAATAGCACCCTATTCCCTATATAGTGCACTACTTTTGACCAGGGCCCTATGTGGGACTTGGTCTAAAGTAGTGCACGATATGGGGAATAGGGTTCCGTTTGGGAGGGAGCCCCAAGTTCAGGTCATCCTGATCTGGTGTCAGAGTTTTTTTGCCTTAAACCTGGTTTGGATGGTGGTGACTTTTTGTCACATAACCTTCTACAGTAACAATGACAACCGACATCTGAATTCTCTCCGTTCGATTTTGAGGTACCCAATCCTCAAGACAACTACTTAACATATTTTACAAATATGACATCCAAAGTTCTACTGAATTGTATTTTATGATCATGTTAAGTCCTATCATTTCAACATAAATGTTACCCCAAACACGTTTTTCTTTCTTCTCCTAAATCACAAAGGATGGGGTGTGGGACTTTTCAGTATTGCTCGATTTGGTGTAATGTATGGAAAGAGGACAGATGTGCTTTTTATCACGTCAGTATATCAGTCGAAGATTAAATGTAGATTTCAATATGGAAATCAAAATGTGAAATGGGGCTTCTATGGAGACGATCGTTGAACAGGATCCCAGCCCTACTAACTCCAATCCCAGCATCCCTGTCAGCTTCTATGGAGACCTATAGGAACGATCGTTGAACAGGATCCCAGCCCTACTAACTCCAATCCCAGCATCCCTGTCAGCTTCTATGGAGACCTATAGGAACGATCGTTGAACAGGATCCCAGCCCTACTAACTCCAATCCCAGCATCCCTGTCAGCTTCTATGGAGACCTATAGGAACGATCGTTGAACAGGATCCCAGCCCTACTAACTCCAATCCCAGCATCCCTGTCAGCTTCTATGGAGACCTATAGGAACGATCGTTGAACAGGATCCCAGCCCTACTAACTCCAATCCCAGCATCCCTGTCAGCTTCTATGGAGACCTATAGGAACGATCGTTGAACAGGATCCCAGCCCTACTAACTCCAATCCCAGCATCCCTGTCAACTTACGTTGCTTTCACCTCACGTTGCTATTTATGTTGACACTACGCACTGATTTCCCCTCGTCCGTTTGAGTTGCTTGCGAGTGGTGTGTTCCCCTGATCCAAACCAAAATTAACTTATGGATTGCAGTCATTTTAGATATGTCTTTGACCAATTTATCTTGTTAATCATTATGATTTGGTCTTTAGCTTTTAAACTGCAGTGCATTTAACACCTTTAAAGTCATAAGTCTTAAGCCCAACTTCCCCGAGGCTCGTAGCCAAGAGTCCTCATCAATCCATCAATGTTTGATTGATAGATTCATTGAAGAATCCTCCCAAAACCAATCACATTTGCTTGCCATGTGTTGCGTTATCTATGTATTAAGAGGCGTGAGAAAGGATTGGTGTGTTTCCAAGCCAGATGTCATTAAGGAAGTGGTCATGTCCTATCATTGATTAATGCTGAGCTGACTGTATTTCTAATCGAAACGCTCACAACAACCGCAGTGGTTTTTAGCTCAATTCTACATAGCAATAGCTTCCAAACCATTGGAAATGTGTGTGTGTGTGTGTGTGTGTGTGTTAGGTAAAAATAATAGGTTACGTCCCAAGTGACACCCTATTCCCAATATAGTGCACTACTTTAGACCAGAGCCCTATATTTTTTTATTTTTTTTATTTCACCTTTATTTAACCAGGTAGGCTAGTTGAGAACAAGTTCTCATTTGCAACTGCGACCTGGCCAAGATAAAGCATAGCAGTGTGAACAGACAACACAGAGTTACACATGGAGTAAACAATTAACAAGTCAATATAGTGCACTACTTTAGACCAGAACCCTATATAGTGCACTACTTTAGACCAGAGCCCTATATAGTGCACTACTTTAGACCAGAGCCCTATATAGTGCACTACTTTAGACCAGAGCCCTATTCCTTATATAGTGCACTACTTTAGACCAGAGCCCTATTCCCTATATAGTGCACTACTTTAGACCAGAGCCCTATTCCTTATATAGTGCACTACTTTAGACCAGAGCCCTATTCCCTATATAGTGCACTGCTGTTGACCTGGGTCAAATAGTTCTGGTCAACAGTAGAGCATCATGTCTGTGTTTACACAGGCAGCTCAACTCTGATCTTTTTTCCACTAATTGGTATTTTGACCAATCACATCAGACATTTCACATTACATATTTTTTAGAGCTGGTCTGATTTTTGTCAAAATACCAATTAGTGCAAAAAATAATATCAGCATTGGGCTGCCTGTGTAAACACAGCCTGGGTGTAGGGTATGGGGAGCAATTTGGGACATAAGCCAAACTCAATGTGATGCCCGGCTTACTGCGGTGGAACCCAGGGGTGTACTGTGCATTAAAGAATACCTCTTCTGTTCATGACCAAGACTCTAGACTCAAGACTCTAAGAAGCTAGGTCCCTACCAATGACTTTAGATATGTTACACATACACTAATGTTCAGTACAAGCTATAGGCTATATAGCTGACACAGGGTTGTCTGACAGAGTTTGGGGGTAGCACACTGCAATAGGTTATTACTGAGTAATTGAGTAATACCATTTTTACCATGTCATTTCTTAAGAAGTACCTAGTTATAGAAATTATTATCTAAAGTGATAGAGTTGAGGGGTTGTAGAAGTGATCAAACCTAGCGTTTGTTCCCAGAGATATTTGAATGATAGAAGCCATATATTTATGGGGATTTAAAAGGTTGAAAGATGTTAACTTTCTCAAAACTCAGTTTTTTCCCAGAAATCCTTGTTAGAACATTCCCCGAATCAAGGAATAAGGAATAAGAAGGCAATCCATGAATCCTCCAACCAGAACCTGTGGATTTTGGAAAAAGTTAGCAGACTATTTGCAACCCTAACGGGGATACAATAACACCATGGCAACACTGTACTGTGTGTGCAGGTTGAAGCTGCGTCGACATAACGTAACGTTATAACATGTCTTGACAACATTGGCTCTGCTTTATTTGCACGTGATTATCTAACACGCTATGCCTCCAATTTCAATGACTTCTGTGAAACTAGCCTGAGAGAGTGAGAACGGACGGGGGGGGGGGTCATTTCTGGGCCCATACTTCACTCCCCCCAGATCTTCATTTAGTAGGGTACGACTATTTTTATGGCAGTTGTATATTCAACCAGATATTAACGTCTTTGGTGACCGTCTGATCACCATAACTGCTTTACATCCGTTGGGGGTAATGTACAATTTTCCTAGCCTGGTCTCAGATACACTATGAATATATACAAAAGTATATGGAACCCTTCAAATCCGTGGAGTCGGCTATTTCAGCCACACGTATTGCTGACAGTTATATAAAATCGAGCACACATTCATGCAATCTCCATAGACAATCATTGGCAGTAGAATGGCCTTACTGAAGTTTTCCCCCGGTCAACTGAAAGTGCTGTTATGTGAAGTGGAAACGTCTAGGAACGACAACGGCTCAGCCGTGACATGATAGGCCACACAAGCTCACAGAACGGGACCCCCGAGTGCTGAGGCCCGGACTCTGGACGGCTCATGACATGATAGGCCACACAAGCTCCCAGAACGGGACCCCCGAGTGCTGAGGCACGGACTCTGGACGGCTCATGACATGATAGGCCACACAAGCTCCCAGAACGGGACCCCCGAGTGCTGAGGCACGGACTCTGGACGGCTCATGACATGATAGGCCACACAAGCTCACAGAACGGGACCCCCGAGTGCTGAGGACTCTGGAGCAGTGGAAAAGACTCTCTAGAGTGATGAGTCATGCTATACCATCTGGCAGTTCGACGGACGAATCTGTGTTTGGCTGGTGCCCGGGGGGATGCTGCCTGCCCCGATGCTTGATGTCGACTGTAAAGTTTGGTGGAGGAGGAATAATGGTATTGGGCTGTTTTTCATGGTTCGGGCTAGGACCATTTAGTTCCAGTGAAATCTACATTTTAACGCTACAGCATACAATGACATTCTAGACGATTCTGTGCATCCAACTTTGTGGCAACAGTTTGGGGAAGGCCCTTTGCTGTTTTCAGCAGGACAATGCCCCCGCGCACAAATCTAGATCCATACAGAAATGTTTTGTTGTGATCGGTGTGGGAGAACTTGACTTTGCCTTCACAGAGCCCAGACCTCAATCGCATTGAACAGCTTTGGGATGAATGGGAACGCCGACTGCGAGCCAGAGGCCTAACCAGCCCAACATCAGTGCCCAACCTCACTGATGCTCTTGTGGCTGAATAGAAGCAAGTCCCAGCAGCAATGTTCCAACATTTAGTGGAAAGCCTTCCCAGACAAGTGGAGGCTGTTATAGCAGCAAAGCGGGGACCAACTCGATACAAAAATCATGGGAATTAATATGGAGATATTGGACCAGTGGTGTCCACATACTTTTGGTCATGTAGTGGACATTTGTTCTGTCTTGCCAACTCTTATGGTCATTTGTTTTTGCGACAAAGCAAACTGATCTGGGGCCAGGCTACAATTTTCTTACTAGAAGGGTTATTTCGATTTTGACACAAGTCCAAAGTTTGTCAATCTTATGTGTCCCAGTCAGTGTGCCACCATTTTGTGTGTGAAATAACCCCCAGCTCAACACAGTACAGACAGAAGTAGAAGTACCAATGCTTCAATTCGAAGCTTGTTTTTAAACTATGGGCATTTTTGTCTGTGATCTAAATGCAGTCTCTAAATTGGTACTTTGTGTGAAAACAGTAATTACAAGTTTTTGAAAAAGAGCTTTGTCGTTAATGGGTTTTATTAAGACTGAAATGTTTTATGTGGAATCAATCTAAATGATCAAATGATGGTCGACTCTTTCTAAATCCATTTTTTCTTTTTTTTGTCCCTTTTTCAGCTGATGATCTCCTAGTCTTCCCTAGGACTTTTTATGTTTGAACAAGGTCTCCCACTCCCAAACACTGTAATTACTTCCCCAACTTCAGCTGTACACCCCCACCCCCCCTCCAGCCCCCTTCCCCTGCACCCCTCCACATATCTCATTTAATATCACAGCCTTTTTTTCTCTCTCTCATGAACACATCCACTCTTACTTTACATTTGTATCAAAGTTAGTTTTGTAGAGCACACCTCCATTTTCTTACTTACAACAAAAACAACGTGCCTCGTTTGTACAGTGTACAATCTCTCCAACAGCAGCACTGCCTAGGAAAATCGTTTGCGTTTACACAGGCAGACCAAATCTGATCTTTTGCCACTAACTTTTGACCAATCAGATCAGAATTTTTTTTGCCAATAATTGGTCAAAAGATCAGAATGTGCTGCCTGTTTTTAAACCCAGCCTGAGTAGCTCAGACTAACCATGCGCCAACATCTATCCATCCATTCATCCATCCCTCCCTCCATTCATCCCTCTCCATCCCTCTCTCCATCCATCCCTTCCATCATCCATCTCTCCATCCATCCCTTCCATCATCCCTCTCTCCATCCATCCCTTCATCATCCATCTCTCCACCCAGCCCTTCATCATCCATCTCTCCACCCAGCCCTTCATCATCCATCTCTCCATCCATCCCTTCCATCATCCCTCTCTCCATCCATCCCTTCATCATCCATCTCTCCACCCAGCCCTTCATCATCCATCTCTCCACCCAGCCCTTCATCATCCATCTCTCCATCCATCCCTTCCATCATCCCTCTCTCCATCCATCCCTTCATCATCCATCTCTCCACCCAGCCCTTCATCATCCATCTCTCCATCCCATCATCCATCTCTCCATCCCTCCATCTCTCCATCCATCTATCCCTCCATCCATCCATCCCTCCATCCTTTTTCTCTTCTATCATCCCCTGTTCCATCCTCAGAAGGTATATGAAGTTAAACATAGATGAGGTACAGGGATGACAGTGTCACCAAAACCCTCTCATTTCATACCACTCGGGTTGCCCTTCTGTTGCAATTCACGTCAAAGTTAACTGAAATTCCAATTCAATAATTGAAAAAATGGCATCTATTTGCAATGTTTTTCTCAATAAACTGAAGCTATTTATTTGAAAAGTTATTTTATTTTTAATGTAAGAATAATTGTTCCTGATTTGAGATGTTTTTTTGACAGGTGGTGCAGGATTACGTTGCCTGATTTAGCTATGCATCTGCTTGTAATTTCCAACATGTTGGTAGGCTATTTGTTAGTCAACTATAATTAGATACTTGCTCACCAGTATAATGTGATCGACTCAATAGAATGAATGCTTCAGTGTAGTTGACATCCGTAAACCTTTCTCTGTCATCTCTGCTTCTTTCGCGGAGCAAAGACGTTCAGGGACCGGGGATAAAATGCAATAACTAGAGATTTAAACAAATTAAACGGGAAACGGATTCTGTGCAGAATTTCCAAATTATGTCAATTTGACCGGTTGAAAGGAAAATGGAAATCTGTGAAAACAAACCAACATGTTTCTGATAAGATTTTAGTTCTGCTTGGGTGCATATTTGATGTGGTTGAAATACTATTCGTTTTTGTGACGCTGATAAAGATGGCCGCTCTACAGATGGTATCTAAATGAGCATTCGCATTCTGTCAAGATGCTGAAATAAATCATATTTCTCCACTCCTGTTCCAGAGTAAAAATGTTGCATACATTTGGTTGATAATTTTACTGCTAGATATGCTTTTTAATTTTTTTTTTTTTCTCCAGGAGTTCATATTAAGGCCCATGTGAGAGGTTATAGACCTACAGTCGGTGTCCAGATTTCAGTTTCCATTCAACCCATCCGAACAGTAGGCTACAGTTCCATTGACGTGACTGTCACATTTTTATATAGCTTCTCACAATCATCACACGTAACTTGGCCACCGCTTCTGCTATCATCCTCTTTTTTAACACTTCACCAAATCTTTCCCAAACATTACATTTCTGGACCTCACTTTGCTTCTTTCTTTTTTTAACATCTTTTTATTTCGCCGCTCTTCTGTCATTGAATTAAAACTCCGACATTTGTCTTTTTTTCCCCTCCTTGGATCGACATGAACTTTTTTCTGCCCATTCCCAAAAGCATCTGGTGATTGGCTGTAGGCTATTTGGCCCGCTTAGGCCTTAAAGTTGAGGCTTTATGCACTAATGCCAGATAGTGACTCAGTGTAGCATATACATATAAATTGAGCAAGAATTTATATATAGATTTAGTTCTTTCTCAAGCCAGCCCACACCCTTCATCCACTCAATATTTCATGACCCTAAACTGCCCCCACCCCACTGATATAACCGGATGGACTGCATGTTATGAGTCAACCCGTGCATCACTAATGGAAACGATCATTGTGGCTTGTCAGCCATATTGAGAATGCCCACTGGTAGCCCCTCGGAGACCATTCTAAACCCACAGATGGTTTCATGTCTACAGCTAGACCGGAGGATCCAACAACTGCTACCCAGCTGCACACGTTCCGTTTGGTTTCTGAATGTAGAAGGTTTTTATTTGATTTCAATGTAGTTTTTTTTATTTGTTCATTCGGGTCATAACTAGGTAGACTTGGCACAGAATGACTGAATTGCTAGAGGTTTTGTTAGCAGACATATTTTGAATAGTGAACTCTAGACTTTGGTGAATATCACTTGTTCTTTTCAGACCTAAGACACTTTTTTAGAAGAGACATGTTAGCATCTGTAGTATGTTAACTCAGGTTTAAAGCTGATTTGCCATTGCAAGGTCATCGTTTCAGTGTGATTTTAAAAAGAAAGCACTTTTTTTAAATATGTGTTTGTCTTAGTTTATCTGACCCTTATGCATCTATCCTAGCCTTCCATCCTACATGGTGTACCTAAAACTGGTGGATTTCAATGTTTTACCTACAATCATAAAACATATTTGACACAGAGTGACCACAATCCCTCTGTCCACAATGTGGTCGTGTCAATACGTTCATACTAACCATGTGATCAAGGACAAGGAAGTAGACTCTGTAGTGTTTGGGCAAGAAACAAGGCCTAAACTATGACCAGGAAGTTTGAGAATGACCTATGCTCCCCAAAGAGGAAAGGGTTTAAGTTGAGTAAACTACGACCACCCCAGTCCCACCTCCTCCTGGGAGTGTAATCTGTCAACCAATCAGAGGTGGAGGTGCTAACTTTTTGTATTACTCTGAAAACAGTGTTTTAGTTTTATGGATTTATTGGGGTAATAATGTTCACATAAAAATAAAATATTCACGCTCATCAGCAATTGTATAATTGTCCCTCTTCCTCCTCAGGCAATAAAATTGTCATTTAAAAAAAGTATGTTTTGTCCATCTTTATTTCTCTGGTTGGAGACGATACATTATAAGGACATGAAATAATACGTACAGAGATCATTTCAGAGAAATTAAATAATTTGGTATTACAATATTACAATTGAATGCATTGGTAAACTTGTGTTGTGTTCATTCCATTTTGCTCCAGATTGAATCTTGTGATGATGATGACCGTTTACTGTAGCTGTTCCACTATCATGTTGAGATGGGGACACCTGCATGGTGTTACTGTAGCTGTTCCACTATCATGTTGATGCCGTCCGTCGTGGTTGAGATGGGGACACCTGCACTTCTCTTGTTGTTACTGTTGACAGATATGGTGTTACTGTTGACAGATATGGTGTTACTGTTGACAGAGATGGTGTTACTGTTGACAGAGATGGTGTTACTGTTGACAGAGATGGTGTTACTGTTGACAGAGATGGCGTTACTGTTGACAGAGATGGCGTTACTGTTGACAGAGATGGTGTTACTGTTGACAGATGGTGTTACTGTTGACAGAAAGTGTGTGTTGTATATACCTTTGTAACCGGGCAATTACTTTTTTGATCCATTTTGCCTCTGGATTCACACAGACGATGGTCTTGTCCTTCTTGGTAACGCTGATGAATGGAGGGGATACATTACTAGCCAAGGAGAAGTCAAACTACCATAGAAATATATAAATATAACTATCTGAGCTTTGCCATGAAAATGGCATAATTTATTGTAGCCTGTTGTAGGTTGTGCGAAGTGGGAGACTTGAACTCTTCAGTGACTTCTAATGGGTTTGGATGTAAGACAGTAATGTGACACTCTTCTTCTTCTTCCTTCCACTACTTCCTGTCTCCCATACTTGTCATACATGCATTTGAGTGACTCCATGGTTTCATTAGAATATGTTGAAATAGTGACATTCTGCTGACTCACATCATCTCCATGCGACTACAGTGGGCTCCTGCAGGTAAGACCTCCAACTTGTGAAACCTGGTGGGAGAGATGAAGGCAGGGGACGTCCGGATGCAACGACACGTCAGACGAGGAGCGAAGCCGCCCATAGGAAACGCTGCAGGGAGGAAGAGGAAGACCATCATAGGTCAAGTAAATGCAGGTCACGTCAAATCCTTAAAAACAACTGATAGATTAACTTTTTAAAAATTTAAAAAATTACAGCAAATTATTTGAGCAGCTTTTTAACAGATCTGTATCTCACCGTGAAGAGCAGCAACGCAGCAGAGAGTCAGTACGACCAACAAGTAGTGTGGCTTGAAGGGCATCTTGAGTCTGGGTTGGCTGTGGTTAAAGATCAAGATCGAAGTGCTCTGAGAGTGAGTGATGGAATTCATGTGCATTCTGGGTTTATATTGCTACAAATAAGGAAGTGTTTTGGGGAATCCCTCATCAGAAAAATCACGGATTCATTAGATTTACCGACATCAATCTATTTGAGTCGGTGTTGGTGGGTATACCTAATATTGTAGATGTAAGCTTCTTTTTTTTACACTGCAAAACATGAAAATGTTACCTAGATATGTAATCTTGTATTGAGATGCTTAAATTAAATGTACTTGTTTTGAGTTAATTTAGCTTACCCATTTATTTGTTTTAAGGTTGATTACACTTGATTTCACATGCAGAAAATGCTTTAAGATCTATAGTCGTTTTATCAAAAATTGTAGGTAAGATTAACATTTTTGGCATTGTAATTAAAGTACCATTTCAAATACAATCAGATTTTGCAGTAAATGAAATTATACTTTCCTATGTTAACCTTCAATTCTAGTGTAAACTTCTAATGAAACTAAACAGAAACTGTCTTCATATCAGAAACATCTAGATAAAATGAGTCATACATAGAGCAACAAAGAGAGATATAGTTATATCCTCTTTCTCTCCCCCCTACTTGCTCTTTCTCCCTCTCTTATCTCATTCTGTTTTATATATTAATTATTAGTCTTTCTTTAACATGGCTGTAAAGGTTACACCGTCATTTAAATCAAATCAAATCAATTTATATAGCCCTTCGTACATCAGCTGATATCTCAAAGTGCTGTACAGAAACCCCAAACAGCAAGCAATGCAGGTGTAGAAGCACGGTGGCTAGGAAAAACTCCCTAGAAAGGCCCAAACCTAGGAAGAAACCTAGAGAGGAACCAGGCTATGTGGCGTGGCCAGTCCTCTTCTGGCTGTGCCGGGTGGAGATTATAACAGAACATGGCCAAGACCTAGGAAGAAACCTAGAGAGGAACCAGGCTATGGCCAAGGGTAGAGAGGAACCAGTCCTCTTCTGGCTGTGCCGGGTGGAGATTATAACAGAACATGGCCAAGACCTAAGAAGAAACCTAGAGAGGAACCAGGCTATGTGGGGTGGCCAGTCCTCTTCTGGCTGTGCCGGGTGGAGATTATAACAGAACATGGCCAAGACCTAAGAAGAAACCTAGAGAGGAACCAGGCTATGTGGGGTGGCCAGTCCTCTTCTGGCTGTGCCGGGTGGAGATTATAACAGAACATGGCCAAGACCTAAGAAGAAACCTAGAGAGGAACCAGGCTAGTCCTCTTCTGGCTGTGGGGTGGCCAGTCCTCTTCTGGCTGTGCCGGGTGGAGATTATAACAGAACATGGCCAAGACCTAAGAAGAAACCTAGAGAGGAACCAGGCTATGTGGGGTGGCCAGTCCTCTTCTGGCTGTGCCGGGTAGAGAGGAACCAGGCTATGTGGGGTGGCCAGTCCTCTTCTGGCTGTACTGGGTAGAGAGGAACCAGGCTATGTGGGGTGGCCAGTCCTCAGTCCTCTTCTGGCTGTAGAGAGGAACCACTGTGGGGTGGCCAGAGAGGAACCAGGCTATGTGGGGTGGCCAGTCCTCTTCTGGCTGTGCCGGGTAGAGAGGAACCAGGCTAGTCCTCTTCTGGCTGTACTGGGTGGAACCAGTCCTCTTCTGGCTGTACTGGGTAGAGAGGAACCAGGCTATGTGGGGTGGCCAGTCCTCTTCTGGCTGTCCTCTTCTGGGTAGAGAGGAACCAGGCTATGTAGGGTGGCCAGTCCTCTTCTGGCTGTGCCGGGTAGAGAGGAACCAGGCTATGTGGGGTGGCCAGTCCTCTTCTGGCTGTACTGGGTAGAGAGGAACCAGGCTATGTGGGGTGGCCAGTCCTCTTCTGGCTGTGCCGGGTAGAGAGGAACCAGGCTATGTGGGGTGGCCAGTCCTCTTCTGGCTGTGCCGGGTAGAGAGGAACCAGGCTATGTGGGGTGGCCAGTCCTCTTCTGGCTGTGCATTTAAGCAGCAGTTGAGGCAGATTGATGTTTATGTCACTACGTTTCCAAATGGAATGTACTGACTCTCTCTTGGCCACTCTACATGAAGTAGAAATGAGCTTCAGCTGTCGTTGACATTGCAGATAAAGCAAAATACTGCCTTAACTGGAGGAGGGGAGACAACAGTAGCTCGATGGGTGAAGAGATAACAGCATTCTATCATGATAAAGTTGACCTTTTTGTGATGCATTGATATGCTGTCAACATTGAGAATAATAATTTATTGATAAAGATATGTGAGATTAACATAAAGATTTGTAAGATTAACATTTGAAGATTATAGTGTAGTGTATAGCAGGCAGCTTGTATCATACTAACAGACAGTCTGGAGATTATCTATGGAGAGTAATCCATGCAGCAAACATTTCTGGAGCATTGAAGGTCCCCAAGAACACAGTGGCCTCCATCATTCTTAATAGGAAGAAGTTTGAAGTTTGTCTTCCTAGAGTTGTCCGGGCAAACTGAGCAATCGGGCGAGAAGAGCCTTAGTCAGGGAGGTGACCAAGAACCAGATGGTCACTCTGACAGAGCTCTAGAGTCCCTCTGTGGAGATGGGAGCACCTTCCAGAAGGACAACCATCTCTGCAGCATTTCACCAATCAGGCCTTTATGGTAGAGTGGCCAGAAGGAAGCCACTCCTCAGTAAAAGGCACGTGACAGCCTGCTTGGAGTTCACCAAAAGGCACCTAAAGGTTCTCAGACCATGAAACAAGATTCTCTGGTCTGATGAAACCAAGATTGAACTCTTTGGCCTGAATGCCAAGCGTCACATCTGGAAGAAACCTGGCACCATCCCTACGGTGAAGCATGGTGGTGGTAGCATCATGCTGCAAGGACTGGGAGACTAATCAGGATCGAGGCAAAGATGAACAGAAAAAATTACAGAGAGATCCTTGATGAAAACCTGCTCCAGAGTGCTCAGGACCTCAGACTGGGGCGAAGGTTCACCTTCCAACAGGACAACACAGGAGTGGCTTCGGGACAAGTCTATGAATGTCCTTGAGTGGCCCAGCCAGAGCCTGGACTTGAACCTGATAGAACATCTCTGGAGAGACCTGAGAATAGCTGTGCAGCAACGCTCCCCATCCAACCTGACAGAGCTTGAGAGGATCTGTAGAGAAGAATGGGAGAACCTACCCAAATAGAGGTGTGCCAAGCTTGTAGCGTCGTACCCAAGAAGACTCTCGGCTGTAATCACTGCCAAAGGTGCTTCAATAAAGTACTGAGTTCAGGGTCTGAATGTAAATTTGATATTTCAGTTTATTTTTTATTTTTTATAAATTAGCAAAAACATCTAAAAACATGGATTTGCTTTGGTATTGTGTGTAGATAGAATACTTTCCGAAGGCGGTGGAGGTGCACAGTTTGAGTGAAATTTGAGTAATCAAGGTGACAGACATTGCCACATTCAATACCGCCATGCACAATCTTGCATCTAGCTGAGCTAGGGTATAATCATTAGTCCAACAGTTGCAAATGAGAGTTTCTATTGGACAAATTCAGGTATGTTTATTCCGTTTGCTTCCGTTTATGAAAAGTTTTTCAACCGAATAGGCGGAATGAATACACCCCTGATCGCACGCAAACACAGTTCACTTTCAAAGCAGCCACATGGAAACAGAATGATCCTTTTGATCGTTGGATAATTCCTTTTTGCATCAGACTTGCTGTCTCCCCCTTTCACCTTTTCCCTTCGCTTGTGGACTTCAGCGCACAACACGTCAGCTGTCTGTGACCAGGCCAAACCTTTGTATCATAACCACTAAACTCTACACACAGCCTACATCGTGGTCACCATATTAGCTAACGTCAAGTCAACATGGCTAATAGAATTAATGTGTTAGTAAACCAGCTACAATCATGCAGTACATTGTACAGTTAGCAAGCAGTTTAGCAATTACACTGATGGGCCCCAGTGGCAATAGACCTTCATTGCAAAACAGTGCGTTTTAATAAATTATTTGGTGACGTGGATATATTTGTCATATCTAAATCCTTTTAAACATTTTACTCCCCAAATGATACTGTCTTGTCTCATCGCTACAACTCCCGTACGGGCTCGGGAGAGACGAAAGTTGAGAGCCATGCGTCCTCCAAAACACAACCCAACCAAGCCGCACTGCTTCTTAACACAGCGCGCATCCAACCTGGAAGCCAGCTGCACCAATGTGTCGGAGGAAACACCGTACACCTGGCGACCTGAACAGCGGCACTGCGCCCGGCCCGCCACAGGAGTCACTAGTTTGCGATGAGACAAGGATATCCCTACCGGCCAAACCCTCCCTAACCTGGACGACGCTAGGATAATTGTGCGTCACTCCATGGTCCTCCCGGCCGGCTGCGACAGAGCCTGGGCTCAAACTCAGAGTCTCTGGTGGCACAACTAGCACTGCGATGCAGTGCCTTAGACCACTGCGCCACCCGGGAGGCCCTAAAAGACAATGTTTCACTTTTTTTCCCCATGAAACTCACTGAGGAGGACGGTCCTCCCCTTCCTCCTCTGAGGAGCCTCAACTGATAGAGACTAATCCAGACAGTATGTATCATAATAACAGACATATTATCTCCAGACTATAGACACTAATCCATCCAGAATATTGAGGTAGGCTATATTGCAAATAACTAGGTTAAAATGTCTATCGATACCTACAGTACAATAGTTAATTTGTCGTTGTATATCATGTAGACTAGACCATCTAAATACATCCGTTCTGAGATGAAAGCTCACTTAGATTACACAACCACAACCTCAATACATTTTCCACGGAGTTAAACTAGGATGTGGTAGATAAGGGGAAGGTTATACGAGGGAAAGGGGTTAATTACACAATGCTCTGCTGAAAGCTTACTGTAAACCAGGATGATACCATACTGCCGAGCATCCATGTAAAACATCCAACAGCTTCCTGTCACCTTATGCTGCCTGGATGAGGTTAATCTTTCAGGAAGCATGATCTGAATATGCTTAAGTTGTCTTCTGAATGGTGCATTAGAGAGAGTGTTTACATACGGGTCCTGAAGATTATTACAGAGACATTAACTTGTCTTGTGCTGTAGACTAAGGCCCTTCAGATTCTCAAAAAAGTTATACAGCTGCAACATTGAGAGCATCTTGACTAGCTGCATCACAGCTTGGTATGGCAGCTGCTTGGCGGGCCGACCGACCGTAAGGCGCTACAGAGGGTAGTGTGTACGGCCTAGTACATCATTGGGGACGAGCTCCCTGCCATCCAGGACCTCTTCAGTCGCTTTATCCCTACCAATATGTACATACTGTATGTAGCCTATGTGAACAAGTAGAAAGTCTGTAGTAAAGATTTGACATGATCTTACTGTTTCATAATATATTATATTTTACTGATATGGTAGCCTAGTGGTTAGAGCGTTGGGCCAGTAACCGGAAGATTGCTGGATCGAATCCCCGAGCTGACGAGGTAAAAATCTGTCGTTCTGCCCCCGAGCAAATGTAGTTCACCCACTGTTCCCCGGGCTCCCGAAGACGTGGATGTCGATTATGGCAGCCCCCCCCGACACCTCTCTGATTCAGGGTTAAATGCAGAAGACGTGGATGTCGATTATGGCAGCCCCCCCCCCCGCACCTCTCTGATTCAGGGTTAAATGCAGAAGACGTGGATGTCGATTATGGCAGCCCCCCGACACCTCTCTGATTCAGGGTTAAATGCAGAAGACGTGGATGTCGATTATGGCAGCCCCCCCGACACCTCTCTGATTCAGGGTTAAATGCAGAAGACGTGGATGTCGATTATGGCAGCCCCCCGACACCTCTCTGATTCAGGGTTAAATGCAGAAGACGTGGATGTCGATTATGGCAGCCCCCGCACCTCTCTGATTCAGGGTTAAATGCAGAAGACGTGGATGTCGATTATGGCAGCCCCGCACCTCTCTGATTCAGGGTTAAATGCAGAAGACGTGGATGTCGATTATGGCAGCCCCCCGACACCTCTCTGATTCAGGGTTAAATGCAGAAGACGTGGATGTCGATTATGGCAGCCCCGACACCTCTCTGATTCAGGGTTAAATGCAGAAGACGTGGATGTCGATTATGGCAGCCCCCCGACACCTCTCTGATTCAGGGTTAAATGCAGAAGACGTGGATGTCGATTATGGCAGCCCCCCGACACCTCTCTGATTCAGGGTTAAATGCAGAAGACGTGGATGTCGATTATGGCAGCCCCCCGACACCTCTCTGATTCAGGGTTAAATGCAGAAGACGTGGATGTCGATTATGGCAGCCCCCGACACCTCTCTGATTCAGGGTTAAATGCAGAAGACGTGGATGTCGATTATGGCAGCCCCCCGACACCTCTCTGATTCAGGGTTAAATGCAGAAGACGTGGATGTCGATTATGGCAGCCCCCCCGACACCTCTCTGATTCAGGGTTAAATGCAGAAGACGTGGATGTCGATTATGGCAGCCCCCCGACACCTCTCTGATTCAGGGTTAAATGCAGAAGACGTGGATGTCGATTATGGCAGCCCCCCCCGACACCTCTCTGATTCAGGGTTAAATGCAGAAGACGTGGATGTCGATTATGGCAGCCCCCCCCGACACCTCTCTGATTCAGGGTTAAATGCAGAAGACGTGGATGTCGATTATGGCAGCCCCCGACACCTCTCTGATTCAGGGTTAAATGCAGAAGACGTGGATGTCGATTATGGCAGCCCCCCGACACCTCTCTGATTCAGGGTTAAATGCAGAAGACGTGGATGTTGATTATGGCAGCCCCCCGACACCTCTCTGATTCAGGGTTAAATGCAACTCGATTAACACCTCTCTGATTCAGGGTTAAATGCAGAAGACGTGGATGTCGATTATGGCAGTACACCTCTCTGATTCAGGGTTAAATGCAGAAGACATGGATGTCGATTATGGCAGCCCCCCGACACCTCTCTGATTCAGGGTTAAATGCAGAAGACGTGGATTCGATTATGGCAGCCCCCGACACCTCTCTGATTCAGGGTTAAATGCAGAAGACGTGGATGTTTAGCATTAACCTCTCTGATTCAGGGTTAAATGCAGAAGACGTGGACAAGGAACCTCTGATTCAGGGTTAAATGCAGAAACGTGGATGCTAACTGATTCAGGGTTAAATGCAGAAGACGTGGATGTCGATTATGGCATACACCTCTCTGATTCAGGGTTAAATGCAGAAGACGTGGATGTCGATTATGGCAGCCCCTGACACCTCTCTGATTCAGGGTTAAATACAGAGAAGACGTGGATGTCGATTATGGCAGCCCCCCGACACCTCTCTGATTCAGGGTTAAATGCAGAAGACGTGGATGTGAAATTATATTGGCAGCCCCCCGACACCTCTCTGATTCAGGGTTAAATGCAGAAGACGTGGATGTCGATTATGGCAGCCCCCCCGACACCACTCTGATTCAGGGTTAAATGCAGAAGACGTGGATGTCGATTATGGCAGCCCCCCGACACCTCTCTGATTCAGGGTTAAAAGACGTGGATTTTATGGCAGCCCCCCACATCTCTGATTCAGGGTTAAATGCAGAAGACGTGGATGTAGATTATATTACACCTCTCTGATTCAGGGTTAAATGCAGAAGACGTGGATTTTATATAACCTCTCTGATTCAGGGTTAAATGCGGAAGACACATTTCAGTTGGACAACTGACTAGCTATCACCCCTTTTTCCTTTATTAATTCACTTATAGTAACATCCAGTACATCTCAAATCTTCCCATAATTTTGGCACACAAGGCCTGATATCTTCATATCGCTCGTGTTAAATTTAGATTAATTTCACTTGATCAGACACAAGGAACCCAGAATGAGGAACAGAAACATGCTAACAAGCATTAAATAAGCCAGATAATCTTTTCTATTAGCAGACTGACTGAAAGAGTTCTATATTGGCAGTGAATGCCCCCTGTTGCATAACAGCTTATTTTATATTAATCCTGACTAAATAAAAGCTATTTCATATGAATCCTGACTAAATAGCAGCCATTTTATATATTTTCTGACTAAATAACCGCTATTTTATATAAATCCTGACTAAATAACAGCTATTATTAAAAATGATGATTATTGTCATACCATTATTGCTCAATGGAGAGACAACACATTATAACCTTATAATAAGATAAAGGCTAATACAATCTTATAGCAACTAATAAAGCTATTAATTGGGTTTTCTAGTAATCAAATCTAATTTTACTGGTCACATACACATATTTAGCAGATGTTATTCTAACTAAATGCTTGTGTTCCTCCTAGCTATAATAATGCAGTAGTATCTAACTAAATGCTTGTGTTCCTCCTAGCTCTAATAATGCAGTAGTATCTAACTAAATGCTTGTGTTCCTCCTAGCTCTAATAATGCAGTAGTATCTAACTAAATGCTTGTGTTCCTCCTAGCTCTAATAATGCAGTAGTATCTAACTAAATGCTTGTGTTCCTCCTAGCTCTAATAATGCAGTAGTATCTAACTAAATGCTTGTGTTCCTCCTAGCTCTAATAATGCAGTACTATCTAACTAAATGCTTGTGTTCCTCCTAGCTCTAATAATGCAGTAGTATCTAACTAAATGCTTGTGTTCCTCCTAGCTCTAATAATGCAGTACTATCTAACTAAATGCTTGTGTTCCTCCTAGCTCTAATAATGCAGTAGTATCTAACTAAATGCTTGTGTTCCTCCTAGCTCTAATAATGCAGTACTATCTGACAATCCACAACAATACACACACATATCTAAAAGTAAAAGAATTGCCACATTACCATAGTTTAATACCCCTCAGACTGACCCTGAGTTGAGTAGATAGGATACCTACTACATTGGTACCATCATTGGCATCAATACATGTTATTTTGTTGGCTTTGCAGAACCAAAACTCCACAATCTACCAAAAGACTTTCCAACTTCTCTGAATCAGAATAGCAAATAAGCCAATATAATGAAACTTACAGTATGGATGGGATAACATGGGTGGAACAACATGCAGCCACGCTCTGCTGACGAGTATTTTTCTCCCTGCTTATACATGAGTATTAAGAATGGCCTTGTGCACAATTTTTTTGCGTATATTAATGATGGTTTTTTTTTATGGGTGATTTATCAGGGGGTGCTGCAGGTTACTTCCAGGGGCAATGTACCCGCCTGCAATTATAATGTATTTGCAATTTGCAATAGTAATGTATTTGCAATGTACCCGCCTGCAATTGTAATGTATTTGCAATGTACCCGCCTGCAATAGTAATGTATTTGCAATGTACCCGCCTGCAATAGTAATGTATTTGCAATGTACCCGCCTGCAATTGTAATGTATTTGCAATGTACCCGCCTGCAATTGTAATGTATTTGCAATGTACCAATTGTAATGTATTTGCAATGTACCCGCCTGCAATTGTAATGTATTTGCAATGTACCCGCCTGCAATTGTAATGTATTTGCAATGTACCCGCCTGCAATAGTAATGTATTTGCAATGTACCCGCCTGCAATAGTAATGTATTTGCAATGTACCCGCCTGCAATTGCTAATAACTAATCCACAACTGCATTACTATATGTAATAAAGTGAAAATATGAGGCACCTGATCTTAAACCACTAATATAGAAAATGCACTGAAGGCAACAGTCAGATACGGCAAAAATAGTTATTTTTGCCTGAATTGGATATGTTTCTGCTTATAATTTCCCACATTGTAGTAGGCAATTTGTTAGTCAACTTGTCTATAACTATATACATGCAGCTTCTCTTCAGTCATTACACTGTATGTACGCTGTATGTACACTGCCCTTAACCTTGTTAACCCTGTACACACTAAGCTTTCTTAGTGTCCATCAAGCTTTCTCTGCCTTAACCTTGTTCTGAACACCTCCAAAACAAAGGTCATGTAGTTCGGTAAGAAGAATGCCCCTCTGCCCACCGGTGTGATCACTACTTCTGAGGGTTTAGAGCTTGATGGAGTCAGCTCATGCAAGTACTTGTGAGAATGGCTAGACGGTACACTGTCCTTCTCTCAGCACACATCAAAGCTGCAGGCTAAAGTTACATCTAGACATGGTTTCCTCTATCGTAATCGCTCCTCTTTCACCCCACCTGCCAAACTAACCCTGGTTCAGATGATCATCCGACCCATGCTAGATTACGGAGACATCATTTATAGATTGGCAGGTAAGGCTGCTCTCGAGCGGCTAGATGTTCTTTAGCATTTGGCCATCAGATTTGCCACCAATGCTCCTTATAGGACACATCACTGCACTCTATACTCCTCTGTAAACTGGTCATCTCTGTATACCCCTCGCAAGATCCACTGGTTGATGCTTATTTATAAAACCCTCTTAGGCCTCACTTCCCCTTATCTGAGATATCTACTGCAGCCCTCATCCTCCACATACAACACCCATTCTGCCAGTCACATTCTGTTAAAGGTCCCCAAAGCACACACATCCCTGGGTCGCTCCTCTTTTCAGTTTGCTGCAGCTAGAGACTGGAACGAGCTGCAACAAACACTCAAACTGGACAGTTTTATCTCCATCTCTTCATTTAAAGACTCAGTCATGGACACTCTTACTGACAGTGGTGGCTGCTTTGTGTGATGTATTGTTGTCTCTAACTTCTTGCCCTTTGTGCTGTTGTCTGTGCCCAATAATGTTTGTACCCTGTTTTGTGCTGCTACCATGTTGTTGTCATGTTGTGTTGCTACCATGCTGTGTTGTCATGTGTTGCTGCCTTGATATGGTGTTGTCTTTAGGTCTCTCTTTATGTAGTGTTGTGTTGTCTCTCTTTTCATGACGTGTGTTTTCTCCTATATTTATATATATATTTTTTAATCCCAGCCCCCGTCCCCGCAGGAGGCCTTTTGGCTTTTGGTAGGCCGTCATTGTAAATAAGAATTTGTTCTTAACTGACTTGCCTAGTTAAATAAATGTTTAAAAAAAAAAAAATTTTAAACGTTGTCTAGAAGTCAAAATAAACCCTTGGTCACCAGAATAATGTCATAAACTGACTTCAGTCTAATTGGCATCAGTAATGTTATCTCCATCATCTCTGCTTCTTTTGTGGAGCAAAGACATTTAGGGACCGGGGAGAAAATGCAATAGCTCAACAACAAAAAAAAGTTGAAAATCTTTCAGTGCAAAATTTTCAAATTATAGCACTTTGACTAGCTGGAAGGAAATAGAAGCTGTAAAAACGACCCAACATGTTTCTCATAAGAATTAAGTTTGGCTTCTGTGGATATTTGTGACACGTTTCAAGAAGCTAGGCGTACGTCGCAAGTCACTACTTCACAGGAGAGGTATTTAAAAGAAAAAATGTATACACATTTTTTAAATCAAAATGCGTTTTGGGGCAGAAATATACTATGTGATCAAATGTATGTGGACACCTGCTCATCAAACATATCATTCCAAAATCATGGGCTTTAATATGGACTTGGTCCCCGCTTTCCCGCTAGCCATGATATAATGGATGGGCTGGACATGCCTAGAGATGAGTTCGGATTGGTCTGCCATGTAGCATGCTTCTGTCGATAACATGATCAGCTCAGTATGAGTAGATAATCCTTGCTACCGCAGCTTTTTTGAAAGTTACAACCTTAGCCATGGAGAACTGCAAAAGTGCTCTCAACAACATTGCAGGAATTTATCAGGCGCTATCGACAAAGATCAGTGAGAAAAAGTTGCGATGGACAACTTTCTGCGATGTGAACCGGAGTGACATGACATAATGAACCAAACAAGCTGTTGCTACAAAAAAAAAAAAAAAACAGAAATGACACAGGACATATTTTTCTTAGTTAACGGGGTTCCAGTCAGCCATGAAGCGTTCATCCACTCTGGGTAAGAGTCTAGATACATTTTCAGACATTCTATTTTTCTAATTTTGTCAGAAAGGTATTTATTTAAAGTAAAAGCGTACTGTTGGCTGGCAAGTGAATGTTTGCATGCTGGCTCGCTAGCTAACGTTATGTGTATGATCTGTGTAGTAATATTATTTGTACCTCCAGAAAGCCGATTGTATTGTTGGTTATAGCCTACTATTAGCTAGCTAGATAACCAACTATGTTCAATGTTATCTTTAGCTACCTGCAAATGCATGCATGGTGGCTAGCTATGACAATCAGTTTGTATTGCTAGTAGTATGGGTTGGGATTATTGCCACGTTCAAAACAACTTGGAACTGGGAACTTGGACATCTCCGGCATCCGACACGACAAGACGTCTGACTGCTACGCCATCAAGACAACTGTGAACCCTGAAAAAACAAACTCTGAAAAATCGCTTTGAACAGTCGTCCAACTTGGAATACAAAAACTTGGGAACTCGGGCCTCTTTCTAGAGCCTTGACTTTCTGACCTGAAGATCACTGATGTCATGATTTGACCTTGTGTTTTTCTAAGTTCCCAGTTGTCTTGAAAGCACCATTAGGTTCATTGTTTAGCTAGCTAGCTACATGTCTAAACAAAAGACTCCACATGACCAATAAAGTTTGCTAGGTGTGTTTAGGGGTGATTACATTCATCTATTGTATTTCATGCCTAGATAATAGGGACCCATCCACTTTGGTTATTTACTACACTACTTTACTGACTCTGTTTAGCACATGGCTTAACATATGAATGCTTAAAGATGGGTGGGGCTAAGGCTTAAGAGGGTGTGAACGATGTTGAATAGGAGTAGACAAAGAAGAGCTCTCCAGTAGGTGTACCAAAACATTCAAGGGCCATTTTCTCAAAAGTGGGGTTACAAGTTTATCAACTTTAGAACCAGAATTACTTTCCCATGTTCCTCAACTGTAGTGTATGATATACCATTGTGTAGCTCTGAGACTCTACTTTTATTAAACGTGAAAACCGTGTAACAGAGTCAAAAGATGGCGCCGGAGCAGAAGGCAGACGTTTTACGTCCCCAACCGATTGTGTTTTTTTGTTTGTTTATCAGCGTTGTTTGTAACTTATTTTTTTACTCATTTTGTACATAATGTTGCCGCTACCGACTCTTATGACTAAAAATAACTTCTAGATATCCGGACTGCGATAACTCACCGAGGACTAGCAGAATCCTTTTTCTTCTTTCACGCCTCTAACCACGCCGAGGTGGAGGATATACAGAACAGGCCCGACCCCGTGATCTGCGTGAAGAGGAGGGATAGAAAGAGAGGCTGGAGAGCGGGCTGCCTTCTGGGAATTCAAAGGTGATTGAATAAACCCCCACTTCCCTCAATTCTGCTAGCAAACGTGCAATCTTTGGACAACAAAATCGACGAGTTACGGGGAAGATTAAACTACCAATTGGACATTAAAAACAGTAACATCTTATGCTTCACGGAGTCGTGGCCGAACGACAACATTATCAACATACAGCTGGCTGGTTATACAATGTACCGCCAGGAGAGAACAGCGGTGTCTGGTAAGACAAGGAGTATTTTTTTAAATAACAGCTGGTGCATGATATCTAAGGAAGTCTCGAGCTATTGCTCGACCGAGGTTTATATCATGATAAGCTGTAGACCACACTACCTACCAAGAGTTCTCATCTGTATTCTTCGTAGCTGTTTGCATACCACCTCAGTCAGAGGTAGGCATTAAGATAGCATTGAATGAGCTTTATTCCGCCATAAGCAAACAAGAAAACGCTCACCCAGAGGCGGTGCTCCTAGTAGCCGGGGACTTTAATACAGGGAAACTTAAATCAGTTTTATCAAATTTCTATCAGGATGTCAAATTTGCAACCAGAGGGAAAATAACTCTGGACCACCTATACTCCACACACAGAGACACGTACAAAGCTCTCCCTCGCCATCCATTTGGTAAATCTGACCATAATTCCATCCTCCTGATTCCTGCTTACATGCAAAAATTAATGCAGGAAGCATCAGTGACTAGATCAATAAAAAAGTGGTCAGATGAAGATGCTAAGCTACAGGACTGTTTGCTAGCACAGACTGGAAGCACAGTAGAATCTCAATTCAACGGCTCAGACACAAGAGGCATGTGGCAGGGTCTACAGTCAATCACGGACTACAAGAAGAAATCCAGCCCAGTCACGGACCAGGATGTCTTGCTCCCAGGCAGACTAAATAACTTTTTTGCCCGCTTTGAGGACAATACAGTGCCACTGACACGGCCTGCAACGAAAACATGCGGTCTCTCCTTCACTGCAGCCGAGGTGAGTAAGACATTTAAACGTGTTAACCCTCGCAAGGCTGCAGGCCCAGACAGCATCCACAGCCGCGCCCTCAGAGCATGCGCAGACCAGCTGGCCGGTGTGTTTACGGACATATTCAATCAATCCCTATACCAGTCTGCTGTTCCCACATGCTTCAAGAGGGCCACCATTGTTCCTGTTCCCAAGAAAGCTAAGGTAACTGAGCTAAACGACTACCGCCCCGTAGCACTCACTTCCGTCATCATGAAGTGCTTTGAGAGACTAGTCAAGGACCATATCACCTCCACCCTACCTGACACCCTAGACCCACTCCAATTTGCTTACCGCCCAAATAGGTCCACAGACGATGCAATCTCAACCACACTGCACACTGCCTTAACCCATCTGGACAAGCGGAATACCTATGTGAGAATGCTGTTCACCGACTACAGCTCGGCATTCAACACCATAGTACCCTCCAAGCTCGTCATCAAGCTCGAGACCCTGGGTCTCGACCCCGCCCTGTGCAACTGGGTACTGGACTTCCTGACGGGCCGCCCCCAGGTGGTGAGGGTAGGCAACAACATCTCCTCCCCGCTGATCCTCAACACTGGGGCCCCACAAGGGTGCGTTCTGAGCCCTCTCCTGTACTCCCTGTTCACCCACGACTGCGTGGCCACGCACGCCTCCAACTCAATCATCAAGTTTGCGGACGACACAACAGTGGTAGGCTTGATTACCAACAACGACGAGACGGCCTACAGGGAGGAGGTGAGGGCCCTCGGAGTGTGGTGTCAGGAAAATAACCTCACACTCAACGTCAACAAAACTAAGGAGATGATTGTGGACTTCAGGAAACAGCAGAGGGAACACCCCCTATCCACATCGATGGAACAGTAGTGGAGAGGGTAGCAAGTTTTAAGTTCCTCGGCATACACATCACAGACAAACTGAATTGGTCCACTCACACAGACAGCATCGTGAAGAAGGCGCAGCAGCGCCTCTTCAACCTCAGGAGGCTGAAGAAATTCGGCTTGTCACCAAAAGCACTCACAAACTTCTACAGATGCACAATCGAGAGCATCCTGGCGGGCTGTATCACCGCCTGGTACGGCAACTGCTCCGCCCTCAACCGTAAGGCTCTCCAGAGGGTAGTGAGGTCTGCACAACGCATCACCGGGGCAAACTACCTGCCCTCCAGGACACCTACACCACCCGATGTTACAGGAAGCCATAAAGATCATCAAGGACATCAACCACCCGAGCCACTGCCTGTTCACCCCGCTATCATCCAGAAGGCGAGGTCAGTACAGGTGCATCAAAGCTGGGACCGAGAGACTGAAAAACAGCTTCTATCTCAAGGCCATCAGACTGTTAAACAGCCACCACTAACATTGAGTGGCTGCTGCCAACACACTGACACTGACACTGACTCAACTCCAGCCACTTTAATAATGGGAATTGATGGGAAATGATGTAAATATATCACTAGCCACTTTAAACAATGCTACCTTATATAATGTTACTTACCCTACATTATTCATCTCATATGCATACGTATATACTGTACTCTATATCATCGACTGCATCCTTATGTAATACATGTATCACTAGCCACTTTAACTATGCCACTTTGTTTACATACCCATCTCATATGTATATACTGTACTCGATACCATCTACTGTATCTTGCCTATGCTGCTCTGTACCATCACTCATTCATATATCCTTATGTACATATTCTTTATCCCCTTACACTGTGTATAAGACAGTAGTTTTGGAATTGTTAGTTAGATTACTTGTTGGTTATTACTGCATTGTCGGAACTAGAAGCACAAGCATTTCGCTACACTTGCATTAACATCTGCTAACCATGTGTATGTGACAAATAAAATTGGATTTGATTTGATTTGGATTCCTCCAATGGCATTGAGGAGTACACCACATCTGTCATTGACTTCATCAATAAGTGCATCGATGACGTCGTCCACACAGTGACCGTATGTACATACCCCAACCAGAAATAGACTAAATAGCAGCTAATTTATATTAATCCTGACTAAATAACAGCTATTTTATATTAATCCTGACTAAATAACCGCTATTTTATATTAATCCTGACTAAATAAAAGCTATTTTACATCAATCCTGACTAAATAGCAGCTATTTCATATGAATCCTGACTAAATAGCAGCCATTTTATATATTTTCTGACTAAATAACCGCTATTTTATATAAATCCTGACTAAATAACAGCCATTTAATATGAATCCTGACTAAATAACAGCCATGTTATATAACTCAATGACTAAATAACAGCTATTTTATATAAATCCTGACTAAATAACAGCTATTACAATCTTATGAATCCAACTAAATAGCAGCCATTTTATATATTTTCTGTAATCAAATAAATTTTATATAAATCTGACTAAATAACAGCTATTATTTAAAATGATGATTATTGTCATACCATTATTGCTCAATGCTTGTGTTCACATTATAACTCTAATAATAAGATAAAGGCTAACTAAATGCTTGTGCAACTAATAAAGCTATTAATAATGCAGTAGTATCTAACTAAATGCTTGTGTTCCTCCTAGCTCTAATAATGCAGATGTATCTAACTAAATGCTTGTGTTCCTCCTAGCTCTAATAATGCAGTAGTATCTAACTAAATGCTTGTGTTCCTCCTAGCTCTAATAATGCAGTAGTATCTAACTAAATGCTTGTGTTCCTCCTAGCTCTAATAATGCAGTAGTATCTAACTAAATGCTTGTGTTCCTCCTAGCTCTAATAATGCAGTAGTATCTAACTAAATGCTTGTGTTCCTCCTAGCTCTAATAATGCAGTAGTATCTGACAATCCACAACAATACACACACATATCTAAAAGTAAAAGAATTGCCACATTACCATAGTTTAATACCCCTCAGACTGACCCTGAGTTGAGTAGATAGGATACCTACTACATTGGTACCATCATTGGCATCAATACATGTTATTTTGTTGGCTTTGCAGAACCAAAACTCCACAATCTACCAAAAGACTTTCCAACTTCTCTGAATCAGAATAGCAAATAACCCTATATAATGAAACTTACAGTATGGGTGGGATAACATGGGTGGAACAACATGCAGCCACGCTCTGCTGACGAGTATTTTTCTCCCTGCTTATACATGAGTATTAAGAATGGCCTTGTGCACAATTTTTTTGCGTATATTAATGATGGGTTTTTTTTATGGGTGATTTATCAGGGGGTGCTGCAGGTTACTTCCAGGGGCAATGTACCCGCCTGCAATAGTAATGTATTTGCAATGTACCCGCCTGCAATTGTAATGTATTTGCAATGTACCCGCCTGCAATTGTAATGTATTTGCAATGTACCCGCCTACAATTGTAATGTATTTGCAATGTACCCGCCTGCAATTGTAATGTATTTGCAATGTACCCCCTGCAATTGTAATGTATTTGCAATGTACCCGCCTACAATTGTAATGTATTTGCAATGTACCCGCCTGCAATTGTAATGTATTTGCAATGTACCCGCCTGCAATTGTAATGTATTTGCAATGTACCCGCCTGCAATTGTAATGTATTTGCAATGTACCCGCCCGCCTGCAATTGTAATGTATTTGCAATGTACCCGCCTGCAATTGTAATGTATTTGCAATGTACCCGCCTGCAATTGTAATGTATTTGCAATGTACCCGCCTGCAATTGTAATGTATTTGCAATGTACCCGCCTGCAATTGTAATGTATTTGCAATGTACCCGCCTACAATTGTAATGTATTTGCAATGTACCCGCCTGCAATTGTAATGTATTTGCAATGTACCCGCCTGCAATTGTAATGTATTTGCAATGTACCCGCCTGCAATTGTAATGTATTTGCAATGTACCCGCCTGCAATTGTAATGTATTTGCAATGTACCCGCCTGCAATTGTAATGTATTTGCAATGTACCCGCCTGCAATTGTAATGTATTTGCAATGTACCCGCCTGCAATTGTAATGTATTTGCAATGTACACGCCTGCAATTGCTAATAACTAATCCACAACTGCATTACTATATGTAATAAAGTGAAAATATGAGGCACCTGATCTTAAACCACTAATATAGAAAATGCACTGAAGGCAACAGTCAGATACGGCAAAAATAGTTATTTTTGCCTGAATTGGATATGTTTCTGCTTATAATTTCCCACATTGTAGTAGGCAATTTGTTAGTCAACTTGTCTATAACTACATACATGCAGCTTCTCTTCAGTCATTACACTGTATGTACGCTGTATGTACACTGCCCTTAACCTTGTTAACCCTTACACTAAGCTTTCTTAGTGTCCATCAAGCTTTCTCTGCCTTAACCTTGTTCTGAACACCTCCAAAACAAAGGTCATGTAGTTCGGTAAGAAGAATGCCCCTCTGCCCACGGTGTGATCACTACTTCTGAGGGTTTAGAGCTTGATGGAGTCAGCTCAGCAAGTACTTGTGAGAATGGCTAGACGGTACACTGTCCTTCTCTCAGCACACATCAAAGCTGCAGGCTAAAGTTACATCTAGACATGGTTTCCTCTATCGTAATCACTCCTCTTTCACCCCACCTGCCAAACTAACCCTGGTTCAGATGATCATCCGACCCATGCTAGATTACGGAGACATCATTTATAGATTGGCAGGTAAGGCTGCTCTCGAGCGGCTAGATGTTCTTTAGCATTTGGCCATCAGATTTGCCACCAATGCTCCTTATAGGACACATCACTGCACTCTATACTCCTCTGTAAACTGGTCATCTCTGTATACCCCTCGCAAGATCCACTGGTTGATGCTTATTTATAAAACCCTCTTAGGCCTCACTTCCCCTTATCTGAGATATCTACTGCAGCCCTCATCCTCCACATACAACACCCATTCTGCCAGTCACATTCTGTTAAAGGTCCCCAAAGCACACACATCCCTGGGTCGCTCCTCTTTTCAGTTTGCTGCAGCTAGAGACTGGAACGAGCTGCAACAAACACTCAAACTGGACAGTTTTATCTCCATCTCTTCATTTAAAGACTCAGTCATGGACACTCTTACTGACAGTGGTGGCTGCTTTGTGTGATGTATTGTTGTCTCTAACTTCTTGCCCTTTGTGCTGTTGTCTGTGCCCAATAATGTTTGTACCCTGTTTTGTGCTGCTACCATGTTGTGTTGCTACCATGTTGTTGTCATGTTGTGTTGCTACCATGCTGTGTTGTCATGTGTTGCTGCCTTGATATGGTGTTGTCTTAGGTCTCTCTTTATGTAGTGTTGTGTTGTCTCTCTTGTCATGACGTGTGTTTTCTCCTATATTTATATATATATATTTTTAATCCCAGCCCCCGTCCCCGCAGGAGGCCTTTTGGCTTTTGGTAGGCCGTCATTGTAAATAAGAATTTGTTCTTAACTGACTTGCCTAGTTAAATAAATGTTTAAAAAAAAAATTTTTTTAAACGTTGTCTAGAAGTCAAAATAAACCCTTGGTCACCAGAATAATGTCATAAACTGACTTCAGTCTAATTGGCATCAGTAATGTTTTCTCCATCATCTCTGCTTCTTTTGTGGAGCAAAGACATTTAGGGACCGGGGAGAAAATGCAATAGCTCAACAACAAAAAAAAGTTGAAAATCTTTCAGTGCAAAATTTTCAAATTATAGCACTTTGACTAGCTGGAAGGAAATAGAAGCTGTAAAAACGACCCAACATGTTTCTCATAAGAATTAAGTTTGGCTTCTGTGGATATTTGTGACACGTTTCAAGAAGCTAGGCGTACGTCGCAAGTCACTACTTCACAGGAGAGGTATTTAAAAGAAAAAATGTATACACATTTTTTAAATCAAAATGCGTTTTGGGGCAGAAATATACTATGTGATCAAATGTATGTGGACACCTGCTCATCAAACATATCATTTCAAAATCATGGGCTTTAATATGGACTTGGTCCCCGCTTTCCTGCTAGCCATGATATAATGGATGGGCTGGACATGCCTAGAGATGAGTTCGGATTGGTCTGCCATGTAGCATGCTTCTGTCGATAACATGATCAGCTCAGTATGAGTAGATAATCCTTGCTACCGCAGCTTTTTTTGAAAGTTACAACCTTAGCCATGGAGAACTGCAAAAGTGCTCTCAACAACATTGCAGGAATTTATCAGGCGCTATCGACAAAGATCAGTGAGAAAAAGTTGCGATGGACAACTTTCTGCGATGTGAACCGGAGTGACATGACATAATGAACCAAACAAGCTGTTGCTACAAAAAAACAAAAAAAAAACAGAAATGACACAGGACATATTTTTCTTAGTTAACGGGGTTCCAGTCAGCCATGAAGCGTTCATCCACTCTGGGTAAGAGTCTAGATACATTTTCAGACATTCTATTTTTCTAATTTTGTCAGAAAGGTATTTATTTAAAGTAAAAGCGTACTGTTGGCTGGCAAGTGAATGTTTGCATGCTGGCTCGCTAGCTAACGTTATGTGTATGATCTGTGTAGTAATATTATTTGTACCTCCAGAAAGCCGATTGTATTGTTGGTTATAGCCTACTATTAGCTAGCTAGATAACCAACTATGTTCAATGTTATCTTTAGCTACCTGCAAATGCATGCATGGTGGCTAGCTATGACAATCAGTTTGTATTGCTAGTAGTATGGGTTGGGATTATTGCCACGTTCAAAACAACTTGGAACTGGGAACTTGGACATCTCCGGCATCCGACACGACAAGACGTCTGACTGCTACGCCATCAAGACAACTGTGAACCCTGAAAAAACAAACTCTGAAAAATCGCTTTGAACAGTCGTCCAACTTGGAATACAAAAACTTGGGAACTCGGGCCTCTTTCTAGAGCCTTGACTTTCTGACCTGAAGATCACTGATGTCATGATTTGACCTTGTGTTTTTCTAAGTTCCCAGTTGTCTTGAAAGCACCATTAGGTTCATTGTTTAGCTAGCTAGCTACATGTCTAAACAAAAGACTCCACATGACCAATAAAGTTTGCTAGGTGTGTTTAGGGGTGATTACATTCATCTATTGTATTTCATGCCTAGATAATAGGGACCCATCCACTTTGGTTATTTACTACACTACTTTACTGACTCTGTTTAGCACATGGCTTAACATATGAATGCTTAAAGATGGGTGGGGCTAAGGCTTAAGAGGGTGTGAACGATGTTGAATAGGAGTAGACAAAGAAGAGCTCTCCAGTAGGTGTACCAAAACATTCAAGGGCCATTTTCTCAAAAGTGGGGTTACAAGTTTATCAACTTTAGAACCAGAATTACTTTCCCATGTTCCTCAACTGTAGTGTATGATATACCATTGTGTAGCTCTGAGACTCTACTTTTATTAAACGTGAAAACCGTGTAACAGAGTCAAAAGATGGCGCCGGAGCAGAAGGCAGACGTTTTACGTCCCCAACCGATTGTGTTTTTTTGTTTGTTTATCAGCGTTGTTTGTAACTTATTTTTTTACTCATTTTGTACATAATGTTGCCGCTACCGACTCTTATGACTAAAAATAACTTCTAGATATCCGGACTGCGATAACTCACCGAGGACTAGCAGAATCCTTTTTCTTCTTTCACGCCTCTAACGAGCCCGAGGTGGAGGATATACAGAACAGGCCCGACCCCCGTGATCTGCGTGAAGAGGAGGGATAGAAAGAGAGGCTGGAGAGCGGGCTGCCTTCTGGGAATTCAAAGGTGATTGAATAAACCCCCACTTCCCTCAATTCTGCTAGCAAACGTGCAATCTTTGGACAACAAAATCGACGAGTTACGGGGAAGATTAAACTACCAATTGGACATTAAAAACAGTAACATCTTATGCTTCACGGAGTCGTGGCCGAACGACAACATTATCAACATACAGCTGGCTGGTTATACAATGTACCGCCAGGAGAGAACAGCGGTGTCTGGTAAGACAAGGAGTATTTTTGTAAATAACAGCTGGTGCATGATATCTAAGGAAGTCTCGAGCTATTGCTCGACCGAGGTTTATATCATGATAAGCTGTAGACCACACTACCTACCAAGAGTTCTCATCTGTATTCTTCGTAGCTGTTTGCATACCACCTCAGTCAGAGGTAGGCATTAAGATAGCATTGAATGAGCTTTATTCCGCCATAAGCAAACAAGAAAACGCTCACCCAGAGGCGGTGCTCCTAGTAGCCGGGGACTTTAATACAGGGAAACTTAAATCAGTTTTATCAAATTTCTATCAGGATGTCAAATTTGCAACCAGAGGGAAAATAACTCTGGACCACCTATACTCCACACACAGAGACACGTACAAAGCTCTCCCTCGCCATCCATTTGGTAAATCTGACCATAATTCCATCCTCCTGATTCCTGCTTACATGCAAAAATTAATGCAGGAAGCATCAGTGACTAGATCAATAAAAAAGTGGTCAGATGAAGATGCTAAGCTACAGGACTGTTTGCTAGCACAGACTGGAAGCACAGTAGAATCTCAATTCAACGGCTCAGACACAAGAGGCATGTGGCAGGGTCTACAGTCAATCACGGACTACAAGAAGAAATCCAGCCCAGTCACGGACCAGGATGTCTTGCTCCCAGGCAGACTAAATAACTTTTTGCCCGCTTTGAGGACAATACAGTGCCACTGACACGGCCTGCAACGAAAACATGCGGTCTCTCCTTCACTGCAGCCGAGGTGAGTAAGACATTTAAACGTGTTAACCCTCGCAAGGCTGCAGGCCCAGACAGCATCCACAGCCGCGCCCTCAGAGCATGCGCAGACCAGCTGGCCGGTGTGTTTACGGACATATTCAATCAATCCCTATACCAGTCTGCTGTTCCCACATGCTTCAAGAGGGCCACCATTGTTCCTGTTCCCAAGAAAGCTAAGGTAACTGAGCTAACGACTACCGCCCGTAGCACTCACTTCCGTCATCATGAAGTGCTTTGAGAGACTAGTCAAGGACCATATCACCTCCACCCTACCTGACACCCTAGACCCACTCCAATTTGCTTACCGCCCAAATAGGTCCACAGACGATGCAATCTCAACCACACTGCACACTGCCCTAACCCATCTGGACAAGCGGAATACCTATGTGAGAATGCTGTTCACCGACTACAGCTCGGCATTCAACACCATAGTACCCTCCAAGCTCGTCATCAAGCTCGAGACCCTGGGTCTCGACCCCGCCCTGTGCAACTGGGTACTGGACTTCCTGACGGGCCGCCCCCAGGTGGTGAGGGTAGGCAACAACATCTCCTCCCCGCTGATCCTCAACACTGGGGCCCCACAAGGGTGCGTTCTGAGCCCTCTCCTGTACTCCCTGTTCACCCACGACTGCGTGGCCACGCACGCCTCCAACTCAATCATCAAGTTTGCGGACGACACAACAGTGGTAGGCTTGATTACCAACAACGACGAGACGGCCTACAGGGAGGAGGTGAGGGCCCTCGGAGTGTGGTGTCAGGAAAATAACCTCACACTCAACGTCAACAAAACTAAGGAGATGATTGTGGACTTCAGGAAACAGCAGAGGGAACACCCCTATCCACATCGATGGAACAGTAGTGGAGAGGGTAGCAAGTTTTAAGTTCCTCGGCATACACATCACAGACAAACTGAATTGGTCCACTCACACAGACAGCATCGTGAAGAAGGCGCAGCAGCGCCTCTTCAACCTCAGGAGGCTGAAGAAATTCGGCTTGTCACCAAAAGCACTCACAAACTTCTACAGATGCACAATCGAGAGCATCCTGGCGGGCTGTATCACCGCCTGGTACGGCAACTGCTCCGCCCTCAACCGTAAGGCTCTCCAGAGGGTAGTGAGGTCTGCACAACGCATCACCGGGGGCAAACTACCTGCCCTCCAGGACACCTACACCACCCGATGTTACAGGAAGCCATAAAGATCATCAAGGACATCAACCACCCGAGCCACTGCCTGTTCACCCCGCTATCATCCAGAAGGCGAGGTCAGTACAGGTGCATCAAAGCTGGGACCGAGAGACTGAAAAACAGCTTCTATCTCAAGGCCATCAGACTGTTAAACAGCCACCACTAACATTGAGTGGCTGCTGCCAACACACTGACACTGACACTGACTCAACTCCAGCCACTTTAATAATGGGAATTGATGGGAAATGATGTAAATATATCACTAGTCACTTTAAACAATGCTACCTTATATAATGTTACTTACCCTACATTATTCATCTCATATGCATACGTATATACTGTACTCTATATCATCGACTGCATCCTTATGTAATACATGTATCACTAGCCACTTTAACTATGCCACTTTGTTTACATACTCATCTCATATGTATATACTGTACTCGATACCATCTACTGTATCTTGCCTATGCTGCTCTGTACCATCACTCATTCATATATCCTTATGTACATATTCTTTATCCCCTTACACTGTGTATAAGACAGTAGTTTTGGAATTGTTAGTTAGATTACTTGTTGGTTATTACTGCATTGTCGGAACTAGAAGCACAAGCATTTCGCTACACTTGCATTAACATCTGCTAACCATGTGTATGTGACAAATAAAATTGGATTTGATTTGATTTGGATTCCTCCAATGGCATTGAGGAGTACACCACATCTGTCATTGACTTCATCAATAAGTGCATCGATGACGTCGTCCACACAGTGACCGTATGTACATACCCCAACCAGAAATAGACTAAATAGCAGCTAATTTATATTAATCCTGACTAAATAACAGCTATTTTATATTAATCCTGACTAAATAACCGCTATTTTATATTAATCCTGACTAAATAAAAGCTATTTTACATCAATCCTGACTAAATAGCAGCTATTTAATATGAATCCTGACTAAATAGCAGCCATTTTATATAACTTCTGACTAAATAACAGCTATTTTATATCAATCCTGACTAAATAACAGCCATTTAATATGAATCCTGACTAAATAACAGCCATGTTATATAACTTCTGACTAAATAACAGCTATTTTATATAAATCCTGACTAAATAACAGCTATTTCATATGAATCCTGACTAAATAGCAGCCATTTTATATATTTTCTGACTAAATAACCGCTATTTTATATAAATCCTGACTAAATAACAGCTATTATTAAAAATGATGATTATTGTCATACCATTATTGCTCAATGGAGAGACAACACATTATAACCTTATAATAAGATAAAGGCTAATACAATCTTATAGCAACTAATAAAGCTATTAATTGGGTTTTCTAGTAATCAAATCTAATTTTACTGGTCACATACACATATTTAGCAGATGTTATTGCGGGTGTAGCGAAATGCTTGTGTTCCTCCTAGCTCTAATAATGCAGTAGTATCTAACTAAATGCTTGTGTTTCCTAGCTCTAGCTCTAATAATGCAGTAGTATCTAACTAAATGCTTGTGTTCCTCCTAGCTCTAATAATGCAGTACTATCTAACTAAATGCTTGTGTTCCTCCTAGCTCTAATAATGCAGTAGTATCTAACTAAATGCTTGTGTTCCTCCTAGCTCTAATAATGCAGTAGTATCTGACAATCCACAACAATACACACACATATCTAAAAGTAAAAGAATTGCCACATTACCATAGTTTAATACCCCTCAGACTGACCCTGAGTTGAGTAGATAGGATACCTACTACATTGGTACCATCATTGGCATCAATACATGTTATTTTGTTGGCTTTGCAGAACCAAAACTCCACAATCTACCAAAAGACTTTCCAACTTCTCTGAATCAGAATAGCAAATAACCCTATATAATGAAACTTACAGTATGGATGGGATAACATGGGTGGAACAACATGCAGCCACGCTCTGCTGACGAGTATTTTTCTCCCTGCTTATACATGAGTATTAAGAATGGCCTTGTGCACAATTTTTTGCGTATATTAATGATGGTTTTTTTTATGGGTGATTTATCAGGGGGTGCTGCAGGTTACTTCCGGGGGCAATGTACCCGCCTGCAATAGTAATGTATTTGCAATGTACCCGCCAATTGTAATGTATTTGCAATAGTAATGTATTTGCAATGTACCCGCCTGCAATTGTAATGTATTTGCAATGTACCCGCCCAATTGTAATGTATTTGCCTGCAATTGTAATGTATTTGCAATGTACCCGCCTACAATTGTAATGTATTTGCAATGTGCAATTGTAATGTATTTGCAATGTACCCGCCTGCAATTGTAATGTATTTGCAATGTACCCGCCTGCAATTGTAATGTATTTTGTACCCAATTGTAATGTATTTGCAATTTGCAATGTACCCGCCTGCAATTGTAATGTATTTGCAATGTACCCGCCTGCAATTGTAATGTATTTGCAATGTACCCGCCTGCAATTGTAATGTATTTGCAATGTACCCGCCTGCAATTGTAATGTATTTGCAATGTACCCGCCTGCAATAGTAATGTATTTGCAATGTACCCGCCTGCAATTGCTAATAACTAATCCACAACTGCATTACTATATGTAATAAAGTGAAAATATGAGGCACCTGATCTTAAACCACTAATATAGAAAATGCACTGAAGGCAACAGTCAGATACGGCAAAAATAGTTATTTTTGCCTGAATTGATATGTTTCTGCTTATAATTTCCCACATTGTAGTAGGCAATTTGTTAGTCAACTTGTCTATAACTACATACATGCAGCTTCTCTTCAGTCATTACACTGTATGTACGCTGTATGTACACTGCCCTTAACCTTGTTAACCCTGTACACACTAAGCTTTCTTAGTGTCCATCAAGCTTTCTCTGCCTTAACCTTGTTCTGAACACCTCCAAAACAAAGGTCATGTAGTTCGGTAAGAAGAATGCCCCTCTGCCCACCGGTGTGATCACTACTTCTGAGGGTTTAGAGCTTGATGGAGTCAACTCATGCAAGTACTTGTGAGAATGGCTAGACGGTACACTGTCCTTCTCTCAGCACACATCAAAGCTGCAGGCTAAAGTTACATCTAGACATGGTTTCCTCTATCGTAATCGCTCCTCTTTCACCCCACCTGCCAAACTAACCCTGGTTCAGATGATCATCCGACCCATGCTAGATTACGGAGACATCATTTATAGATTGGCAGGTAAGGCTGCTCTCGAGCGGCTAGATGTTCTTTAGCATTTGGCCATCAGATTTGCCACCAATGCTCCTTATAGGACACATCACTGCACTCTATACTCCTCTGTAAACTGGTCATCTCTGTATACCCCTCGCAAGATCCACTGGTTGATGCTTATTTATAAAACCCTCTTAGGCCTCACTTCCCCTTATCTGAGATATCTACTGCAGCCCTCATCCTCCACATACAACACCCATTCTGCCAATCACCTTCTGTTAAAGGTCCCCAAAGCACACACATCCCTGGGTCGCTCGTCTTTTCAGTTTGCTGCAGCTAGTGACTGGAACGAGCTGCAACAAACACTCAAACTGGACAGTTTTATCTCCATCTCTTCATTTAAAGACTCAGTCATGGACACTCTTACTGACAGTGGTGGCTGCTTTGTGTGATGTATTGTTGTCTCTAACTTCTTGCCCTTTGTGCTGTTGTCTGTGCCCAATAATGTTTGTACCCTGTTTTGTGCTGCTACCATGTTGTGTTGCTACCATGTTGTTGTCATGTTGTGTTGCTACCATGCTGTGTTGTCATGTGTTGCTGCCTTGATATGGTGTTGTCTTAGGTCTCTCTTTATGTAGTGTTGTGTTGTCTCTCTTGTCATGACGTGTGTTTTCTCCTATATTTATATATATATATTTTTAATCCCAGCCCCCGTCCCCGCAGGAGGCCTTTTGGCTTTTGGTAGGCCGTCATTGTAAATAAGAATTTGTTCTTAACTGACTTGCCTAGTTAAATAAATGTTTAAAAAAATATATAAAAAAAACGTTGTCTAGAAGTCAAAATAAACCCTTGGTCACCAGAATAATGTCATAAACTGACTTCAGTCTAATTGGCATCAGTAATGTTTTCTCCATCATCTCTGCTTCTTTTGTGGAGCAAAGACATTTAGGGACCGGGGAGAAAATGCAATAGCTCAACAACAAAAAAAAGTTGAAAATCTTTCAGTGCAAAATTTTCAAATTATAGCACTTTGACTAGCTGGAAGGAAATAGAAGCTGTAAAAACGACCCAACATGTTTCTCATAAGAATTAAGTTTGGCTTCTGTGGATATTTGTGACACGTTTCAAGAAGCTAGGCGTACGTCGCAAGTCACTACTTCACAGGAGAGGTATTTAAAAGAAAAAATGTATACACATTTTTTAAATCAAAATGCGTTTTGGGGCAGAAATATACTATGTGATCAAATGTATGTGGACACCTGCTCATCAAACATTTTCCAAAATCAAGCCATGATATTGGATGGGGGCATGAAATGAGTTACATGTAGCATGATAACATGATCACCAAAGTAGATAATCCTTGCTACCGCAGCTTTTTTGAAAGACAATCTGGAGAACTGCAAAAGTGCTCTCAACAACATTGCAGGAATTTATCATTCAAAGATCAGTGAGAAAAATCGATGGACAACTTTCTGCGATGTGAACCGGAGTGACATGACATAATGAACCAAACAAGCTGTTGCTACAAAAAAACAAAAAACAGAAATGACACAGGACATATTTTTCTTAGTTAACGGGGTTCCAGTCAGCCATGAAGCGTTCATCCACTCTGGGTAAGAGTCTAGATACATTTTCAGACATTCTATTTTTCTAATTTTGTCAGAAAGGTATTTATTTAAAGTAAAAGCGTACTGTTGGCTGGCAAGTGAATGTTTGCATGCTGGCTCGCTAGCTAACGTTATGTGTATGATCTGTGTAGTAATATTATTTGTACCTCCAGAAAGCCGATTGTATTGTTGGTTATAGCCTACTATTAGCTAGCTAGATAACCAACTATGTTCAATGTTATCTTTAGCTACCTGCAAATGCATGCATGGTGGCTAGCTATGACAATCAGTTTGTATTGCTAGTAGTATGGGTTGGGATTATTGCCACGTTCAAAACAACTTGGAACTGGGAACTTGGACATCTCCGGCATCCGACACGACAAGACGTCTGACTGCTACGCCATCAAGACAACTGTGAACCCTGAAAAACAAACTCTGAAAAATCGCTTTGAACAGTCGTCCAACTTGGAATACAAAAACTTGGGAACTCGGGCCTCTTTCTAGAGCCTTGACTTTCTGACCTGAAGATCACTGATGTCATGATTTGACCTTGTGTTTTTCTAAGTTCCCAGTTGTCTTGAAAGCACCATTAGGTTCATTGTTTAGCTAGCTAGCTACATGTCTAAACAAAAGACTCCACATGACCAATAAAGTTTGCTAGGTGTGTTTAGGGGTGATTACATTCATCTATTGTATTTCATGCCTAGATAATAGGGACCCATCCACTTTGGTTATTTACTACACTACTTTACTGACTCTGTTTAGCACATGGCTTAACATATGAATGCTTAAAGATGGGTGGGGCTAAGGCTTAAGAGGGTGTGAACGATGTTGAATAGGAGTAGACAAAGAAGAGCTCTCCAGTAGGTGTACCAAAACATTCAAGGGCCATTTTCTCAAAAGTGGGGTTACAAGTTTATCAACTTTAGAACCAGAATTACTTTCCCATGTTCCTCAACTGTAGTGTATGATATACCATTGTGTAGCTCTGAGACTCTACTTTTATTAAACGTGAAAACCGTGTAACAGAGTCAAAAGATGGCGCCGGAGCAGAAGGCAGACGTTTTACGTCCCCAACCGATTGTGTTTTTTTGTTTGTTTATCAGCGTTGTTTGTAACTTATTTTTTTACTCATTTTGTACATAATGTTGCCGCTACCGACTCTTATGACTAAAAATAACTTCTAGATATCCGGACTGCGATAACTCACCGAGGACTAGCAGAATCCTTTTTCTTCTTTCACGCCTCTAACGAGCCCGAGGTGGAGGATATACAGAACAGGCCCGACCCCCGTGATCTGCGTGAAGAGGAGGGATAGAAAGAGAGGCTGGAGAGCGGGCTGCCTTCTGGGAATTCAAAGGTGATTGAATAAACCCCCACTTCCCTCAATTCTGCTAGCAAACGTGCAATCTTTGGACAACAAAATTGACGAGTTACGGGGAAGATTAAACTACCAATTGGACATTAAAAACAGTAACATCTTATGCTTCACGGAGTCGTGGCCGAACGACAACATTATCAACATACAGCTGGCTGGTTATACAATGTACCGCCAGGAGAGAACAGCGGTGTCTGGTAAGACAAGGAGCTAATTTATTTTTGTAAATAACAGCTGGTGCATGATATTTAAGGAAGTCTCGAGCTATTGCTCGCCCGAGGTTTATATCATGATAAGCTGTAGACCACACTACCTACCAAGAGTTCTCATCTGTATTCTTCGTAGCTGTTTGCATACCACCTCAGTCAGAGGTAGGCATTAAGACAGCATTGACTGAGCTGTATTCCGCCATAAGCAAACAAGAAAACGCTCACCCAGAGGCGGTGCTCCTAGTAGCCGGGGACTTTAATGCAGGGAAACTTAAATCAGTTTTATCAAATTTCTATCAGGATGTCAAATTTGCAACCAGAGGGAAAATAACTCTGGACCACCTATACTCCACACACAGAGACACGTACAAAGCTCTCCCTCGCCATCCATTTGGTAAATCTGACCATAATTCCATCCTCCTGATTCCTGCTTACATGCGAAAATTAATGCAGGAAGCACCCGTGACTAGATCAATAAAAAAGTGGTCAGATGAGGAAGATGCTAAGCTACAGGACTGTTTGCTAGCACAGACTGGAAGATGTTCCTGGATTCCTCCAATGGCATTGAGAAGTACACCATATCTGTCATTGGCTTCATCAATAAGTGCATCGATGACGTCGTCCCCACAGTGACCGTATGTACATACCCCAACCAGAAACCATGGATTACAGGCAGCATCCGCACTGAGCTAAAGGCTAGAGCTGCCACTTTCAAGGAGCGGGACTCTAACCCGGAAGCTTATGAGAAATCCCGCTATGCCCTCCGACAAACCATCATACAGGCAATCGTCAGTACAGGACTAAGATCGAGTTGTACTACCCCGGCTCTGATGCTCGTTGGATGTGGCAGGGCTTGCAAACCATTACAAACTACTAAGGGAAGCACAGCCGAAAGCTGCCCAGTGACACGAGCCTACCAGATGAGCTAAACTACTTCTATGTTCGCTTCGAGGCAAATAATTACTGAAACATGCATGAGAGCACCAGCTGTACCGGAAGAATCTGTGATCACGCTCCCCTCAGCCGATGTGAGTAAGACCTTTAGACAGGTCAACATTCACAAGGCCACAGGGCCAGACGGATTACCAGGAACGTGTACTGTGAGCATGCGCTGACCAACTAGCAAGTGTCTTCACTGACATTTTCAATCTCTCCCTGTCCGAGTCTGTAATAACATGTTTTAAGCAGACCACCATAGTGCCTGTGCCCAAGAACACTAAGGTAACCTGCTTAAATGACTACCGACCCGTAGCACTCATGTCTGTAGCCATGAAGTGCTTTGAAAGGTTGGTCATGGCTCACATCATCACCATCATACCAGAAACCCTAGACACACTCCAATTTGCATGCCGCCCCAACAGATCCACAGATGATGTAATCTGTATTGCACTCCACACTGCCCTTGCCCACCTGGACAAATGGAACACCTATGTGAGAATGCTATTCATTGACAACAGCTCAGCATTCAACACCAGAGTGCCCTCAAAGCTCATCAATAAGCTAAGGATTCTGGGACTAAACACCTCCCTCTGCAAATGGATTCTGGACTTCCTGATGGGCCACCCCCAGGTGGTAAGGTTAGGTAACAACACAACCGCCACGCTGATCCTCGACACAGGGGCCATCAGGTGTGCGTGCTCAGTCCCCTCCTGTACCCTCTGTTCACTCATGACTGCATGGCCAGGCACGACTCCAACACCATCATTAAATGTGCAGATGACACAACAGTGGTAGGCCTGATCACCGACAACAACGAGACTGCCTATAGGGAGGAGGTCAGAGGACTGGCTGTGTGGTGCCAGGACAACAACCTCTCCCTCAACGTGATCAAGACAAAGGAGATGATTGTGGAATACAGGAAAACCGAGTTCACCCAAATCTTATCGACGGGGCTGCAGTGGAGCAGGTTGAGAGCTTCAAGTTTCTTGGTGTCCACATCACCAACAAACTAACATGGTCCAACCACACCAAGACAACCTATTCCCCCTCAGGAGACAGAACATATTTGGCATGGTTCCTCAGATCCTCAAAAGCTTCTACAGCTGCACCATCGAGAGCATCCTGACCGATCACTGCCTGGTATGGCAACTGCTCGGCCTCCGACCGGTAAGGCACTACAGATGATAGTGTGAACAGCCCAGTACGTCACTGGGGCCAAGCTTCCTGTCATCCAGGACCTCTATACCAGGCTGTGTCAGAGGAAGGCCCTAAAAATTGTCAAAGACTCCAGCCACCCTAGTCATAAACTGTTATTTTTGCTACCACACTGCAAGAAGCCAAGAGGCTTCTTAACAGCTTCTACCACCAAGCCATAAGACTAAACATCTAGTCAAATGGCATGTGCCGAATACAATTTGATTTGATTTAATAATGTAGCATGTGTTTGATGTATCATTTTACTGGAAGAAATGCGCAGGAGTTCATATTAAGTCTATGTGAGAGGTTCCTACAGTCCAGAAGAGGCTGATGGGAGGAACGGAGTCAAACGCATGGTTTAATAAGTTCCATTCCAGTCATTACAATGAGTCCATCCTCCTATAGCGCCTCTCATCAGTCTCTTCTTCTAGAGTCAGTGTCCAGATATCAGTTACCATTTAACTTATCTGAACAGTTGTAACGGTTGTCGTCTGGAGATAGAGAGGACCAAAGCGCAGCGTGGTTAGTGTTCATCTTTTTAATGAAAAACTGAACACTTCAAAAACACAAAGTGACAACCGTAACAGTTCTATCTGGCGCAGACACACAAAGACTGAAAATAACCACCCACAAACCCCAACAGAAAACAGGCTACCTAAATATGGTTCCCAATCAGAGACAATGACTAGCACCTGCCTCTGATTGAGAACCATATCAGTCCAAACAAGAAACCCAACCTAGAAACACAAAACATAGAATACCCACCCAACTCACGTCCTGACCAACTAAAACAAAGAAATAACACGAAGAACTAGGGTCAGAACGTGACAACAGTAGGCTACAGTTCACTTGACGTGCCTTAGGCCTACTTGATGTCCATCTTGTGACTGTCAAATTGTATATAGCTTCTCACAATCATCACACACAACGTAGCCGCCGCTCCTATCATCCTCTTTTAACACTTCACCAAATCTTACCCAAACATTACATTTCAGGCCCTACTTTTTATTTTCAACTCTCCATTTCCTTGCTTTTCTCTGAAAGAATTCAACTTGTTCTGCCTGTTTTCAAAATCAATTCTGCGATTTGCTGATAATCTTTTTTTGCCACACATATTGTTAGATCCTAAGGTTTATGCACTAATGCCAGATAGCATAAAATAATGAAAGAAAAACCTCAATGTAGCCAATAGAAATATATTGCAAAATATAAATTGAACTTTATTCAACCTGCCAGCCACCAACCCGCGGTCCATCCACACACTATTTCATAAACCTAGGCCCACCCTTTCCACGGAGACTGCGGGTTATGAGTCAACCAGCACACCACTAGCCTACAGTAACCCTCCCCTCATATCAGCTAGGCCATAGCACTAACCATGAGAATCACAATGTTCCAGGCAGTCAAATGTGGAAGCTGTTAGAATTGTTAGAATCTCTTACAGATATTTGTTGTCTGGTTTCCAATGTAAATTAGAGTGCCTAGCTTAGGACCATGTATGTGTTCCCTCAGCCCTATGTTCCCTCAGCCCTATGTTCCCTCAGCCCTATGTTCCCTCAGCCCTATGTTCCCTCAGCCCTATGTTCCCTCAGCCGTATGTTCCCTCAGACCTGTGTTCCCTCAGCCCTATGTTCCCTCAGCCCTATGTTCCCTCAGCCCTATGTTCCCTCAGCCCTATGTTCCCTCGTCACTATGTTCCCTCAGCCCTATGTTCCCTCAGCCCTGCGTTCCCTCAGCCCTATGTTCCCTCAGCTCTATGTTCCATCAGCCCTATGTTCCCTCGTCACTATGTTCCCTCAGCCCTATGTTCCCTCGTCACTATGTTCCCTCAGCCCTATGTTCCCTCAGCCCTATGTTCCCTCAGCCCTATGTTCCCTCAGCCCTATGTTCCCTCAGGCCTGTTTTCCCTCAACCCTATGTTCCCTCAGGCCTGTTTTCCTTCAACCCTATGTTCCCTCAGCCCTATGTTCCCTCAGCCCTTTGTTCCCTCAGCCCTTTGTTCCCTCAGCCCTGTGTTCCCTCAGCCCTTTGTTCCCTCAGCCCTGTGTTCCCTCAGCCCTTTGTTCCCTCAGCCCTATGTTCCCTCAGCCCTTTGTTCCCTCAGGCCTATGTTCCCTCAGCCCTATGTTCCCTCAGCCCTTTGTTCCCTCAGCCCTATGTTCCCTCAGCCCTATGTTCCCTCAGCCCTATGTTCCCTCAGCCCTTTGTTCCCTCAGGCCTAGGTTTCTCTCAGGCCTGTTTTCCTTCAACCCTATGTTCCCTCAGCCCTATGTTCCCTCAGCCCTAGGTTCCCTCAGCCCTATGTTCCCTCAGCCCTAGGTTCCCTCAGCCATATGTTCCCTCAGCCCTAGGTTCCCTCAGCCCTATGTTCCCTCAGCCCTAGGTTCCCTCAGCCCTAGGTTCCCTCATGCCTGTTTTACCCTCAACCCTTTGTTCCCTCAGCCCTAGGTTCCCTCAGCCCTATGTTCCCTCAGCCCTATGTTCCCTCAGCCCTATGTTCCCTCAGCCCTATGTTCCCTCAGCCCTAGGTTCCCTCAGGAGGCCTGTTTTACCCTCAACCCTTTGTTCCCTCAGCCCTATGTTCCCTCAGGCCTATGTAGGTTTTCCCACAAGGAACCACTAAGGAACCCACATGGAAACACAAGACTGCGCTCAGAAGGTTCCACTTTGGGATGCTTCTGTCTGGTGTGTTAGACCTATATGGTGATAAGGGGGAATTCAGAGTGTCTAGGTGTGTACAGGTGGAGACCAGTCTCCTGTGGAGTTCCTGATTTCACTATCCTGAGCACTGGTTAAATCAGCTGGTTTATTCAGATGGTTTAATCAGCTGGTTTAATCAGATGGTTTAATCAACTGGTTTATTCCCACGCTACATCCACACACTATTTCATAACCCTAAACCCACCCTTTCCGCGGGGACTGTGGGTTATGAGTCAACCAGCACATCACTACAGTAACCCTCCACTCATATAGGCTAGGCCATAGCACTAACCATGAGAATCACAATGTCCAAGGCAGTATAATGTGGAAACTGGTAGAATTGTTATTCTAGCTCTCTCTTATAGATGTTTGTTGTCTGGTTTCCATTGGAAATTAGCGTGCCTTAGCTTAGGACCATGTCTATGTTCCCTCAAGCCTATGTTTAATTTAATCAGCTGACTTCATTCACACACTATTTCAGCTAGTTTATTCAGCTGGTTTAATCAGCTGAGAAAAATGCATTTTTATCTGTAGGACTGTAGGAAAATGTACAATCAAATGAATAGGCATAGACTTTGTGTTTTCTATAGACTTCGTGGTGTGGTGTTCTTCGTGAAATAGTGATAGTGAGGTTGATCAACACAGACAGAATGACACGTGACATTAGCGCCCTCTGGTGCTTAAGGAAAACCGTTACACAATAAAAAATGAACACTACCCTAGACAGCCAGTAGAGGGCTAGACTGCCACTGAAGATTGTGTATGTTAGAACAAAGCAGCCTGCACAGCTCACACAAATAATTGTCCATGTGTGGATATAATTACTATGATACTTGAAGCTGTTTGACCAGTCAACTGACAACATGTCCATTGAATGTTGATGGGAACAGGTCAATCAAGCCTAAAGAATGATACACCTGCCAGAACCAGGGTAGTGTAGCACAGAGGAAATGAGAGAGACCGATGGAGGGATGGAGGGAGGGAGGGAGGGAGGGAGGGGGAGACGGACAGAGGAAATGAGAGAGACCGATGGAGGGAGGGAGGGAGGGAGACGGACAGAGGAAATGAGAGAGACCAATGGAGGGAGGGAGGGAGGGAGGGAGGAGAATGACAGAAGGAAGGAGAGAGACCGATGGAGGGAGGGAGGGAGGGAGACGGACAGAGGAAATGAGAGAGACCGATGGAGGGAGGGAGGGAGGGAGGGAGGGAGAATGACAGAAGGAAGGAGAGAGACCGATGGAGGGAGGGAGGGAGGGAGGGAGACGGACAGAGGAAATGAGAGAGACCGATGGAGGGAGGGAGGGAGGGAGGGAGGGAGGGAGGGAGGGAGGGAGGGAGGGAGGGAGGGAGGGAGGGAGGGAGGGAGAATGACAGAAGGAAGGAGAGAGACCGATGGAGGGAGGGAGGGAGGGAGACGGACAGAGGAAATGAGAGAGACCGATGGAGGGGGAGGGAGGGAGGGAGGGAGGGAGGGAGGGAGGGAGGGAGGGAGGGAGGGAGGGAGGAGGGAGGGAGGGAGGGAGAATGACAGAAGGAAGGAGAGAGACCGATGGAGGGAGGGAGGGAGGGAGGCGGACAGAGGGAAGGAGAGAGACCGAGGGAGAGAGGGAGGGAGGGAGGGGGGATTACAGAAGGAAGGAGAGAGACCGATGGAGGGAGGGAGGGAGGGAGACGGACAGAGGGAATGAGAGAGACCGAGGGAGGGAGGGGGAGGGAGGGAGGGAGACGGACAGAGGGAATGAGAGAGACCGAGGGAGGGAGGGAGGGAGGGAGGGAGGGAGGGAGGGGGGAGGGGAATTACAGAAGGAAGGAGAGAGACCGATGGAGGGAGGGAGGGAGGGAGACGGACAGAGGGAAGGAGAGAGACCGAGGGAGGGAGGGAGGGAGGGAGGGAGGGGAAGGAAGGAAGGAAGGAAGGAAGGAAGGAAGGAAGGAAGGAAGGAGGAGCATGGAGGGAGGGAGGGAAGGAGGGAGGGAGGGAAGGAAGGAAGGAAGGAAGGAGGAGCATGGAGGGAGGGAGGGAGGGAAGGAGGGAGGGAGGGAAGGAAGGAAGGAAGGAAGGAAGGAAGGAAGGAAGGAAGGAAGGAAGGAAGGAAGGAAGGAAGGAAGGAAGGAAGGAAGGAAGGAAGGAAGGAAGGAAGGAAGGAAGGAAGGAAGGAGGAGCATGGAGGACAGGAGGCAGTCATTCATAAACAACTTTTACATTTAAAGCACCAGGTACATTTCTGGGACTGTTATTGGCACAGGGTGTTTCAATGAGAGTGATGTGTGAGGAAACAAACGAGTGGATGGCATGTGACAACATGTGGAGAGGCAGGGTAACTCCCAGGTAGAGAGAAGTACCTGTCAGACCATAGACAGGTTTCCTGCCTTCATATGTGAATATGATGAGGTGATAAGACGGGATGTGTTGAGATAATAGTGTTTCCTTCAATTGTCCCCTGAGCTGAAGGTCACTTTATTTGTCACAGAAGCCGAATACAAAGTGTAGACCATGAAATGCTTTTACTTACAAGCCCTTAACCAACAGTGCAGTTCAAGTGTGCAGCAGTATGATTTTGTCAAGCACTGAACTGATATGTCCAATAGTTTCATCAAACCTCTTATTCAAATAAATACAATGGGCTTCGTACAATGTACTGTATTACATACTATTCATATAATGTCTATCAAATGGTTTCATTTATGAACCTTTATTGATCAAGGCGATAACATACAGTTCTCCCATTTTCTGGATTTTTTCTTCTCATTTTGTCTGTCATAGTTGAAGTGTACCTATGATGAAAATTACAGTTTTGTGGGAGAACTCGCACAATTGGTGGCTGACTAAATACTTTTTTGCCCCAATGTAGTTTTAATGCATTATGACAGAACTGGTCCTAGACAGATGCAGGTTCAAGCGTTTTACATAAGAGACCACACTTCCATGACACTAAACATGGAAAACAATCCAACAAGAAATAAATGAAGGTAGGGAGGAACAACGGAACAACCCTGTGAAATAACAATTGTATTTTTTAATTGACTTACTGCCTAAACTGTTAACGAATGATTAAAGCTTTTAACCTTGAAGGCTGCTGCAACCAGAAGATTCATATTGTTTGATGATTAAAGCTTTTAACCTTGAAGGCTGCTGCAACTAGAAGATTCATATTGTTTGTCTACGTTTATTTTATTGTGGTTGTTCCACATCAGAGCATCTGAATGGGAGATCCGTTCCTCCTGTTGAAACCTGCTCAGCGAAGGCGACTTAGTATCTGTTTAAAGGTATTCACCCATCAGGTAACTCCAGAGATGATTTTAATGTTGATTACAGGCCTTGGTAATTACCACTGTAGTGTTGAAATGAATCGTCTCCTTTCTAATGACATTGTCAGGAAGAGAACTAATATATCTCATCAGAGCATCTGAATGGGAGATCCGTTCCTCCTGTTGAAACCTGCTCAGGGAAGAAGACTTAGTTTACAGACATGTATTTATTGGTAATACAGGCTTTGGTCATTACCACTGTAGCTTTGAAATAAATCGTCTCCTTTCTAATGACATTGTCAGGAAGAGAACTAAAGTATTTCCTCAGATCATCTGAATGGGAGATCCGTTCCCCTGTTGAAACCTGCTCAGGGAAGAAGCCATAGTATCCGTTTAAAGATATTCATTCATCAGGTCATACCAGACAGGTATTTAATGGTAGCACAGGCTTTGGTCATTACCACTGTAGCGTTGAACCTCAAGCACAACTAAAGTACCTCAATGAGTAAAGTACCTCAATGAGTAAAGTACCTCAATGAGTAAAGTACCTCAAGGTGAACTAAAGTACCTCAAGGAGAACTAAAGTACCTCAAGGAGAACTAAAGTACCTCAATGAGTAAAGTACCTCAATGAGTAAAGTACCTCAATGAGTAAAGTACCTCAATGAGTAAAGTACCTCAATGAGTAAAGTACCTCAAGGTGAACTAAAGTACCTCAAGGAGAACTAAAGTACCTCAAGGAGAACTAAAGTACTTCAAGGAGAACTAAACCCTTGTGGGGCCCCAGTGTTGAGGATCAGCGGGGTGGAGTTGTTGTTTCCTACCCTCACCACCTGGGGGTGGCCCGTCAGAAAGTCCACAAACCAGTTGCACAATGCGGGGTTCGAGACCCAGGGTTTGGAGGGTACTATGGTGTTAAATGCTGAGCTGTAGTCAATGAACAGCATTCTTACATAGGTATTCATTTTATACAGTTGGGATAGGGCAGTGTGATGGCGATTGCATCGTCTGTGGACCTATTGGGGCGGTAAGCAAATTGGAGTAGGTCTAGGGCATCAGGTAGGGTGGAGGTGATATGATCCTTGACTAGTCTCACAAAGCACTTCATGATGACAGAAGTGAGTGCTACTAGGTGATAGTCATTTCGTTCAGTTACTTTAGCTTACATGGGAAATGGAACAATGGTGGCCCTCTTGAAGCATGTGGGCACAGCAGCCTGGAATAGGGATTGATTGAATATGTCCGTAAACACACCAGCCAGGTGGTCTGCGCATGATCTGAGGACGTGGCTAAGGATGCCGTCTGGGCTGGCAGCCTTGCGAGGGTTAAGACGTTTAAATGTTTTACTCACGTTGACCACGGTGAAGGAAAGCCCACATGCTTTGGTAGCGGGCCGTTTTTTTTTTTTTTGTAATCCGTGATTGACTGTAGACCCTGCCACATACCTCTTGTGTCTGAGCCATTGAATTGTGACTACTTTGTCTCTATACTGACACTTTGGTTGTTTGATTGCCTTGCGGAGGGAATAGCTAACTGTTTGTATTCGGTCATGTTTCCAGTCGCCTAGCCCTGATTAAAAGCGGCTTGCACTTTCAGTTTTGTGCGGATGCTGCCATCAATTCATGGTTTCTGGTTCGGGAAGGTTTTAATAGCCACAGTGGGTACAACATCACCGATGCACTTGCTAATAAACTCGCTCACCGAGTCAGCATATATGTCAATGTTGTTGTCTGAGGCTACCTGGAACATATCCCAGTCCACGTGATCGAAGCAATCTTAAAGTGTGGAATCCGATTGGTCAGACCAGCGTTGGATAGACCTGAGCAGGGGCGTTTCCTGTTTTAGTTTCTGTCTATAGGTTGGGAGCAACAAAATGGAGTCATGGTCAGATTTGCCTGAAGGGAGGGCGGGGGAGGGCTTTGTCTGCATCACTGAAGTTAGAGTAGCAGTGATCCAGAATGCTACCATCTCGTGTCGCGCATTTGATATGCTGATACAATTTAGGAAGCATTGTTCTCAGATTTGCTTTGTTAAAATCCCCAGCTACAATAAATGCAGCCTCTGGAAATATGGTTTCCAGTTTACATAGAGTCCAGTGAAGTTCTTTCAGGGACGTCGAGGTATCTTCTTGGGCGGGATATACACAATTGTGACTATAATCGAAGAGGATTCTCTTGGTAGGTCAGGTGAACAAAAGGACTTGAGTTCCTGTATGTTGTTGTGATTACACCATGAGTTGTTAATCATAAGGCATACACCCCCTTCTTCTTCTTACCAGAGAGATGTTTGTTTCTGTCGGCACAATGTGTTAAGAAACCGGGTGGCTCACATCGGCTAGCGAAAGCGGTGGGTGGTGTTCTCGCCTTCTAAGTCTGACCAGTAGGCCGCTCCATCTGCCTCTCCTACGGCGACCATAGGAGAATTTAGTTGCCAAGGCGGTCGCAGATTGTCAACAGTTTGAAAGGCTACTTCCATAGTAACAGGGGCGTGGTCAGATACAACAATTGGATTGTATGAACATGAAGATATGGAATGGAGGAGCCATAGTAACAGGGGCGTGGTCAGATACAACAATTGGATTATATGAACATGAAGATATGGAATGGAGGAGCCATAGTAACAGGGGCGTGGTCAGATACAACAATTGGATTATATGAACATGAAGATATGGAATGGAGGAGCCATAGTAACAGGGGCGTGGTCAGATACAACAATTGGATAATATGAACATGATGATATGGAATGGAGGAGCCTGTCATCTACAAGGAAGTAGTCTATGCTTGTAAAAGTGTGGTGAACCGATGAGAAAAAAAGAGTATGCTTTTCCAGCTGGATTAAACATTCTCCAAGGATCTGAGACTGTGAATTCAGACATAAAGGTGGTAGCTTTAGTGGAGGATCGATCCAAATGTGGGTCTAACCAACAGTTCGAGTCACCACCTAAGATCATCATATGGGAAGATACGTATCTGGGAGTGTAGAGAAAACCGATTTGAAAAAATTACCACTATCCCAATTAGGAGCATAAATATGAACAAGATGTACCTTTGTATTGAGCAGCCTACCACTGACAATTATGTATCTACCATTGTGATCTGCGATCACATTAGAACATGTAAAAGGTACCGATCTGTGAAGTAAAATAGCCACCCCTCTTGCCTTACTCTGAAATGAGGAATGGAACACCTGACCCACCCATCTGCACCTAAGACTTGAGTGTTGTGATACCTTCAGATGAGTTTCTTGGAGAAAGATAATGTGCGCTTTCAATTGAGGAAGGTGGTGTAGCATCTTACTACATTTAACTGGGTTATTGATGCCCCTGCAGTTCCAAGTGAGAAAATGAAACCTATTCCCTCCAGCTGGATGGGCTACACTTAAGAGAGAGAGGTCGTGTGAAGGACAATGTAGACTGAACATCTTAGTTGAACCTAAAAGCTCAAATTTAAAAAACAAAGACAAGTGACGAGACACAAAAGACATAAAAACTATATACAAAGAAAGAGGGAAAAACCCCTTCCCTCACACCCTCCCTTGCCGAAGCATCTCCCCAACTGAGATGCAAGCAAAACCCTAAATACAAAAAAGGTTTAGAGCAAAGCATGATAACTCTTACTCTGTGCTACCTGAGATTTGTGACCATTTAACTAGAGTAAGCCAAACATACATAGATTGATCCCCAACAGAGTCTAAGGAAACCTAACCTTGGTTAAGAGAGGTTTAACAACAATACAGATGGTAAAATCACGACTGAACCATGAAAACAGACAGATATTGGCATTAGGCGGCAACCTGGGTTAGAAAAAATTAAAAAGAGAATGACATTCAAATGTTGATGAACCCAGCAAAATTGGCTTCGCTAGCAAACCATTCGGCCTGCTAACTAGCCTGCTAACTAGCCTGGTAACCAACCATTTGGCCTGCTAACTAGCCTGCTAACCAACCATTTGGCCTGCTAACTAGCCTGCTAACCAACCATTCGGCCTGCTAACTAGCCTGCTAACTAGCCTGCTAACCAACCATTTGGCCTGCTAACTAGCCTGCTAACCAACCATTTGCTCCACCACCATGTGGTACAACTCCCGCTGTCACGTTCTAGTTGATGGAATCTGCCGCTGAAGCCGGGTCCTCGAATCTGTACGTGGAGCCGTCCGGTAAAGTCAGAACCGCAGGGTAGATGAGGTCATGGGAGTGGCTTCTTAGCCACAGCTGTGGTGTAGTCCCTACGGTATTCCCAGTAGACGAATGTTGTTCCTCTGCATTCTACTTTCCATATCTTCACATCTATTGTCGAGGTATGCCACCTTAGTTGTCAATGAGCCAACGTTAGCCTCTAGCTCGCTAATGCGAGTGCCGTGGTCTGTAGCACCTCGTTCCAAATCCGATAAGGCCGTGTGCGTCCAGGTTATTCTGTATACTCTCAATAGATTTTTTTAAAGCTCGTCCATAAGCTTTGACCATTGATATCTCGGACCTGAGATTGGTAGAGAGAGAGTCAATTTTGCCGAAAATATCAGTTTTGAGGGTTCCTATCACGGATTGTAGCATCTCCACAGTCAGTGTTTCCGTGGGGCCGGCATTAGCAGTGTCCGGTGGCGGGGGTGAATCAGGAGAGGGCGCGGCCTGCTATTGCAGACTCCGTTTTTGACCGGGTAAACGACATTACAAACTTACATTTCTCAAACTTGATCTGAATTATTTATGAGTCTCTTCAGACGCCTGGCCAAACAGAAATATATACAATTTTGCAAGGTTAAATATATACATTTGGTTACGAACTCAGGAGCGATAGGGAAATGCGTTCTACCTCCTTGGCTTCCAACAGCCCCCCCCCCCCCCCATACATTCTAATATTTTAGTAGTTTAACAGATGCTGTTATCCAGAGTGACTTACATTTAGTACACTAATCTTAAGATGAGAGAACCACATATCACAGTCGTAGTAAGTACACTAACCTCAAGATGAGAGAACCACATATCACAGTCGTAGTAAGTACACTAATCTTAAGATGAGAGGGTCAGTTTGTTATATCTGGAGTACTTCTCCTGTCCTATTCGGTGTCCTGTGTGAATTTAAGTGTGCTCTCTCTAATTCTCTCTTTCTTTCTCTCTCTCGGAGGACCTGAGCCCTAGGACCGTGCCTCAGGACTACCTGACATGATGACTCCTTGCTGTCCCCAGTCCACCTGGCCGTGCTGCTGCTCCAGTTTCAACTGTTCTGCCTTATTATTATTGGACCATGCTGGTCATTTATGAACATTTGAACATTTTGGCCATGTTCTGTTATAATCTCCACCCGGCACAGCCAGGAGAGGACTGGCCATCCCACATAGCCTGGTTCCTCTCTAGGTTTCTTCCTAGGTTTTGGACTTTCTAGGGAGTTTTTCCTAGCCACCGTGCTTCTACACCTGCATTGCTTGCTGTTTGGGGTTTTAGGCTGGGTTTCTGTACAGCACTTTGAGATATCAGCTGATGTACGAAGGGCTATATAAATACATTTGATTTGATGATGAGAGAACCACATATCACAGTCGTAGTAAGTACACATTTCCTCAATAAAGTAGTTATCATCAAATTCAGAGCTACCAGAAAAAGATGTAGGGACCTATCTCAAATCAAATTTTTATTTGTCACATACACATGGTTAGCAGATGTTAATGCGAGTGTAGCGAAATGCTTGTGCTTCTAGTTCCGAACAATGCAGTAATAACCAATGAGTAATCTAACCTAACAATTCCACAACAACTACCTTATACACACAAGTGTAAAGGGATGAAGAATATGTACATAAAAATATATGAATGAGTGATGGTACAGAACGGCATAGGAAAGATGCAGTAGATGGTATAATGTACAGTATATACATATGAGATGAGTAATGTAGGGTATTTAAACGTAAAAGTGGCATTGTTTAAAGTGGCTAGTGATACATGTATTACATAAAGATGGCAAGATGCAGCAGATGGTATAGGGTACAGTATATACATACTGTATGAGATGAGTAATGTAGGGTATGTAAACATTATATTAAGTGGCATTGTTTAAAGTGATACATTTGTACATCAATTTTTCCATGATTAAAGTGGCTGGAGTTGAGTCAGTATGTTGGCAGCAGCCACTCAATGTTAGTGGTGGCTGTTTAACAGTCTGATGGCCTTGAGATAGAAGCTGTTTTTCAATCTCTATGTCCCTGCATTGATGCACCTGTACTGACCTCGCCTTCTGGATGATAGCGGGGTGAGCAGGCAGTGGCTCGGGTGGTTGTTGTCCTTGATGATCTTTATGGCCTTCCTGTGACATCGGGTGGTGTAGGTGTCCTGGAGGGCAGGTAGTTTGTCCCCGGTGATGCGTTGTACACTACCCTCTGGAGAGCCTTACGGTTGTTTTGTTGACATTGAGTGTGAGGTTATTTTCCTGACACCACACTCCGAGGGCCCTCACCTCCTCCCTGTAGGCCGTCTCGTCGTTGTTGGTAATTAAGCCTACCACTGTAGTGTTGTGCAAACTTGATGATTGAGTTGGAGGCGTGCATGGCCACGCAGTCGTGGGTGAACAGGGAGTACAGGAGAGGGCTCAGAACGCACCCTTGTGGGTCTCAACCTTTATGTTGTATTACTTTGCTTTTAAGTATTTATGAAGCAACTATGTTGTTTTTATGAAGATGGTATGGAAGCTCTATACACGTGTAGTTGCTACTAAAACTAATAATGATTTCTAGATGTATTTGTGTTTCTTTAGGCTATGTTCTAGAAGACATCCCACTCTACATAATGTGTTCCTTTAGACTATGTTCTAGAAGACATCACACTCTACATAATGTGTTCCTTTAGGCTATGTTCTAGAAGACATCTCACTCTACATAATGTGTTCCTTTAGACTATGTTCTAGAAGACATCTCACTCTACATAATGTGTTCCTTTAGGTTATGTTCTAGAAGACATCTCACTCTACATAATGTGTTCCTTTAGACTATGTTCTAGAAGACATCTCACTCTACATAATGTGTTCCTTTGTGTTCACTTACATAATGGCTTTAGATATGTTCTAGAAGACATCCCACTCTACATAATGTGTTCCTTTAGGCTATGTTCTAGAAGACATCTCACTCTACATAATGTGTTCCTTTAGGCTATGTTCTAGAAGACATCTCACTCTACATAATGTGTTCCTTTAGGTTATGTTCTAGAAGACATCTCACTCTACATAATGTGTTACTTTAGGTTATGTTATAGAAGACATCTCACTCTACATAATGTGTTCCTTTAGGTTATGTTCCAGAAGACATCTCACTCTACATAATGTGTTCCTTTAGGTTATGTTCTAGAAGACATCACACTCTACATAATGTGTTCCTTTAGGCTATTTTCTAGAAGACATCACACTCTACTGTGGAAGGACCACTAGAGGGCAGGCTGGGCTCATGGATAGTAGCCCAACAAAGCATGGGAGACAAGGTAACCAGAGTCAATTAAGCACAGCTGACAGTACTAATGAGATACTCTCCTTCCCCTATAAAAGAGAGAATGGAACCAGCAGAGAAGGGAAACTATCTCTGGAAGATGGCCACCGAGAGAGAGAAGCTGTGCTGGAAGAACCACTAAGACGGTGACAAACCCGTGATTTATGTTTGTTCTAGTTTAAAGATCATCCTATTGTGTTCTTGTTTCATCTGGAGAAGAAGATGTGTGTTTTTCCTTGGAAGATTTTTCATTGATTATGTTAGAATGTTTTTGTTGACAAAATGCCCTCAATAGAGAACTGTGTTCAATCAAGAAAACCTACTCCTGACTCGTTTATTCCACCTTTCCGCTTTAGAGTGACGCCTATTTACTTGGTACGCTCGCATTGGTGGAGGATGCAGGCATTAGGTGGACGAGTGACACAAGGAGAAGTGAGTAAATCAATATTCTTCCAGTAGACCCGGAGGAACCATTCAAGAACGATGGATAACGCCCTACTACAACAATTGATCACGGCACAGCAGACAACCATAGAACTCCTGCAACAACAGCTGAAGTCGACTAGAAGAACCTAGAGTTAGGCCAAGAGCGGCTGCTCACGCCATCTTACCTCGTCTCTCCAAGGAGGATGATATTGAGGCCTTCCTCATGACCTTTGAAAGGACGGCCACCTTGGAAGAGTGGCCGCCCACAGAATGGGCTAGCGCATTAGCTCCTCTTTTGACCGGGGTGGCTCAGGAAGCCTATTTTGACCTGGATTCCCGCGAAGCTGCGGACTATGGGCGGCTAAAAACCGAGATTCTGTCCCGGTACCAGCTGACTGCCAGAGATAGGGCTGTAAAGTTCCATCAATGGACCTATACAGCTGATCAACCCGTCCGTGCCCAGATCTTCGCCTTAATACGACTGACGAAACAGTGGCTAGAACCTGGAAAGGGAGTAGGACATGTGATAGAGACTCTCGTAGTGGACAAGATATTGAGAGAATTACCCAGTGACTTAAAAAGGGTTGTGGGGCAAGCCAACCCGTTGTCAGCCGACGACATAGCCCAGGCGGTGGAAACATATCGGTCTACAGGGGAGTTGTTAAAAAGTGACAAGGAGGAACGGAAGGAGTCTTCCAATCCCGTACCACGACTCACCCCGGCGCGCCCGCCACCGAAACGTCCAAGCCCCCCCCGGAGGTGGGAGAAGTCAGCCACCACACAGCAGGGTCGGTGTTATAAATGTCAGTCTCCCAACCATTATGCCCCACAATGTCCTAGCAAGGATGAGCCCATGGTCACAGAGTCGTCACTGCCTACCCCCACCCATCCCGTTTTGAGGGGGCAGGATCAACACTGTTGGTTAGCAGAGATAGCCCCAGCCTCAGAGATTCCGGTGCGAGTTGAAGGACAAGATGTGGTAGCTATTCTCGACTCGGGAAGTATGGTTACGTTAGTAGAGGAGCGGATGGTGACCTCCGCAACACTGCTACCAGACAAAGTAGCCGTATCCTGTATCCATGGAGACACCCACTATTACCCCACTGTGAATCTGCCTATTCTCACTCCAAAAGGAAGGTGTACAGTCAGGGCAGGGAAAGTGCCCAAGCTGAAGGTGCCATTATTGATCGGGAGAGACTGTCCCCTATATAAGGAGCTTCGGCAGATGACGTTATGCACGGGAAGAAGGGGGACAAGAAAGAAGAGAAACTCCAAGCCCGAGGTAGTAGTACTACAAGGAGACGTAGCCGAGTCCTCGTCCTCTACAGCAGAGGAAGAAATAGCGACCCAACGTTTACGACAGATATTCCAGGAAACCACCGATGAAGACACCTGTGAAGGGTTATACACAACGCAGGAAGGAAGGAGCAACCAGGCACTAAGGGATATATTTGAAGCTCCATCCGAGGAGGGAACCTGGAAGGGATTCTCCTCGGTCCCCCCTGATGGGGATGTGGAACAACCTCCACATCCCTCTACTGAGGTTGACCTGCCCCAGGCATAGAGACCCAGACCTAAGGGAGGCCATGAGGGAGGCCATGAGGAAGGTGAAGGTGATCGACGGGAGGAACGTCGACGGATCAGGTGAGCCCCCTCTTCCTTACTATGCAATCAGGCGGGGTCTCTTATACTGGGTCGTACGACGAAGGGGGGAAAACCAGGAATTACTAATGGTGCCTAGACCATACAGGGATACAGTTCTACAGTTAGCCCATTCCCTCGTCCTAGGAGGACACCTGGCACGAGACAAGACTATTGACAGAATCATGCAGAGATTCTATTGGCCCCGTGTCACCCGAGATGTGGCCAGGTATTGTAAGACGTGTGATCAATGTCAACGTACAGCCCCACGGCCACACCTACGTAACCCTTTGATTCCTCTCCCCATCATAGAGACTCCCTTTGAACGCATAGCTATGGACCTCGTAGGACCCCTCCCAAAATCCGCCAGAGGACACGAGTACATCCTAGTGGTTATAGATTACGCTACCAAGTTCCCGGAGGCCATACCCCTGCGTAACATGTCGTCAAAGGGAATTGCCAAGGAGTTATTCCTGATGTTCTCTCGTGTGGGCCTCCCCAAGACTATCTTGACTGATCAAGGAACCCCATTCATGTCCCGGTTGATGAAGGACTTGTGTCGGTTATATCAGGTTCAACAGATACGTACAAGCATATTCCACCCTCAAACAGATGGGTTGTGTGAACGCTTGAACAAAACAATTAAAAGCATGTTGAGAAGAGTGGTGTCCCGAGACGGGAAAAACTGGGACATGCTTCTCCCACACTTAATGTTTGCCCTGCGAGAAGTACCCCAGGCATCCACTGGATTCTCTCCGTTTGAATTGCTCTATGGCAGACCCTGTCGAGGAATCCTCGACTTAGCCAAGGAGACCTGGGAGACCCAACCATGCCCCTTTCGATCCACAATAGAACACGTTACCCTGATGAGAGACCGCCTGTCAGCAGTGTGGCCCATAGTCAAGGAGCATATGGAGAAGGCCCAAAGGACCCAAGGCCGGGCCTATGATAAGTCCGCGACCCCCCGTGAGTTCACCGTGGGAGAGAAAGTGATGGTGCTTGTGCCCACGGCCGAACATCGCTTGCTGGCGCAGTGGAGGGGGCCCTACGAGGTAATGAAAAGGGTCTCACCGGTCAATTACCTCATCAAGCAACCTGACAGGAGGAAGAAGGTCCAACTCTATCACATAAACCTGCTGAAGACGTACCATGGACGAGAGGAGGAGGTGGCTTTGATGGCCCTGGAGGGCAAAGAAAAAAAAGAGGCTCTACCACAGGTGCGCCGTGGCCAAACTCTCCTACCGGAGCAGTCAAGACAGCTAGACAAGCTGATTATGAACTTTGGTCGAATATTCTCTCCATTCCCAGGACAAACAGATGTCCTGTTCCACCATATCCACACTGAACCCGGCAAGAAAGTGCATATCCGCCCTTACAGGATTCCTGAGGCTCGCCGAGTCATCGCTAAGAAAGAGGTGAGGGAGATGTTGAGGATGGGCGTGATCGAGCCCTCGACGAGCGAGTGGTCCAGTCCCATAGTCCTGGTCCCCAAAGCCGATGGTAGTATGAGACTCTGCAACGACTTTAGGGGCGTGAATGCCATCTCTACATTCGATGCGTACCCCATGCCCCGCGTGGATGAACTCTTGGAGCGCTTAGGAAAGGCCAAGTTCATCACTACCCTGGATTTGACGAAGGGATATTGGCAAGTGCCGGTGGCTCCGGAGGATCGCCCAAAGACTGCCTTCGCCACCCCAGAGGGGCTTTTCCAGTATGTGAGGATGCCCTTCGGACTGCACGGAGCCGCTGCAACCTTCCAACGCCTCATGGATGCCATTCTACGGCCCCATCAAGAGTATGCAGCGGCGTACATAGACGATGTGGTCATCCACAGCGAGGACTGGGATAGTCACCTCCTGCGATTACGGGCGGTGCTCGTGAGTTTGGAAGCCACAGGGTTGACAGCCAATCCAAATAAATGCTGCCTGGGCCTGTCCGAAGCAGAATACCTGGGGTATACCGTGGGGAATGGGAAAATACGCCCGCAGGCAGAGAAGACCAGGGCAATTCGTGACTGGCCTCGACCCCGGACCAAGCGAGACGTTCGGGCCTTCTTAGGGATAACAGGATATTATCGCCGTTTTATCCCGGGATATGCAACCATGGCCAACCCCCTCACAAACCTCATCAGGAAAAACCTGCCAAACCAGGTAGAGTGGAAAGACGAGACGGAAGAGGCCTTTCAATTGCTAAAAGATGGCCTGTGTTCTGATCCCGTTCTACAGGCTCCGGACTTCTCACAAGAGTTCATTGTGCAGGTCGACGCCTCGGATACAGGGCTCGGGGCCGTACTAGCTCAGGGTAAAGGTGAAGCAGAAAAGCCGATTCTCTTCATTAGTAGGAAACTCAGCGATCGGGAGCAGAGGTATGCGACCGTAGAGAAAGAGGCCTTAGCCATCAAGTGGGCCCTCGATTATCTCCGGTACTACCTACTGGGTCGGAGGTTTGCATTAGTTACTGACCATGCGCCCCTCACGTGGATGGCTGGTAAGAGAAACAATAACAACAGAATAGCCAGATGGTTTTTGTCTTTACAACCGTTCTCTTTCCATGTCATCCACAGGGCCGGATCGAGGAACGGGAATGCAGACGCGCTGTCCCGACGCTACCAAGACGGTGCGTCTGGCGCCCGACCCTCCGGTTCGGTCCTGGGGGGGAAGGTATGTGGAAGGACCACTAGAGGGCAGGCTGGGCTCATGGATAGTAGCCCAACAAAGCATGGGAGACAAGGTAACCAGAGTCAATTAAGCACAGCTGACAGTACTAATGAGATACTCTCCTTCCCCTATAAAAGAGAGAATGGAACCAGCAGAGAAGGGAAACTATCTCTGGAAGATGGCCACCGAGAGAGAGAAGCTGTGCTGGAAGAACCACTAAGACGGTGACAAACCCGTGATTTATGTTTGTTGTAGTTTAAAGATCATCCTATTGTGTTCTTGTTTCATCTGGAGAAGAAGATGTGTGTTTTTCCTTGGAAGATTTTTCATTGATTATGTTAGAATGTTTTTGTTGACAAAATGCCCTCAATAGAGAACTGTGTTCAATCAAGAAAACCTAAAACCGTTTATTCCACCTTCCCGCTTTAGAGTGACGCCTATTGACTTGGTACGTTTATAATGTGTTCCTTTAGGCTATGTTCTAGAAGACACCTTCCTATGTTCTAGAAGACATCTCACTCTACATAATGTGCTATGTTCTAGAAGACATCACACTCTACATAATGTGTTCCTTTAGGCTATGTTCTAGAAGACATCTCACTCTACATAATGTGTTCCTTTAGACTATGTTCTAGAAGACATCCCACTCTACATAATGTGTTCCTTTAGGCTATGTTCTAGAAGACATCTCACTCTACATAATGTGTTCCTTTAGACTATGTTCTAGAAGACATCTCACTCTACATAATGTGTTCCTTTAGACTATGTTCTAGAAGACATCTCACTCTACATAATGTGTTCCTTTAGACTATGTTCTAGAAGACATCTCACTCTACATAATGTGTTCCTTTAGACTATGTTCTAGAAGACATCTCACTCTACATAATGTGTTCCTTTAGACTATGTTCTAGAAGACATCTCACTCTACATAATGTGTTCCTTTAGACTATGTTCTAGAAGACATCTCACTCTACATAATGTGTTCCTTTAGTCTATGTTCTAGAAGACATCTCACTCTACATAGTCTGTCATCTGACTATCATCATTGCAGTGACATTTGGTCTGCTATCAAAGACTAGCTGAACAGAGGTACAATAGAGCAGAAAGTAGAGTCAAATGCATCTTTAATATTTTGATAGAAAAAGTAAACAACACATATAGAATATACAGTATTTACACAGATGTCGATCATTTTGATAACTAAACAAAATGTAGAACATTTTAATTCTTGACATGCATTTTATATTTTCAATAGCATAAATTAACTTTGAACAAAAATATGAAACTGACCTAAAAAACACATCTACCTGTTTACTTTTCCATTGGAAATTCTAGGAATGTTTCTCAACTAGTAAGTCATATACTAATTTTGTCAATTTAAAAACGGACTTTCTAAGTACCATTAAACAGTGTAAACGTATTCAGGCAGTCTTCAGTGCATTGACTCAACTGTGGTAATTCATCAGGATTAACTCTCTCTCTCATGGTGCTCTCTGTTCCATCAAGTTCTCAATGGGATTGGTGTCATTAGTTCACAGATTTACTGCACACTCCTGAAATAAAACAATGTACTATTATAATTACAAAATTAATACATGTATTATTAATACAACTACTAATAAATACAGATTCAAAATACACTGATGTACTGATATGACATACTGATATACTGATGTACTGATATAATGACATACTGATGTACTGATATGACATACTGATATACTGATGTACTGATATAATGACATACTGATGTACTGATATGACATACTGATATACTGATGTACTGATATAATGACATACTGATGTACTGATATGACATACTGATATACTGATGTACTGATATAATGACATACTGATGTACTGATATGACATACTGATATACTGATGTACTGATATAATGACATACTGATGTACTGATATAATGACATACTGATGTACTGATATGACATACTGATATACTGATGTACTGATATAATGACATACTGATGTACTGATATGACATACTGATATACTGATGTACTGATATAATGACATACTGATGTACTGATGTACTGATGTACTGATATAATGACATACTGACGTACTGATGTACTGACATACTGATGTACTGATGTACTGGTATATTGATACTGATGTACCGATATACTGATGTACTGATATACTGATGTACTGAATTACTGATACTGATGTACTGAATTACTGATACTGATGTACTGAAATACTGATGTACCGATATACTGATATAGTAATACTGATATAGTGACGTACTGATATACTGACATACTGATATACTGACATACTGATGTACTGATTCTGATGTAATGATGTACTGATATACTAATACTGCTATACTGACATACTGATGTACTTATATACTGATGTACTGATATTCTGATGTACTGACATACTGACATACTGATGTACTGACATACTGATGTACTGATATACTGATACTGATATACTGATGTACTCATACTGATATACTGACATAGTGATGTACTCATATACTGATATACTGATGTACTCATGTACTCATGTACTGATATATTGACATACTGATGTACTGATATATTGACATACTGACATACTGATATATGACATACTGACATACTGATATACTCATATACTGATATACTGATGTACTCATGTACTGATGTACTCATGTACTGATGTACTCATGTACTGATGTACTGATATATTGACATACTGATGTACTGATATATTGACATACTGACATGCTGATATATGACATACTGACATACTGATATACTCATATACTGATATACTGATGTACTCATGTACTGACATACTGATGTACGGATATATTGCAGTCCTCACCTTCGGTTTTTCATTATTTTCTCAAAGGTTTTCTTGGCAAATGGAGCCTCTGGATTCAGACACTTTTTCCCTTTTCCGTTCTTCAGAGTGACACTGAATATACAAGGAGAGAGAGACTGCTGTTAGAAGTTAGCCTTCACCACTTTCCAACTGAGCATATAGAGAACTAATATTATCCTACCAGCAGGTGTACAAATAAATAGCAACATTTACCATTGTGTCCATCTACTGAGCTGGTCACAATATGCACTGATATTAATATGGTACCGACAGACAGACAGACAGACAGACAGACAGACAGACAGACAGACAGACAGACAGACCAGACCAGACTAGACCAGACCAGACCAGACCAGACCAGACCAGACCAGACCAGACCAGACAAGACAAGACAAGACAAGACAAGACAAGACAAGACAAGACAAGACAAGACAAGACAAGACAAGACAAGACAAGACAAGACAAGACAAGACAAGACAGATTTCAAGACAAGACAAGACAAGACAAGACAAGACAAGACAAGACAAGACAAGACAAGACAAGACAAGACAAGACAAGACAAGACAAGACAAGACAAGACAAGACAAGACAAGACAAGACAAGACAAGACAAGACAAGACAAGACAAGACAAGACAAGACAAGACAAGACAAGACAAGACAGATTTCTTACATGATCTCCATGTTCCTGCAGGAGTGGCTGGAGGTGTACACCTCGAGCATCTCAATGTGAAGAGGTTTAACGTGGTTCACCAGTCCATTCAGACACAGGCACCGAGCTTTAGAATGACCCACCTGGCCTGGAGATGACAAGAAAAGTTTATGGCAGGTTTGGTTATGGCATTATTACAGCTAAGAACTAAACTCTTCAGTCAGAAATCAAACCTATTGTTTTACTACACTTCTCCCTGGCTTTGCAAGTCAATTCATATGCTACAGATTTTGAATAAAGATGTCAAAGATATTAGAAATATAATTCTAGATATTTCAGAGATGTTACCTTCAACATTGACCAGGAGCAGACAGGCCAGGAAGCTGATGAAGACCTTTGATGTCATCGTGTTGGTCATGGATACTGCTTCTTCAATTTCTTTTAGAGTCTGGATGGACAGCTCAGTCAAGTGATTAAAGTTGTGAAAGGAGGAGAGAAGTGATAGAAGTTGTGAATGGAGGAGAGCTTGGCTTGTATTTATAATAATCCCTGCCCATGTGAACCTTTCTCTGGCAGTGGCGATGGATGTAAACATACTGCCACTTTCAAGGAGCGGGACTCTAACCCGGAGGATTATAAACAATATCGCTTTCAAATGAACCATCAAACAGGCAAAGCATAAATACAGGACTAAGATTTAATCCTACTATACCGGCTCCGACGCTTGTCTGATGTTGCAGGGCTTGCAAACTATTACAGAGCCACAAGCTTTCCATTGACACAAGCCTACCAGACAAGCTAAACTACTTCTATGCGCGCTTCGAGGCAAGCAACACTGAAGCATGCATGAGAGCACCAGCTGTTCCGGACGACTGTGTGGTCACACTCGGCGTAGCCGATGTGAGAAAGACCTTTAAGCAGGTCAACATTCACTAGGCCTCAGCACCAGACAGATTACCAAGACTTGTACTGCGAGCATGTGCTGACTAGCTGGCAAGTGTTTTCACTGACATTTTCAACCTATCCCTGTCCGATTCTGTAATACCTACATGTTTCAAGCAGACCATCATAGTCCCTGTGTCCAAGAACAGCAAGGTAACCTGCCTAAATGACTACCGACCCTTAGCACTCACGTCTGTAGCCATGAAGTGCTTTGAACTGCTGGTCATGGCTCACTTCAACACCATCATCCCAGAAATGCTAGATCCACTCCAATTTGTAAGCCGCCCCAACAGATCAACGGATGACGCAATCTCTATTGCACTCAAGACTGCCCTTTCCCACCTGGACAAAAGGAACACCTATATGATAATTCTGTCAAAAAGTTCTACAGCTGCACCATTGAGAGCATCATGACTGATTGCATCACCGCCTGGTATGGCAACCGCTCGGCCTCCGACCACAAGGCTCTACAGAGGGAAGTGCGTATGGCCCATTACATCACTGGGACCAAGCCTCCTGCCATCCAGGACCTCTAAACCAGAGGAAAGCCCTACAAATTGCCTAAGACTCCAGTTACTCTAGTCATAGACTGTTCTCTCTGCTACCTAAGTCTAGGTCACAGCTTCTACCCCCAAGCCATAAAACTGCTGAACAGCTAATTAAATGGCTACCCAGGCTATTTGCCTTCAGCCCCCCTCTTCTTTTATTAAGCTACTGCTACTTGCTGCTACTCACTGCTGCTACTCACTTTACCCCTTGCTACATATGATTTAAAGTACCTTAACTAACCTGTACCCCACACATAGACTCAGTGCCAGTACCCCCTGTATATAGCCTCATCATTGTTATTTTATTGTTGCTCTTTTATTTTTTACTTTAGTTTATTTAGTAAATACTTGCATTGTTGGCTAAGGGCTTGTAAGCATTTTCAGTCTGCACCTGTTTTATTTGGCTTATGACCAATACAATTAGATTTATATGTTTACCATGCCAATAAAGCCCTTTGAATTGAATTGAGAGGGTGTTCCCCTTGTCTCTGTCTGACTGAGCTCCTTTCTCCTTTTCCCTGCTTCTCCTTTCACACAGGATTTCCCATTTCTCAGAAACTCTCTCTCTGACAGTGAAATTTGAGGCATGTTTAAGGCAGAGAGATGATACAATCTGTCTTTCTACCACAACCCAAATGGCACCATATTCCCTATATAGTGCCCTACTTTTTGACCAGAGCCCTATGGACAATGGTCAGAAGTAGTGTGGTAAATAGAGAATAAGGTGCCATTTGGGGCATGGCCTTTGCGGCTACTTCTCCATGATGTCAAAGATCACGACGTCAGGCAAAACCCTAAGACGCTTTTGGCACCACTAAAAGGCGTCCTCATAATTCCCATGCAAAACAGTTCATATGTTATGACAACATTTTGGAGGAAGTATAAACTGGCCACAGTGTCTCAAGAGGCACAAAGTACTATTTCAGCTTTTTTCAAGTTTTTCCAAATTAAGGTATTTTAACGAAGTACAGTATGGGAGGCTCAGATGTTCCGAGTTCTGCTAGGAGCTAACCTAATATAGCAAGCATTAAAAAAATCCTGAAACTAGATACCCTAAAAATCCAAATATATTTAATGTTGACATTCTGGTGTCGTTCGGGCAATTTAAAATATGTATTGGGGACTTTGTAGAGGCATGTAACTGTTTTCCTGGTGGATTTGTGATGTTTTACTTGTGCTTCCCATAACTGGGTTTTTTGTATTTGAATGTGTATGTATATATACATATATATATCTGTGTGTAATGTGTATTTATGTTCTATTTATATGAAAAAGAGACCTAGGTCTCTACGCATTCTGGTCTTAACGGAAAGAAACATAACAGTCGGAGGACGGTCTCTCTCTCGCACTGTTCAACCCATCCAGTAAATGTAGAAGAGGAGGTAAGATGGAGTGTTAACCTCCAAAATGCGGAAGTCACGTCAAAGACTCTCTCACAGATAGAACAATGAGCCAGATACTTCACTCTGTTTATACATATGAAGCATCCGGTTGGCGTTTCAACTCCCTACCAAATATGGTGGTTAGAGGAACCCCAGTGACTGGCAGTGGGAGAAGATTGAGAGAGATGGATTTTAGAAGACATTCTGTTAATTAAACAACAGGCTCTGGTCTATCTTGGGTTAGTTATAAAAAATATTTTTCTCTCTTTCCATTTCCCCTGAAAATCGGAACATACGGCGGTTGGGGACTCGGCAAAGACGAGCTAGAAACAAACCGAGCTAAGTATGCAGATGCCTTAAGAATCAGGCAACCCTAAGAGACAACCCACATTGAACACCGCTAAGAAATGTAAACGATATATACAAAAGTATGTGGACACCCCTTCAAATGAGTGGATTCGGCTATTTCAGCCCCACCCATTGCTTACAGGTGTATAAAATTGAGCGCGCTGCCATGCGATCTCCATAGACAAACATTGGCAGTAGAATGGCCTTACTGAAGAGCTCAGTGACTTTCAATGTGGGATCCACAAGGAACCCACAAGGAACCACTAAGTAATCCACATGGAACCACTAAGGAACCCACATGGAACCACTAAGGAACCCACATGGAACCACTAAGGAACCCACATGGAACCACTAAGGAACCCACAAGGAACAACAAAACTGCACTAAATAGGTTCCACTTTGTGATGCTTCTGTCTGGTGTGTTAGACCTATATGGTGATAAGGGGGAATTCAGAGTGTCTAGGTGTGTACGGGTGGAGACCAGTCTCCTGTGGAGTTCCTTTTGTCATTATCCTGAGCACTGATTAAATCAGCTGGTTTATTCAGCTGGTTTATTCAGCTGAGAAAAAATGCATTTTTTAAATCTGTAGGACTTGAAAATGTACAATCAAATGAATAGGCGTAGACTTTGTGTTTTCTATAGACTTCGTGGTGTGGTGGTAGTCAGTGAAATAGTGATAGTGAGGTTGATCAACACTGACAGAATGACACATGACATTAGCGCCCTCTGGTGCTTGATGAACATCTTTACACAGTGGCATATAGTTTAGATTTAGGGGGATTGAAACATCCAATTTGTGGGTGTGGCATGTGATAACATGTGGAGAGGCAGGGTAACTCCCAGGTAGAGAGAAGTACCTGTCAGACCATAGACAGGTTTCCTGCCTTCATATGTGGATATGATGAGGTGATAAGACGGGATGTGTTGAGATAATAGTGTTTCCTTCAATTGTCCCCTGAGCTGAAGGTCACATATGAATCAAATCAAACTTTATTTGTCACATAAGCCGAATACAAAGTGTAGACCATGAAATGCTTTTACTTACAAGCCCTTAACCAACAGTGCAGTTCAAGTGTGCAGCAGTATGATTTTGTCAAGCACTGAACTGATATGTCCAATAGTTTCATCAAACCTCTTATTGAAATAAATACAATGGGCTTCGTACAATGTACTGTATTACATACTATTCATATAATGTCTATCAAATGGTTTCATTTATGAACCTTTATTGATCAAGGCTCACGGCGATAACATATATTTATTTTTATTTTTTTAGGGGTGGATCAGCTTAAAATTGTGAAAAGATTGTTGTTTCCATCAATGTAATTGTCTGCATCATTTCCAATCCCCCATATCTTTTTTTGGTACATTTAACATTACATTTAAGTCATTTAGCAGACGCTCTTATCCAGAGCGACTTACAAATTGGTGCATTCACCTTATGACCTCCAGTGGAACAGTAGTGCATCTAAATCTTTTCAGGGGGAGGGGGGGTGAGAGGGATTACTTTATCCTATCCTAGGTATTCCTTAAAGAGGTGGGGTTTCAGGTGTCTCCGGAAGGACATACACATGGTACATATATATACACGTACATACACACATGCATGCATATACAGATATATACATACACATACCTATATAGACATACATACTTTAAAAAAGATATACCTTTATTATTCCCCACAAACCCTACCACCCTTCCCCCAACTGGAGTAAACTAATAAACAACAACACTTAGGCTTCTACCTTCAATTTATACATCTTATACACATTTTACAAACACAATCTATTTTACAACAGTTATATTTGGTTTGTTTTGACATTTTTCCTCTATTTCTGATGTCCATCCAGTTTGATTTATACTTGTAACTGTGCTATTTCATAACATTTCTGAACCTATATACATTTTACAGACCCCGTATGTTTTACATATGTTATCTGTTATTAGTCCCACCCTTCAGCTCCATTCATCCCCTCCCATCTACAGTGCCTTGCGAAAGTATTCGGCCCCCTTGAACTTTGCGACCTTTTGCCACATTTCAGGCTTCAAACATAAAGTTATAAAACTGCACGGCCAATTTTTCAGTTTTTGATTTGTTAAAAAAGTTTGAAATATCCAATAAATGTCGTTCCACTTCATGATTGTGTCCCACTTGTTGTTGATTCTTCACAAAAAAATACAGTTTTATATCTTTATGTTTGAAGCCTGAAATGTGGCAAAAGGTCGCAAAGTTCAAGGGGGCCGAATACTTTCACAAGGCACTGTATCTCTTAACATCATCCATTTTGGATTTCTATTTGCCATATATTTTTCAACTGTGCCGTGATGCTTCACAAAAGTATTGAACCTTTCTATTCTCATAGCTTCTACAGATTGTAAATTAAAAATTTATTTTTTTGCTAAAATAATAATTATATTATTGATTGATTGACTATGGCTTTTAAAATCACCCAGTATTGCTGTCTGCAGCGTTTGTTCTAGGCAAATGTTGCAATTCTTCAGCCAATCCTGGACCTGTGACCAAAAACAAGCTACATATGGACAATACCAAAATACATTTTTATTTTTTTATTTCACCTTTATTTAACCAGGTAGGCCAGTTGAGAACAAGTTCTCATTTACAACTGCGACCTGGCCAAGATAAAGCAAAGCAGTGCGACACAAACAACAACACGGAGTTACACATGGAGTAAAACAAACATACATTCAATAACACAATAGAAAAAAAGAATGTCTATATACAGTGTGTGCAAATGGCACGATGAGGTAAGGCAATAAATAGGCCATAGTAGCGAGGTAATTACAATTTAGCAGATTAACACTGGAGTGATAGATGTACAGATGATGATGTGCAAGTAGAAATACTGGTGTGCAAAAGAGCAGAAAAGTAAATAAAAACAATAATGGGATGAGGTAGGTCGATTGGAAGGGCTATTTACAGATGGACTATATACAGCTGCATCGGTCGGTTAACTGCTCAGATAGCTCATGTTTAAAGTTAGTGAGGGAAATATAAGTCTCCAGCTTCAGCGATTTTTGCAACTCGTTCCAGTCATTGGCAGCGGTCAAGGTCAAGGTGGCCAAAGGGGCTTTGGGGATGACCAGTGAGATGTACCTGCTGGAGCGCGTGCTATGGGTGGGTGATGTTATCGTAGCTGAGATAAGGCGAAGCTTTACCTAGCATAGACTTATAGATGACCTGGAGCCAGTGGTTCGGGCAGTGAATATGTAGCGAGGGCCAGCTGACTAGAGCATACAGGTCACAGTGGTGGGTGGTATATGGTGCTTTGGTGACAGAATGGATGGCACTGTGATAGACTGCATCCAGTTTGCTGAGCAGAGTGTTGGAGGCTATTTTGTCAATGACATCGCCGAAGTCGAGGATCGGTAGGCTAGTTAGTTTTACGAGAGTATGTTTGGAGGAGTGAGTGAAGGAGGCTTTGCTGCGAAATAGGAAGCTGATTCTAGATTTAATTTTGGATTGGAGATGTTTAATATGAGTCTGGAAGGAGAGTTTACAGTCTAGCCAGACACTTGGGTATTTGTTGTCCACATATTCTAAGTCAGAACCGTCCAGAGTAGTGATGCTAGTGGGGCGGGCGGGTGCGGGCAGCGAACGGTTGAAAAGCATGCATTTAGTTTTACTAGCATTTAAAAGCAGGTGGAGGCCACGGAAGGAGTGTTGTATGGCATTGAAGCGCTTTTGGAGGTTTGTTAACACAGCATCCAAAGAAGGGCCAGATATATACAGAATGGTGTCGTCTGTGTAGAGGTGGACCAGGGAATCACCAGCAGCAAGAGTGACATCGTTGATATATACAGAGAAAAGAGTCTGCCAGAGGACCAGACAACAGGCCCTCCAATTTGACACACTGAACTCTATCTGAGAAGTAGTTGGTGAACCAGGCGAGGAAGTCATTAGAGAAACCAAGGCTGTTGAGTCTGCCGATAAGAATACGGTGATTGACAGAGTCGAAAGCCTTGGCCAGGTCGATGAAGACTGTTGCACAGTACTGTCTTTTATTGATGGCGGTTATGATATCGTTTAGGACCTTGAGCGTGGCTGAGGTGCACCCATGACCAGCTTGGAAACTGGATTGCACAGTGAAGAAGGTACGGTGGGATTCGAAATGATCAGTGATCTGTTTATTAACTTGGCTTTAGAACTTGACTTTAGAACATTAGAACTTTAGAACTTGGCTTTAGAACTTTAGAACTTGGCTTTAGAACTTTAGAACTTTAGAACTTGGCTTTAGAACTTTATAACTTGGCTTTAGAACTTTAGAACTTGGCTTTAGAACTTTAGAACTTTAGAACTTGGCTTTAGAACTTTAGAAAGGCAGGGCAGCATGGATACAGGTCTCTAGCAGTTTGGGTCGAGAGTGTCACCCCCTATTGAAGATGGGGATGACTACGGTAGCTTTCCAATCTTTAGGGATCTCGGACAATACGAAAGAGAGGTTGAACAGACTGGTAATAGGGGTTGCAACAATGGCGGCAGATAATTTTAGAAAGAGGGGGTCCAGATTGTCTGGCCCAGCTGATTTGTATTGGTCCAGGTTTTGCAGCTCTTTCAGAACATCTGCTATCTGGATTTGGGTGAAGGAGAAGCTGGGGAGGCTTGGGCAAGTAGCTGTGGGGGGTGTGGAGCTGTTGGCCGGGGTTGGGGTAGCCAGGAGGAGAGCATGGCCAGTCGTAGAGAAATGCTTATTGAAATTCTCGATTATTGTGGATCTATCGGTGGTGGCCGTGTTACTTAGTGCAGTGGGCAGCTGGAAGGAGGTGCTCTTATTCTCCATGGACTTTACAGTGCCCCAAAACCTTTTGTGGTTAGAGCTACACGATGCAAATTCTTGTTTTTAAAAGCTAGCCTTTGCTTTCCTGACTGACTGCTTGTATTGGTTCCTGACTTCCCTGAAAAGTTGCATATCGTGGGGACTATTTGATGCTAGTGCAGTCCACCACAGGATGTTTGTGTGCTGCTCGAGGGCAGTCAGGTCTGGAATGAACCAAGGGCTATATCTATTCTTAGTTCTGCATTTTTTGAAAGGGGCATGCTTATTTAAGATGGTGAGGATAATTACTTTTAAAGAACGACCAGGCATCCTCGACTGACGGGATGAGGTCAATATCCTTCCAGGATACACGGGCCAGGTCGATTAGAAAGGCCTGCTCGCAGAAGTGTTTTAGGGAGCGTTTGACAGTGATGAGGGGTGGTCATTTGACCGCAGACCCATAGCGGATGCAGGCAAAGAGGCAGTGATAGCTGAGATCCTGATTGAAAACAGCAGAGGTGTATTTGGAGGGCGAGTTGGTCAGGATAATATCTATGAGGGTGCCCATGTTTACAGATTTAGGGTTGTACCTGGTGGGTTCCTTAATAATTTGCGTGAGATTGAGGGCATCTAGTTTAGATTGTAGGATGGCCAGAGTGTTAAACATATCCCAGTTTAGGTCACGTAGAGGAACGAACTCTGAAGATATATGGGGGGCAATCAATTCACATATGGTGTCCAGGGCACGGTTGGGAGCTGAGGGGGGTCTATAACAGGCGGCAACAGTGAGAGACTTATTTCTGGAGAGATTCATTTAAAAAATTAGAAGCTCTAACTGTTTGGGCATAGACCTGGAAAGTATGACAGAACTTTGCAGGCTATCTCTGCAGTAGATTGCAACTCCTCTTCTGTGGCAGTTCTATCCTGACAGAAAATATTGTAGTTGGCGATGAAAACCTTTTTGGTGACCTTCCTAAGCCAGGATTCAGACATGGCAAGGATATCAGGGTTGTTGGAGTGTGCTAAAGCAGTGAGTAAAACAAACTTAAGGAGGAGGCTTCTGATGTTAACATGCATGAAACGAAGGCTTTTTTGGTTACATAAGTCAACAAATGAGAGTGCTTAGGATCACGCAGGGCCTGATTTAGCCTCCACATCACCTGAGGAACAGAGGAGGAGTAGGATGATGGTACAGCTAAAGGCTATCAAAACTGGTCGTTTAGTGCGTTGGGGACAGAGGATAAAAGGGAGCAGATTTCTGGGCGTGGTAGAATAGATTCAGGGCATAATGTTCAGACAGGGGTATGGTAGGGTACGGGTACAGTGGAGATAAACCTAGGCATTGAGTGATGATAAGAGAGGTTGCATCTCTGGACGCACTAGTTATGCTGGGTGAGGTAACCACATGTGTGGGAGGTGGGATCAAGGAGGTATCTGAGGCATGTTGAGTGGGACTAGGGGCTCCGCAGTAAGCTGAAACAAAGATAACTATTCTAAACAACAGTATACAAGGCATATTGACATTTGAAAGAGACATAAATGATATAATGACTCTGCCTCCTCACAGTAAAATCTGCAGAGCTGGGAAGATTGTATCCCCCCATATATATAACATTCCATTGGTTGCAAGAATTTAGTTTTGTAATTAAAAATGGAAAAATGTGAATCCGGCGTTGTTTTGTGTATCAATTCATAAACCATGTTCCATGGAATGGGTACATCGAAAATCTCTTCCCAACTATTTTGCAATATATATGGCACAGCTGTCAGTTTTTTAGTCGGAAATTAAATTGGTTTATGTTTTTATTTATCACAAATCTTTAAACATTTATGTTCTTTAATACAGGGCCGTCATACAAGTTCCTTACTTTTTTCCCATTCTACTTACCTCGTCCATTTTTGTGGTAATGCAATCACACTGCACACTGCCCTAACCCATCTGGACAAGAGGAATACCTACAGTACATGGGAGATATGTATACTGTAGCTAAGAAAGTAATACAAAGTGTATGTTGTGTAATTAGCTGATAGTAGCCCATGTGCCTCACCCTAATAATTTGGTTCCTTTCCCCCTCAAAACTTAGCCTACTGTTCTGACTTGATGGTGCACGTGTAGCCTATAGCCTGTTTTCAAGAAATGTCATTATCAAATATGGTAAGGGCCCCCTTTATTTATCCTATGGTTCTGACTTGGGGTACAGGGAGAACACTGTAAGAACGGCCCATGTTCTGAATTCTGTCACTGTACATTTCAAAAGTGCTGAAGAAATAGTTATATTGACCACGTCCGTCCCTAGTTCGCTCATTAATTTCTTCATCAAAAATACGGATTGCCTCTTATCTGTTTATCGTCCCCTTATGCCATAGTTTGTACATCTCAATTGTCAGTAGAAACCTACATTTGTTTCAGCAAGTCAGCCATATCAGATATATATATATATTTTATGCATTAACTGTTTCACTGCCAGACAAGACTCATCTGATAGCCAGGTGTAGTATTTAAGTATTTATGAAGCATTTATTTTGTTTTTCTGAAGATGTTATGAAAGCTCTATACACGTGTAGTTGCTGCTAAAACTGATCATGATTTCTAGATGTGTTTGTGTTTCTTTAGGCTATGTTCTAGAAGACATCCCACTCTACATAATGTGTTCCTTTAGGCTATGTTCTAGAAGACATCTCACTCTACATAATGTGTTCCTTTAGGCTATGTTCTAGAAGACATCTCACTCTACATAATGTGTTCCTTTAGACTATGTTCTAGAAGACATCTCACTCTACATAATGTGTTCCTTTAGACTATGTTCTAGAAGACATCCCACTCTACATAATGTGTTCCTTTAGGTTATGTTATAGAAGACATCTCACTCTACATAATGTGTTCCTTTAGACTATGTTCTAGAAGACATCTCACTCTACATAATGTGTTCCTTTAGGTTATGTTCTAGAAGACATCTCACTCTACATAATGTGTTCCTTTAGGCTATGTTCCAGAAGACATCTCACTCTACATAATGTGTTCCTTTAGACTATGTTCTAGAAGACATCTCACTCTACATAATGTGTTCCTTTAGGCTATGTTCTAGAAGACATCTCACTCTACATAATGTGTTCCTTTAATGTGTTCCTTTAGACTATGTTCTAGACTATGTTCTAGACATCTCACTCTACATAATGTGTTCCTTTAGGTTATGTTCTAGAAGACATCTCACTCTACATAATGTGTTCCTTTAGTCTATGTTCTAGAAGACATCTCACTCTACATAATGTGTTCCATTAGACTATGTTCTAGAAGACATCTCACTCTACATAATGTGTTCCTTTAGGTTATGTTCTAGAAGACATCTCACTCTACATAAACTATGTTCTAGAAGACATCTTCCATAATGTGTTTTAGGCTATGTTCTAGAAGACATCTCACTCTACATAATGTGTTCCTTTAGACTATGTTCTAGAAGACATCTCACTCTACATAATGTGTTCCTTTAGGTTATGTTCTAGAAGACATCTCACTCTACATAATGTGTTCCTTTAATGTGACATTCCTTTATGTGTCTATGTTCTAGAAGACATCTCACTCTACATAATGTGTTCCATTAGACTATGTTCTAGAAGACATCTCACTCTACATAATGTGTTCCTTTAGGTTATGTTCTAGAAGACATCTCACTCTACATAATGTGTTCCTTTAGTCTATGTTCTAGAAGACATCTCACTCTACATAATGTGTTCATCTTACATATGTGTTCCTATGTTCTAGAAGACATCTCACTCTACATAATGTGTTCCTTTAGGTTATGTTCCTTTAGGCTATGTTCTAGAAGACATCTCACTCTACATAATGTGTTCCTTTAGGTTATGTTCTAGAAGACATCTCACTCTACATAATGTGTTCCTTTAGGCTATGTTCTAGAAGACATCTCACTCTACATAATGTGTTCCTTTAGTCTATGTTCTAGAAGACATCTCACTCTACATAATGTGTTCCTTTAGACTATGTTCTAGAAGACATCTCACTCTACATAATGTGTTCCTTTAGGTTATGTTCTAGAAGACATCTCACTCTACATAATGTGTTCCTTTAGTCTATGTTCTAGAATACATCTCACTCTACATAATGTGTTCCTTTAGGTTATGTTCTAGAAGACATCTCACTCTACATAATGTGTTCCTTTAGACTATGTTCTAGAAGACATCTCACTCTACATAATGTGTTCCTTTAGGCTATGTTCTAGAAGACATCTCACTCTACATAATGTGTTCCTTTAGACTATGTTCTAGAAGACATCTCACTCTACATAATGTGTTCCTTTAGTCTATGTTCTAGAAGAAATCTCACTCTACATAATCTGTTCTTTTAGGTTATGTTCTAGAAGACATCTCACTCTACATAATGTGTTCCTTTAGGCTATGTTCTAGAAGACATCTCACTCTACATAATGTGTTCCTTTAGGTTATGTTCTAGAAGACATCTCACTCTACATAATGTGTTCCTTTAGGTTATGTTCTAGAAGACATCTCACTCTACATAGTCTGTCATCTGACTATCATCATTGCAGTGACATTTGGTCTGCTATCAAAGACTAGCTGAACAGAGGTAAAATAGAGCAGAAAGTAGAGTCAAATGCATCTTTAATATTTTGATAGAAAAAGTAAACAACACATATAGAATATACAGTATTTACAAAGATGTTGATCATTTTGATAACTAACTAAACAAAATGTAAAACATTTCAAGTCTTGACCTTCCAAAATGAAAAAATATACCTACATATTTACAGGCTTTTTATATGTTCAATTGCATAAATGAACATACTAATTTTGTCAATTTAAAAACTGACTTTCTAAGTACCATTAAACAGTGTAAACATATTCAGGCAGTCTTCAGTGCATTGACTCAACTGTGGTAATTCATCAGGATTAACTCTCTCTCTCATGGTGCTCTCTGTTCCATCAAGTTCTCAATGGGATTGGTGTCATTAGTTCACAGATTTACTGCACACTCCTGAAATAAAACAATATATTATTATACTTATATAATTAATAACTTAATAATTAACTACTAATAAATAGAGACTCAAGATATACTGACATACTGATGTACTGATATACTGATACTGGTATACTGATGTACAGATATATTGGTGTACTGATATATAGTGATGTACTGATGTACTGATATAATACTGATGTACTGATGTACTGATATAGCAATGAATCGATGTATTGACTTATTGATGTACTGATATACTGATGTACTGATATAATACTGGTGTACTGATATAATACTGATGTACTGATATAATACTGATATAATACTGAAATACTGATATGTTGTCCTCACCTTTGGTTTTTCATTATTTTCTCGATGGTTTTCTTGGCAAATGGAGCCTCTGGATTCAGACACTTCTTCCCTTCTCCGTTCTTCAGAGTGACACTGAATATACAAGGAGAGAGAGACTACTGTTAGAAGTTAGCCTTCACCACTTTCCAACTGAGCATATAGAGAACTAATATTATCCTACCAGCAGGTGTACAAATAAATAGCAACATTTACCATTGTGTCCATCTACTGAGCTGGTCACAATATGCACTGATATTAATATGGTACAGACAGACAGACAGACAGACAGACAGACAGACAGACAGACAGACAGACAGACAGACAGACAGACAGACAGACAGACAGACAGACAGACAGACAGACAGACAGACAGACAGACAGACTTCTTACATGATCTCCATGTTCCTACAGGAGTGGCTGGAGGTGTAGACCTCGAGCTTCTCAATGTGAAGAGGTTTAACCCGGTTCACCAGTCCATTCAGACACTGGCACCGAGCTTTAGAATGACCCACCTGGCCTGGAGATGACAAGAAAAGTTTATGGCAGGTTTGGTTTGGCATTATTGCAGCTAAGAACTAAACTCTTCAGTCAGAAATCAAACCTATTGTTTTACTACACTTCTCCCTGGCTTTGCAAGTTAATTCATATGCTACAGATTTCTAATAAAGATGTCAAAGATATTAGAAATATAATTCAAGATATTTCAGAGATGTTACCTTCAACATTGGCCAGGAACAGACAGGCCAGGAAGCTGATGAGGACCGTTGATGTCATCGTGTTGCTCATGGATACTGCTTCTTCAGTTTCTTTCAGAGTCTGGATGGACAGCTCAGTCAAGTGATGGAAGTTGTGAACGGAGGAGAGAAGTGATAGAAGTTGAGAGCTTGGCTTGTATTTATACTGTATTTATAATAAGCCCCATCCGTTCTCTGACAGTCATCCAATGAGAAGGGGAGACAGAGAAAGAGAGGGGTTTTCCCTTTTCTCTGTTTCAGCTCCTTTCTCCTTTTCCCTGCTTCTCCTTTCACACAGGATTTCCCATTTCTCAGAAACTCCCTCTGACAGTGACATTTGAGGAGTGCTTAAAGGCAGAGAGGTGATACAATCTGTCTTTCCTCTTCCATCCCAAATGGCACCCTATTCCCTATATAGTGCACTACTTTTGACCAGAGCCCTATTCCCTATATAGTGCACTACTTTAGACCAGAGCCCTATTCCCTATATAGTGCACTACTTTAGACCAGAGCCCTATTCCCTATATAGTGCACTAGTTTTGACCAGAGCCCTATTCCCTATGTAGTGCACTACTTTAGACCAGAGCCCTATTCCCTATATAGTGCACTACTTTTGACCAGAGCCCTATTCCCTATATAGTGCACTAGTTTTGACCAGAGCCAAATAAACTATATAGTGCACTACTTTTGACCAGAGCCAAATAAACTATATAGTGCACTACTTTTGACCAGAGCCCTATTCCCTATATAGTGCACTACTTTTGACCAGAGCCAAATAAACCAAATAAGCCCTATTCCCTATATAGTACTACTTTTGATTGAATCCTATTCCACTACTTTTGACCAGAGCCCTATTCCCTATATAGTGCACTACTTTTGACCAGAGCCCTATTCCCTATATAGTGCACTACTTTAGACTAGAGCCCTGTTCCCTATATAGTGCACTACTTTTGACCAGAGCCCTATTCCCTATATAGTGCACTACTTTTGACCAGAGCCCTATTCCCTATATAGTGCACTACTTTTGACCAGAGCCCTATTCCCTATATAGTGCACTACTTTTGACCAGAGCCCTATTCCCTATATAGTGCACTACTTTAGACTAGAGCCCTATTCCTTATATAGTGCACTATATTTGACCAGAGCCCTATTCCCTAAATAGTGCACTACTTTAGACTAGAGCCCTATTCCTTATATAGTGCACTATATTTGACCAGAGCCCTATTCCCTATATAGTGCACTACTTTAGACTAGAGCCCTATTCCTTATATAGTGCACTATATTTGACCAGAGCCCTATTCCCTATATAGTGCACTACTTTTGACCAGAGCCCTATTCCCTATATAGTGCACTACTTTTGACCAGAGCCCTATTCCCTATATAGTGCACTACTTTAGACTAGAGCCCTATTCCTTATATAGTGCACTATATTTGACCAGAGCCCTATTCCCTATATAGTGCACTACTTTAGACTAGAGCCCTATTCCTTATATAGTGCACTATATTTGACCAGAGCCCTATTCCCTATATAGTGCACTACTTTAGACTAGAGCCCTATTCCTTATATAGTGCACTATATTTGACCAGAACCCTATTCCCTATATAGTGCACTACTTTTGACTAGAGCCCTATTCCTTATATAGTGCACTATATTTGACCAGAGCCCTATTCCCTATATAGTGCACTACTTTTGACCAGAGCCCTATTTCTTATATAGTGCACTATATTTGACCAGAGCCCTATTCCCTATATAGTGCACTACTTTTGACCAGAGGACTATTTGTGCCATTTGGAAGTTAACCACGGCCTTCGTGGTTTCATTTCCATGATATCAAAGATAACGACGCCAGGCTACTCTAAGACACGTTTGGCATCACTAAAAGGCGTCCCTATAATTCCCATGAGAAACAGTTCATACATATATTATGACAACATTTTGTGAAGTCTTTGTGAAGTTTTGGTCTTCGGCAAGGGTTTTTTCAGCTGTTCCTGAGACAAGCCAAAGTTCAGTAGTCAAAGTCTATGCCTGTTTGTCAGTGATTGGTCAACAGTAGGGATTCTTCAATGAAGTGTATGTTGTCATTCAATGAGAGACGACTCGTTTTCATGCATATTATTGCACTTGAGAAACACTGCATCCAAACATTTTAGTTAGATGTAAAATTGTACGACTAAGATCTCCCTTCTCAATTTGAAGAATTTGAAAGTGTTTTCACAGATTTATTTCCAAATACTTTATTTAACATTCCTAACCAACCTGGGTTAAATGCATGGGACTGTATTTAAATCAGTGAAATGTAATATTTTCAAACATATTCCAAGACTTTTCAAGTGTATTTCCAAAATTACTTACCAATATTCAACTACTTGCCTAATTAAAATGATCTAATACAGTAAAGATCTAATACAGTAAAGATCTAATACAGTAAAGATCTAATACAGTAAAGATCTAATACAGTAAAGATCTAATACAGTAATTGAAAAAAAATGTATCTGATCTCAGATCTTATTGTTTACCTGTAATTAAGAATCCCTGACAGATGAATGATCTGATCTCAGACCTGTAATAAAGGATCCCTGTCAGATTAATGATCTGATCTCAGACCTGTAATTAAGAATCCCTGACAGATGAATGATCTGATCTCAGACCTGTAATAAAGGATCCCTGTCAGATGAATGATCTGATCTCAGACCTGTAATAAAGGATCCCTGTCAGATGAATGATCTGATCTCAGACCTGTAATAAAGGATCCTTGACAGATGAATGATCTGATCTCAGACCTGTAATAAAGGATCCCTGTCAGATGTAAAGGATCCCTCAGATGAATGATCTGATCTCAGACCTGTAATAAAGGATCCCTGTCAGATGAATGATCTGATCTCAGACCTGTAATAAAGGATCCCTGTCAGATGAATGATCTGATCTCAGACCTGTAATAAAGGATCCCTGTCAGATGAATGATCTGATCTCAGACCTGTAATAAAATATGAATGATCTGATCTCAGACCTGTAATAAAGGATCCCTGTCAGATGAATGATCTGATCTCAGACCTGTAATAAAGGATCCCTGTCAGATGAATGATCTGATCTCAGACCTGTCAGATTAATGATTTTAGAGAGCTAGTAAGAGCTCCACAGTAACTGTTCATGCTATCGTCAAATACCAACCATAAACAAATCCAATGCATTGTGTTTGTGTTAGAAAGGACCTTTGGCTCAGTATGGTATATTTATCAATAAGAGGACTGTGTTAATAGTAGACTACTGTAGAATAACTGACTGGGAGACAAGCAGATTCTGTTGGAAAGGTTCCCGTTTCCAGGAAAGAGGTTTAGGTGTCCTTTTGAAAAAAGACCAAATGAAAGTGAAACTGAAATGGGAATACAGGCCTAGTTCCCTCCTTATTGAAGGAATGTAGTTTCAGTTCTGGACTTTCCCTTTCAGCTCTAACATCTGGTCGGTTTAAATGGATAGCAGGTAAATGGTTTGATTTCAAGGAAAGCAGTGGTGTCCTTGTGTGTCAATAAATTTAGTAGTAGAGTAGTACACCTCCAAACTACCTGAAATGTATTAATTAACACATATTTCCTTTGAAGAATCTGATATTGTTCACATTCACTTTTTTTGCAGAACAAAGAATCAACCAGACATGAAAGTTATTTTAGGAAACGCAACAAACAAACCACAGCAATACAGCCAAGAAGGATGGTGGTACAGTGATGAAGACAATATCAGAGATTGAAAGGATTAAATGACATCAAGTGGTTTCAGTTAAGAGATGGGTAGAACAGAGACAAATAACATGATGACGTTGAAGAATATAAAGCTGTGGTTTAAAACAGGAAGTGGCACAACTGTAGCACAACTTTGTGAGTATGTGTGTGTGTGTGTGTGTGTGTGTGGTGTGTGTGTTTTGTGTGTGTGTGTGTGTGTGTGTGTGTGTGTGTGTGTGTGTGTGTGTGTGTGTGTGTGTGTGTGTGTGTGTAGTAGAAACTTCAGTAGAAATGGCCTTGTTAGTCTGTAATAAGACTTGTTTTGGTCTGAACAGAGCTTCTCCCGTCCAGTTAACATCTGATTCAGCAACGGCGTTGATTCAAAAGGCTAACCACACCACACACTGACCACACCACACACTGACCACTGACCACACACTGACCACACACTGACCACACACTGACCACACCACACACTGACCACACACTGACCACACACTGACACACACTGACCACACACTGACCACACCACACACTGACCACACACTGACCACACACTGACCACACCACACACTGACCACACACTGACCACGCACTGACCACGCACTGACCACGCACTGACCACACACTGACCACGCACTGACCACGCACTGACCACACACTGACCACACACTGACCACACACTGACCACACCACACACTGACCACACACTGACCACACACTGACCACACACTGACCACGCACTGACCACACACTGACCACACACTGACCACACACTGACCACGCACTGACCACACACAAGACAATCAGAAAAAATATTGTAGACCTCCACAAGTCTGGTTCATCCTTGGGAGCAATTTCCAAATGCCTGAAGGTATCACGTTCACCTGTACAAACAATAGTACACAAGTATAAACACCATGGGACCACGCAGCCGTCATACCGCTCAGGAAGGAGACGCGTTCTGTCTCCTAGAGATGAACGTACTTTGTTTGCAAAAAGTGGAAATCAGTCCCAGAACAACACCAAAGGACCTTGTGAAGATGCTGGAGGAAACATTTACAAAAGTATCTATAACCACAGTAAAACGAGTCCTATATCAACATATCCTGAAAGGCCGCTCAACAAGGAAGAAGACACTGCTCCAAAACCACCATTAAAAAGCCAGACTACAGTTTGCAATTGCACATGGGGACAAAGATGGTACTTTTGGAGAAATGTCCTCTGGTCTGTGAAACAAAAATACAACTTTTTGGCAAGAATGACCATCGTTATGTTTGGAAGAAAAATGGGGAGGCTTGCAAGCTGAAGAGCATCATCCCAACCGTGAAGTACGGGGGTGGCAGCATCATGTTGTGGGGGTGCTTTTCTGCAGGATGGACTGGTGCACTTCACAAAATAGATGGCATCATGAGGAAGGAAAATTATGTGGATATATTGAAGCAGCATTTCAAGACATCAGTCAGGAAGTTAAAGCTTGGTCGCAAATGGGTCTTCCAACTGGACAATGACCCCAAGCATACTTCGAAAGTTGTGGCAAAATGGCTTAAGGACAACAAAGTCAGGGTATTGGAGTGGCCATCTCATAGTACTGACCTCAATCCCATAGAAAATGTGTGGGCAGAACTGAAAAAGCGTGTGCGAGCAAGGAGGTTTACCAACCTGACTCAGTTACACCAACTCTGTCTGGAGAAATGGGACAAAATTCAGCCAACATTGTGGGAAGCTTGTGGAAGGCTACCTGAAACGTTTGACCCAAGTTAATAATATATCTTAATGAGGTTTAGCATTGAGTGAGTGATTTGTCCCAGAAATATTTAGTACCAACCTATTGTTAGTTACCCATTCTAAAACATACTGGAGCTCTATGTTAAGTGTCTCGGTTATTGATTTTACTGTAGCAGCCGACTTGTATACTGTTGAGTCGTTAGGGTACATAGACACACAGGCTTTATTCAAGGTCATTGGAAGGTCATTTGTAAAAACAGAAAACAATAGTGGCCCTAGCCGGCTGCCCTGCGGTACACCACACTCAACTGAATTTGCATGAGAGACCATTCCATTATCAATAACCCTCTGTGTTCTATTAGATAGGTAACTGTGTTCTATTAGATAGGCAACTCTGTGTTCTATTAGACAGGTAATTATGTCTTCTATTAGATGGGATACTCTGTGTTCAATTAGATAGGTAACTCTGTGTTCTATTAGATAGCTAACTCTGTGTTCAATTAGATAGGTAACTCTGGGTTCTATTAGACAGATAACTCTGTGTTCTATTAGATAGGTAACTCTGGGTTCTATTAGATAGCTGGCTCTCAATCCATAATAAGGCAGAGGATGCACATTTTTTCAGCAATAGATAACGATCAATGACATCAAAAGCTGCACTGAAGTCTGTAAGAACTGACACGAGTCGAGAAGCAGGTATGGAGAGTTAACAGCGTAGTGCAGGGCAGGGAGGGAGAGCGTAGTGCAGGGCAGGGAGGGAGAGCGTAGTGCAGGGCAGGGAGGGAGAGCGTAGTGCAGGACAGGGAGGGAGAGCGTAGTGCAGGGAGGGAGAGCGTAGTGCAGGGAGGGAGAGCGTAGTGCAGGGCAGGGAGGGAGAGCGTAGTGCAGGGCAGGGAGGGAGGGAGAGCATAGTGCAGGACAGGGAGGGAGAGCGTAGTGCAGGGCAGGGAAAGAGAGCGTAGTGCAGGGCAGGGAGGGAGAGCGTAGTGCAGGGCAGGGAGGGAGAGCGTAGTGCAGGGCAGGGAGGGAGAGCATAGTGCAGGGCAGGGAGGGAGGGAGGCATGGTGCAGGACAGGGAGGGAGAGCGTAGTGCAGGGCAGGGAGGGAGAGCGTAGTGCAGGACAGGGAGGGAGAGCGTAGTGCAGGGAGGGAGAGCGTAGTGCAGGGCAGGGAGGGAGAGCGTAGTGCAGGGCAGGGAGGGAGAGCATAGTGCAGGGCAGGGAGGGAGGGAGAGCATAGTGCAGGACAGGGAGGGAGAGCGTAGTGCAGGGCAGGGAGGGAGCGTAGTGGGACAGGGAGGAGGCGTAGTGCAGGGAGGAGAGCGTAGTGCAGGGAGGGAGAGCGTAGTGCAGGGCAGGAGGGAGAGCGTAGTGCAGGGCAGGGAGGGAGGAGAGCATAGTGCAGGACAGGGAGGGAGAGCGTAGTGCAGGGCAGGGAAAAGCGTAGTGCAGGGCAGGGAGGAGAGCGTAGTGCAGGGCAGGGAGGGAGGCGTAGTGCAGGGCAGGGAGGAGAGCATAGTGCAGGGCAGGGAGGGAGGGAGAGCATAGTGCAGGACAGGGAGGAGAGCGTAGTGCAGGGCAGGGAGGGGGAGAGCGTGGTGCAGGGAGGGAGGAGGCGTGGTGCAGGACAGGGAGGGGCGTAGTGCAGGGAGGAGGGAGCGTGAGTGCAGGGCAGCGAGGAGCGTAGTGCAGGGCAGGAGGAGCGTAGTGTAGGGCAGGGGAGGGAGGCGTAGTGTAGGACAGGGAGGAGAGCGTGGTGCAGGGCAGGGAGCTAGGCGTAGCGTGGGGCAGGGAGGAGGCAGTGCAGGGCAGGGAGGGAGAGCGTGGTGTAGGACAGGGAGGGAGGCGTAGTGTAGGACAGGGGAGGAGAGCGTGGTGCAGGGCAGGGAGGAGAGCGTAGTGTAGGACAGGGAGGAGAGCGTAGTGTAGGGCAGGGAGGGAGAGCGTGGTGTAGGGCAGGGAGGAGGCGTGGTGGGACAGGGAGGGAGGAGCGTAGTGCAGGGCAGGGAGGAGAGCGTAGTGCAGGGCAGGGAGGGAGAGCGTAGTGCAGGGCAGGGAGGAGTGCAGGGCAGGGAGGGAGGGGAGAGCATAGTGCAGGACAGGGAGGAGAGCGTAGTGCAGGGCAGGGAGGAGAGCGTAGTGCAGGGCAGGGAGGGAGAGCGTAGTGCAGGACAGGGGGAGCGTAGTGCAGGGAGGAGAGCGTAGTGCAGGGCAGGGAGGGAGAGCGTAGTGCAGGGCAGGGAGGGAGAGCGTAGTGTAGGGCAGGGAGGGAGAGCGTAGTGTAGGACAGGGAGGGAGAGCGTAGTGCAGGGCAGGGAGGGAGAGCGTAGTGTAGGGCAGGGAGGGAGAGCGTAGTGCAGGGCAGGGAGGGAGAGCGTAGTGTAGGACAGGGAGGGAGAGCGTAGTGTAGGACAGGGAGGGAGAGCGTAGTGTAGGGCAGGGAGGGAGAGCGTAGTGTAGGACAGGGAGGGAGAGCGTAGTGTAGGACAGGGAAGGAGAGCGTAGTGCAGGGCAGGGAGGGAGCGTAGTGTAGGACAGGGAGGGAGGCGAGTGTAGGGCAGGGAGGAGAGCGTGGTGTAGGGCAGGGAGGGAGGCGTAGTGCAGGACAGGGAGGGAGAGCGTAGTGCAGGACAGGGAGGGAGAGCATAGTGCAGGGCAGGGAGGGAGAGCGTAGTGCAGGGCAGGGAGGGAGAGCATAGTGCAGGGCAGGAGGAGGCGTAGTGCAGGGCAGGGAGGAGGCGTAGTGCAGGGCAGGGAGGGAGGGAGAGCATGGTGCAGGGCAGGGAGGGAGAGCATAGTGCAGGGCAGGGAGGAGAGCATAGTGCAGGGCAGGGAGGCGTAGTGCAGGGCAGGGAGGGAGAGCGTAGTGCAGGGGGAGGGAGGAGAGCGTAGTGCAGGGGAGGAGGGAGGAGAGCGTAGTGTAGGGCAGGGAGGGAGGAGGAGCGTAGTGCAGGGCAGGGAGGGAGAGGCGTAGTGCAGGGCAGGGAGGGAGGGAGAGCGTAGTGCAGGGCAGGAGGAGAGCGTAGTGCAGGGCAGGGGAGGAGAGCGTAGTGCAGGACAGGGAGGAGAGCGTAGTGCAGGACAGGGAGGAGAGCATAGTGCAGGGCAGGGAGGGAGAGCATAGTGCAGGGCAGGGAGGGAGAGCGTAGTGCAGGGCAGGGAGGGAGAGCGTAGTGCAGGACAGGGAGGGAGGGAGAGCGTAGTGCAGGGCAGGGAGGGAGAGCGTAGTGCAGGGCAGGGAGGAGGGAGAGCGTAGTGCAGGGCAGGGAGGGAGAGCGTAGTGCAGGGCAGGGAGGGAGAGCGTAGTGCAGGGCAGGGAGGGAGAGCGTAGTGCAGGGCAGGGAGGGGGCGTAGTGCAGGACAGGGAGGAGCGTAGTGCAGGGCAGGGAGGGAGAGCGTAGTGCAGGACAGGGAGGGAGGAGGCGTGGTGCAGGGCAGGGAGGGAGAGCGTAGTGCAGGGCAGGGGAGGGAGGGAGAGGTAGTGCAGGGCATGGAGGGAGGGAGAGCGTAGTGCAGGGCAGGGAGCGTAGTGCAGGGAGGGAGAGCGTAGTGCAGGACAGGGAGGAGAGCGTAGTGGGACAGGGAGGGAGCGTAGTGCAGGACAGGGAGGGAGAGCGTAGTGCAGGGCAGGGAGGGAGAGCGTAGTGCAGGACAGGGAGGGAGAGCGTAGTGCAGGACAGGGAGGGAGAGCGTAGTGCAGGACAGGGAAGGAGAGCGTAGTGCAGGGCAGGGAGGGAGAGCGTAGTGCAGGGCAGGGAGGGAGAGCGCAGTGCAGGGCAGGGAAGGAGAGCGTAGTGCAGGGCAGGGAGGGAGAGCATAGTGCAGGGCAGGGAGGGAGAGCGTAGTGCAGGGCAGGGAAGGAGAGCGTAGTGCAGGGCAGGGAGGGAGAGCGTAGTGCAGGACAGGGACGGAGGGAGAGCGTAGTGCAGGACAGTGAGGGAGAGCGTAGTGCAGGGCAGGGAGGGAGGGAGAGCGTAGTGCAGGGCAGGGAGGGAGAGCGTAGTGCAGGGCAGGGAGGGAGAGCGTAGTGCAGGACAGGGAGGGAGAGCGTAGTGCAGGGCAGGGAGGGAGAGCGTAGTGTAGGGCAGGGAGGAGGGAGGGAGCGTAGTGCAGGGCAGGAGGAGAGCGTAGTGCAGGGCAGGGAGGAGGCGTAGTGCAGGGCAGGGAGGGAGGGAGAGCGTAGTGCAGGGCAGGGAGGGAGAGCGTAGTGCAGGGCAGGGAGGGAGAGCGTAGTGCAGGGCAGGGAGGTAGAGCGTAGTGCAGGGCAGGGCAGGGAGGGAGAGCGTAGTGCAGGACAGGGAGGGAGGGAGAGCGTAGTGCAGGGCAGGGAGGGAGAGCGTAGTGCAGGGCAGGGAGGGAGAGCGTAGTGCAGGGCAGGGGGGGAGCGAGTGCAGGGCAGGGGAGGAGAGCGTAGTGCAGGGCAGGGAGGGAGAGCGTAGTGCAGGGCAGGGAGGGAGAGCGTAGTGCAGGGCAGGGAGGGAGGGAGAGCGTAGTGCAGGACAGGGAGGGAGAGCGTAGTGCAGGACAGGGAGGGAGAGCGTAGTGCAGGACAGGAGGGAGGGAGAGCGTAGTGCAGGACAGGGAGGGCGTGGTGGGAGGGAGGGAGCGTAGTGCAGGGCAGGGAGAGCGAGTGCAGGGCAGGGGAGGGAGGAGAGGGTAGTGCAGGACAGGGAGGAGGGAGAGCGTAGTGCAGGACAGGGGAGGGAGGGAGCGTAGTGCAGGACGGGGAGGGAGAGCGTAGTGCAGGGCAGGGAGGAGAGCGAGTGCAGGGCAGGGGAGGGAGGGAGAGCGTAGTGCAGGACAGGAGGAGAGCGAGTGCAGGACAGGGAGGAGAGCGTAGTGCAGGGCAGGGAGGGAGAGCGAGGCAGGGCAGGAGGAGGGAGAGGTAGGTGCAGGACAGGGAGGGAGAGCGAGTGCAGGGCAGGGAGGAGAGCGTAGTGCAGGGCAGGAGGAGAGCGTAGTGCAGGGCAGGAGGGAGCGCAGTGCAGGGCAGGGAGGAGAGCGTAGTGCAGGGCAGGGAGGGAGAGCATAGTGCAGGGCAGGGAGGGAGAGCGAGTGCAGGGCAGGGAAGGAGAGCGTAGTGCAGGGCAGGAGGAGAGCGTAGTGCAGGACAGGGACGGAGGGGAGAGCGAGGGCAGGACAGGGAGGAGAGCGTAGTGCAGGGCAGGGGGAGGGAGGGAGAGCGTAGTGCAGGGCAGGGGAGGGAGAGCGTAGTGCAGGGCAGGGGGAGCGTGAGTGCAGGACAGGGAGGGAGAGCGAGTGCAGGGCAGGGAGAGAGCGTGTGCAGGGCAGGGAGGGAGGAGAGCGTAGTGCAGGACAGGAGGGAGGGAGAGCGTAGTGCAGGCAGGGAGGGAGAGCGTAGTGCAGGGGAGAGCAGGAGGGAGGGAGAGAACGTAGTGCAGGGCAGGGAGGGAGGGAGAGCGTAGTGCAGGGCAGGGAGGGAGGAGAGCGTGAGTGCAGGGCAGGGAGGGAGAGCAGTGCAGGGCAGGGAGGAGGAGCGTGGTGGGGTGCAGGGCAGGGAGGGAGAGCGTAGTGCAGGACAGGGAGGAGAGCGTAGTGCAGGGCAGGGAGGAGAGCGTAGTGCAGGGCAGGAGGAGAGCGAGTGCAGGGCAGGGAGGGGAGCGAGTGCAGGTAGTGGAGGGAGCAGGGAGGGAGGGAGGGAGAGTGCAGGACAGGGAGGGAGCGTAGTGCAGGACAGGGAGGGAGAGCGTAGTGCAGGACAGGGAGGAGGCGAGTGCAGGACAGGGAGTAGTGCAGGGACAGGAGGGAGGGAGGGGAGGGAGAGCGTAGTGCAGGACAGGGAGGGGAGAGCGTGGTGCAGGACAGGAGGGAGGGAGAGGCGAGTGCAGGGAGGGAGGAGAGCGAGTGCAGGACGGAGGTGCAGGGGCAGGGGAGAGCAGGGCAGGGAGGGAGAGCGTAGTGCAGGACAGGGAGGGAGGGAGGTAGCAGGGCAGGGAGGAGAGCGTAGTGCAGGGCAGGGGAGGGAGAGCGTAGTGCAGGACAGGGAGGGAGGCGAGTGCAGGCAGGGAGGGGGAGCGTAGTGCAGGACAGGAGGAGAGCGTGGTGCAGGGCAGGAGGAGAGCGTAGTGCAGGGCAGGGGGGAGAGCGTAGTGCAGGACAGGGGAGGAGGACAGGGAGAGAGCGTAGTGCAGGGCAGGGAGAGAGCGTAGTGCAGGGCAGGTAGGCAGGGTGGTGCAGGGAGGGAGGGAGAGCGTAGTGTGCAGGGCAGGGAGGGAGGGAGAGCGTAGTGCAGGGCAGGGAGGGAGAGCGAGTGCAGGGCAGGGAGGGAGAGGAGCAGGGCAGGGAGGGGAGAGCGTAGTGCAGGGCAGGAGGGAGGAGGGAGGGAGCAGTGCAGTGCAGGGAGGGCAGGGAGGAGGGAGAGCGTAGTGCAGGACAGGGAGGGGGCAGGGGGAGTGCAGGGCAGGGAGGAGAGCGTAGTGCAGGGCAGGGAGGGAGAGCGTAGTGCAGGGCAGGGAGGAGCGTAGTGCAGGGCAGGGAGGGAGGTGCAGGGGCAGGGAGGGCAGGGAGGGAGAGCGTAGTGCAGGGCAGGGAGGGAGAGCGTAGTGCAGGGAGGGGCAGGGAGGGAGCGTAGTGCAGGGCAGGGAGGGAGAGCGTGAGTGCAGGAGGAGGGCAGGGAGGGAGAGCGTAGTGTAGGGCAGGGAGGGAGAGAGGAGTGCAGGGCAGGGAGGAGAGCCGAGTGCAGGGCAGGGGAGCGTAGTGCAGGGAGGGAGCGTAGTGCAGGGCAGGAGGGAGAGCGAGGAGTGCAGGGCAGGGAGGAGAGCGTAGTGCAGGGCAGGAGGGAGAGCGTAGTGCAGGGCAGGAGGAGAGCGTAGTGCAGGGCAGGGAGGGAGAAGTGCAGGGCAGGGAGGGAGAGCGTAGTGCAGGGCAGGGAGAGTGCGTAGTGAGGGCAGGGAGGAGAGCGTAGGGCAGGGCAGGAGGGTGTGGAGGGAGGAGGGAGGAGCGTAGTGCAGGACAGGGAGGGAGAGCGTAGTGCAGGGCAGGAGTGGGACAGGGGGGGAGGGGAGAGCGTAGTGCAGGGCAGGGAGGAGAGCGTAGTGCAGGACAGGGAGGAGAGCGTAGTGCAGGACAGGGAGGGAGGGAGGGAGCGTGAGTGCAGGGCAGGAGAGCGTAGGCAGGGCAGGGAGGGAGGCGTAGTGCAGGGCAGGGGGCAGGCAGGACAGGGAGGGAGAGAGTGTAGTGCAGGGCTGGGGAGGGGAGGAGAGGGTAGTGCAGGGCAGGGAGGGAGCGTGAGTGCAGGGCAGGGAGGGAGGGAGAGCGTAGTGCAGGACAGGGAGGGAGAGCGTAGTGCAGGGCAGGGAGGGAGAGCGTAGTGCAGGGCAGGGAGGGAGAGCGTAGTGCAGGGCAGGGAGGGAGAGCGTAGTGCAGGGCAGGGAGGGAGAGCGTAGTGCAGGGCAGGGAGGGAGAGCGTAGGACAGGGAGGGAGGAGAGCGTAGTGCAGGGCAGGGAGGGAGAGCGTAGTGCAGGGCAGGGAGGGAGAGCGTAGTGCAGGGCAGGGAGGGAGGGAGAGCGTAGTGCAGGGCAGGGAGGGAGGGAGAGCGTAGTGCAGGGCAGGGAGGGAGAGCGTAGTGTAGGGCAGGGAGGAGGGAGAGCGTAGTGCAGGGCAGGGAGGAGAGCGTAGTGCAGGGCAGGGAGGGAGTAGGAGGGAGGGAGAGCGTAGTGCAGGGCAGGGAGGAGAGCGAGTGCAGGGCAGGGAGGGAGAGCGTGAGTGCAGGGCAGGGAGGAGAGCATAGTGCAGGGCAGGGAGGGAGAGCCGAGTGCAGGGCAGGAGGGGAGAGCCGTAGTGTGGGGCAGGAGGGAGGCGAGTGCAGGGCAGGGAGCGTAGTGCAGGGCAGGAGGAGGCAGGCAGGGCAGGGAGGGAGAGCGTAGTGCAGGGCAGGAGGGAGAGCGTAGTGCAGGGACAGGGAGGGAGGGAGCGTAGTGCAGGACAGGGAGGGGAGCGTAGTGCAGGGAGGGAGGAGCGTAGTGCAGGACAGGGAGGAGAGCGAGTGCAGGGCAGGGAGGGAGGAGCAGGGCAGGGAGGAGGGAGAGCGTAGTGCAGGGCAGGGAGGGAGGGAGAGCGTAGTGCAGGACAGGGAGGGAGAGCGTAGTGTGCAGGGGAGGGAGGAGAGTGTTAGTGCAGGGCAGGAGGAGCAGGGCAGGGAGGAGAGCGTAGTGCAGGGCAGGAGGGAGAGGAGCGTAGTGCAGGACAGGGAGGGAGGAGCGAGTAGGCAGGAGGGAGAGCGTAGTGCAGGGAGGGAGGGAGAGCAGTGCAGGGCAGGGAGGGAGAGCGTAGTGCAGGGCAGGGAGGGAGGGAGAGCGTAGTGCAGGGACAGGAGGGAGAGCGAGTGCAGGGCAGGAGGGAGAGCGTAGTGCAGGGCAGGGGAGGAGAGCGTAGTGCAGGGCAGGGAGGGAGAGCGTAGTGCAGGGCAGGGAGGAGAGCGTAGTGCAGGGCAGGGAGGAGAGCGTAGTGCAGGACAGGGAGGGAGAGCGAGTGCAGGGCAGGGAGGGAGAGCGAGTGCAGGGCAGGAGGGAGGAGCGTAGTGCAGGGCAGGGAGGGAGAGCGTAGTGCAGGGCAGGGAGGGGAGCGTAGTGCAGGGCAGGGAGGAGAGCGAGTGCAGGGCAGGAGGGAGAGCGTAGTGCAGGGCAGGAGGGAGAGGTGCAGGGCAGGGAGGGAGGCGTAGTGCAGGGCAGGGAGCGTAGGCAGGAGGGAGGAGAGCGTAGTGCAGGGCAGGGAGGGAGAGCGTAGTGCAGGGCAGGGCAGGGCAGGAGGGAGAGCGTAGTGCAGGGCAGGAGGGAGCGTAGGGCAGGGAGGGAGGGAGAGAGCGTAGTGCAGGACAGGGAGGGAGAGCGTGGGAGTGCAGGACAGGGAGGAGAGCGTAGTGCAGGGCAGGGAGGGAGAGCGTAGTGCAGGGCAGGGAGGAGAGAGCGGGGTGCAGGACAGGGAGGGAGGGAGAGGGTAGTGCAGGGCAGGAGGAGAGCGTAGTGCAGGACAGGGAGGGAGAGCGTAGTGCAGGACAGGGAGGGAGGAGAGAGCGTAGTGCAGGGCAGGAGGGAGAGGTAGTGCAGGACAGGAGGGAGGAGCGTAGTGCAGGGCAGGGAGGAGAGCGTAGTGCAGGGAGGGAGGGAGAGCGTAGTGCAGGACAGGGAGGGAGGGCAGGGAGGGAGGGAGCGTAGTGCAGGGCAGGGAGGAGGAGAGGGTAGTGCAGGGCAGGGAGGGAGAGCGTAGTGCAGGGCAGGCAGGGAGGGAGGGAGGGAGCGTAGTGCAGGACAGGGAGGGAGGAGAGCGTAGTGCAGGGCAGGGAGGGAGAGCGTAGTGCAGGGCAGGGAGGGAGAGCGTAGTGCAGGGCAGGGAGGGAGAGCGTAGTGCAGGGCAGGGAGGGAGGGGAGAGGTAGTGCAGGGCAGGAGGGAGCGTAGTGTAGGGCAGGGAGGAGTGCGTAGTGCAGGACAGGGAGGGAGGGAGCGAGGGCAGGGCAGGGAGGGAGGGAGCCGAGTGCAGGGCAGGAGGGAGGAGAGCGTAGTGCAGGGCAGGGAGGGAGGGAGAGCGTAGTGCAGGGCAGGGGGAGGAGAGCGTAGTGCAGGGCAGGGAGGGAGAGCGTAGTGCAGGGCAGGGAGGGAGAGCGTAGTGCAGGGCAGGGAGGGAGAGCGTAGTGCAGGGCAGGGAGGGAGAGCGAGTGCAGGGCAGGAGGGAGAGCGTAGTGCAGGGCAGGGAGGAGAGCGTAGTGCAGGGCAGGAGGAGGAGCATAGTGCAGGGCAGGGAGGGAGAGCGTAGTGCAGGACAGGGAGGAGAGCGTAGTGCAGGGCAGGGAGGAGAGCGTAGTGCAGGGCAGGGAGGAGAGCGTAGTGCAGGGCAGGGAGGGAGAGGCGTAGTGCAGGACAGGGAGGGAGGCAGGGCAGGAGGAGGCGTGGTGCAGGACAGGAGCGTAGTGCAGGGAGAGGAGCGTAGTGCAGGGCAGGGAGGGAGAGCGTAGTGCAGGACAGGAGGAGAGCGTGAGTGCAGGGCAGGGAGGGAGGGCGCAGTGCAGGGCAGGGAGGGAGCGTAGTGCAGGACAGGGAGGGGGAGAGGGTAGTGCAGGGCAGGAGGGAGGAGAGCGTGAGTGCAGGACAGGGAGGAGAGCGTGTGCAGGACAGGGAGGGAGGAGAGCGTAGTGCAGGGCAGGGAGGAGAGGTAGTGCAGGACAGGGAGGGAGAGAGCGTAGTGCAGGAGCAGGGAGGAGAGCGTAGTGCAGGGCAGGGAGGAGAGCCGTAGTGCAGGACAGGGGGAGGGAGCGTAGTGCAGGGCAGGAGGGGAGCGAGTGCAGGGCAGGGAGGGAGGGCGAGAGTGGGAGGAGGGAGAGGGTAGTGCAGGGCAGCGTAGTCCAGGGAGGGGAGAGCGAGGCAGGGCAGGGAGGAGAGCGTAGTGCAGGGCAGGGAGGGAGGAGGGTAGTGGCGAGTGCAGGGCAGGGAGGAGAGCGTAGGCAGGAGGGGAGGGAGTGCGTAGTGCAGGACAGAGCGTAGTGCAGGGCAGGGAGGGAGCGTAGTGCAGGGCAGGGAGGGAGGGAGAGCGTAGTGCAGGGCAGGGAGGGAGGAGGGAGAGCGTAGTGCAGGGCAGGGAGGGAGAGCGTAGTGCAGGACAGGAGGAGAGCGTAGTGCAGGGCAGGGAGGGAGAGGAGTGCAGGGCAGGGGAGGGAGAGCGTAGTGCAGGGCAGGATGCGAGTGCAGGGAGGGAGGGAGAGCGTAGTGCAGGGCAGGGAGAGGCATAGTGCAGGGGCAGGGGAGGGGAGGCGTAGGCAGGGAGGGAGGAGCGTAGTGCAGGACAGGAGGGAGAGCGAGTGCAGGGAGGAGGAGAGCGTAGTGCAGGGCAGGGAGGAGAGCGTAGTGCAGGGCAGGGAGGGAGAGCGTAGTGCAGGGCAGGGAGGGAGGGAGAGCGTAGTGCAGGACAGGAGGGAGAGTAGTGCAGGACAGGAGGGAGAGCGAGTGCAGGGCAGGGAGGAGAGCGTAGTGCAGGACAGGGAGGAGAGCGTAAGTGCAGGGCAGGGAGGGAGAGCGTAGTGCAGGGCAGGGAGGAGGGAGGCGTAGTGCAGGACAGGGGGGAGGAGAGCGTAGTGCAGGACAGGAGGAGGGAGAGCGTGGTGCAGGGCAGGGAGGGAGACGTAGTGCAGGGAGGGAGGGAGAGCGTAGTGCAGGGCAGGGAGGAGAGCGTAGTGCAGGGCAGGGAGGGAGGGAGGCGAGTGCAGGCAGGGAGGGAGGGCGTGAGTGCAGGACAGGAGGAGAGCGTAGTGCAGGACAGGGGAGGGAGGGCAGGGAGAGAGCCGAGTGCAGGGCAGGGAGGAGGGCAGGGAGGGAGGGAGGCGTAGTGCAGGACAGGGAGGAGAGCGTAGTGCAGGGCAGGGAGGGAGAGCGTAGTGTAGGGCAGGGAGGGAGAGCGTAGTGCAGGACAGGGGAGGGAGAGCGTAGTGCAGGGCAGGGAGGGAGAGCGTAGTGCAGGGCAGGGAGGGAGAGCGTAGTGCAGGGCAGGGGAGGGGAGGGAGGGAGAGCGTAGTGCAGGACAGGGAGGGGGAGAGCGTAGTGCAGGACAGGGAGGAGAGCGTAGTGCAGGGCAGGGAGGGAGAGCGAGGCAGTGCAGGGACAGGTAGGGAGGGAGGAGCGTAGTGCAGGACAGGGAGGGGAGCGAGTGCAGGGCAGGGAGGGAGAGCGTGGTGCAGGGAGGGAGAGCGTAGTGCAGGCAGGGAGGAGAGCGTAGTGCAGGGCAGGGAGGAGAGCATAGTGTAGGGCAGGGAGGGAGAGCGTGGTGCAGGGCAGGGAGGGAGAGCGTAGTGCAGGACAGGAGGGCAGGGAGAGCGTAGTGCAGGACAGGGAGGGAGGCGAGTGCAGGGCAGGGAGGAGGGAGAGCGCAGTGCAGGGCAGGGAGGGAGGGAGAGCGAGTGCAGGACAGGGAGGGAGAGCAGGGGAGGGAGTGCAGGACAGGGAGGGAGGCGTGAGTGCAGGGCAGGGGAGGGAGTCAGCGTGGTGCAGGAGGAGGGAGAGCGTAGTGCAGGGCAGGGAGGGAGAGCGTAGTGCAGGGCAGGGAGGAGAGCGTGGTGCAGGGAGGGGAGCAGGGAGGGAGGGAGGAGCGTAGTGCAGGCAGGGAGGGAGGGAGAGCGTAGGGCAGGGACAGGGAGGGAGGGCAGGGAGGGAGTGCAGTGCAGGGCAGGGAGGGAGAGCGTAGTGCAGGGCAGGGAGGGAGAGCGTAGTGTAGGGCAGGGAGGGAGAGCGTAGTGCAGGACAGGGAGGGAGAGCGTAGTGCAGGGCAGGGAGGGAGAGCGTAGTGCAGGGCAGGGAGGGAGAGCGTAGTGCAGGGCAGGAGGGAGAGCGTAGTGCAGGGCAGGGAGGGAGAGCGTAGTGCAGGGCAGGGAGGGAGAGCGTAGTGCAGGGCAGGGAGGGAGAGCGTAGTGCAGGGCAGGGAGGGAGAGCGTAGTGCAGGGCAGGGAGGGAGGAGGAGGAGAGCAGAGTGCAGGGAGGGCAGGGAGGGAGAGCGTAGTGCAGGACAGGGAGGAGAGCGAGTGCAGGCAGGGAGGGAGGGAGCGTAGTGCAGGGCAGGGAGGGAGGGAGCGTGAGTGCAGGGCAGGGAGGAGAGCGTAGTGCAGGACAGGGAGGGAGAGCGTAGTGCAGGGCAGGGAGGAGGGTGCAGGCAGGAGGGAGAGGACAGGGCAGGGAGGAGGAGAGCGTAGTGCAGGGCAGGGAGGAGACAGTGCAGGAGGGAGGAGAGCGTAGTGCAGGGCAGGGAGGGAGAGCGTAGTGCAGGGCAGGAGGGAGAGCGTAGTGCAGGACAGGGAGGGGGAGAGCGAGTGCAGGACAGGGAGGGAGAGCGTAGTGCAGGACAGGGAGGAGAGCGTAGTGCAGAACAGGGGGGAGGGAGAGCGTAGTGCAGGACAGGGAGGGAGAGCGTAGGGCAGGACAGGGGGAGGAGAGTGCAGGACAGGGAGGGAGGAGAGCGTAGTGCAGGACAGGGAGGGAGAGCGAGTGCAGGGCAGGGAGGAGGGGAGGACAGGGAGGGAGAGCGTGCAGTGGGACAGGGAGGGAGGGAGAGCGTAGTGCAGGACAGGGAGGGAGAGCGTAGTGCAGGGCAGGAGGAGGAGAGCGTAGTGCAGGGCAGGGAGGGAGGGGAGCGTGAGTGCAGGACAGGGAGGAGAGCGTAGTGCAGGACAGGGGAGGGAGGGAGAGCGAGTGCAGGACAGGAGGGAGGGAGAGCGTGGTGCAGGACAGGAGGAGGGAGAGCGTAGTGCAGGACAGGGAGGGAGGAGCGAGTGCAGGACAGGGAGGGAGGGAGAGCGAGTGCAGGACAGGGAGGGAGAGCGTAGTGCAGGACAGGGAGGGAGAGCGAGTGCAGGACAGGGAGGGAGAGCGTGAGTGCAGGGCAGGGAGGAGAGCGTAGTGCAGGAGGGAGGGAGGAGCGTAGTGCAGGGCAGGGAGGAGGGAGGCGAGTGCAGGACAGGAGGAGGAGAGCGTAGTGCAGGGCAGGGAGGAGAGCGTAGTGCAGGGCAGGGAGGAGGCGAGTGCAGGACAGGGGGGAGGGAGAGCGTAGTGCAGGGCAGGAGGGAGCGTGAGTGCAGGACAGGGAGGGAGAGCGAGAGTGCAGGACAGGGAGGGAGAGCGTAGTGCAGGGCAGGGAGGAGAGCGAGTGCAGGACAGGGAGGGAGAGCGTAGTGCAGGGCAGGGAGGGAGAGCGTAGTGCAGGGCAGGGAGGGAGGGAGAGCGAGTGCAGGACAGGGGGAGGGAGGAGAGCGTAGTGCAGGGGAGGGAGGGAGCGTAGTGCAGGACAGGGGGAGAGCGTAGTGCAGGACAGGGGAGGAGGGGCGTAGTGCAGGACAGGAGGGAGGAGCGAGTGCAGGACAGGGGAGGAGAGCGAGTGCAGGACAGGGAGGGAGAGCGTGGTGCAGGGCAGGGAGGAGAGCGTAGTGCAGGACAGGGAGGGAGGAGAGCGTAGTGCAGGACAGGGGAGGGAGGGCAGGGCAGGAGGAGAGCGTGGTGCAGGGAGGGAGGGAGAGCGTAGTGCAGGACAGGGAGGGAGGGAGAGCGTAGTGCAGGACAGGGAGGGGAGGAGAGCGTAGTGCAGGGGCAGGGGGAGAGCGTGGTGGGAGCAGGGAGGGGAGCGTAGTGCAGGACAGGGAGGGGAGAGCGTAGTGCAGGACAGGAGGAGAGCGAGTGCAGGGCAGGGAGGGAGAGCGTAGTGCAGGGCAGGGAGGGAGAGCGTAGTGCAGGACAGGGAGGGAGAGCGTAGTGCAGGGCAGGGAGGGAGAGCGTAGTGCAGGACAGGGAGGGAGAGCGTAGTGCAGGACAGGGAGGGAGGGAGAGCGTAGTGCAGGACAGGGGAGGGGAGAGCGTAGTGCAGGACAGGGAGGGAGGAGAGCGTAGTGCAGGGAGGGAGGGAGCGAGGGACAGGGAGGGGGAGAGCGTAGTGCAGGGCAGGAGGGAGGAGAGCGAGTGCAGGACAGGAGGGAGGGAGAGCGTAGTGCAGGACAGGGAGGGAGGAGAGCGTAGTGCAGGACAGGGAGGGAGGAGAGAGGTGCAGGACAGGGAGGAGAGCGTAGTGCAGGACAGGGAGGGAGGGAGAGCGTAGTGCAGGCAGGGGAGGGAGAGCGTAGTGCAGGGCAGGGAGGAGAGCGTAGTGCAGGGCAGGGAGGGAGAGCGAGTGCAGGACAGGGGAGGGAGAGAGGACAGGGGAGGGAGAGCGTAGTGCAGGACAGGGAGGGAGGGAGAGCGTAGTGCAGGACAGGGAGGGAGGGAGAGCGTAGTGCAGGACAGGGAGGGAGGGAGAGCGTAGTGCAGGGCAGGGAGGGAGAGCGTAGTGCAGGGCAGGGAGGGAGAGCGTAGTGCAGGGCAGGGAGGAGAGCGTAGTGCAGGACAGGACAGGGAGGGAGGGAGAGCGTAGTGCAGGGCAGGGAGGAGAGCGTAGTGCAGGGCAGGGAGGGAGAGCGTAGTGCAGGGCAGGCAGGACAGGAGAGCGTAGTGCAGGACAGGGAGGGAGGGGGAGGCGTAGTGCAGGACAGGGAGGAGAGCGAGTGCAGGGCAGGAGGAGAGCGTAGTGCAGGACAGGGAGGGAGAGCGTAGTGCAGGACAGGAGCAGGGAGGGAGGGAGAGCGTAGTGCAGGGCAGGGGGAGGAGGGAGAGCGTGAGTGCAGGGCAGGGAGGGAGGGAGAGCGTAGTGCAGGACAGGGAGGGAGGGAGAGCGTAGTGCAGGACAGGGAGGGAGGGAGAGCGTAGTGCAGGACAGGGAGGGAGAGCGTAGTGCAGGACAGGAGGGAGGGAGAGCGTAGTGCAGGACAGGGAGGGAGGGAGAGCGTAGTGCAGGACAGGGAGGGAGAGCGTAGTGCAGGGCAGGGAGGAAAGGCAGGGCAGGGAGAGAGCGTAGTGCAGGACAGGGAGGGAGGGAGAGCGTAGTGCAGGACAGGGAGGGAGGAGAGCGTAGTGCAGGACAGGGAGGGAGGGAGAGCGTAGTGGGACAGGGAGGAGGGAGAGCGTAGTGCAGGACAGGGAGGGAGGGAGAGCGTAGTGCAGGGCAGGGAGGGAGAGCGTAGTGCAGGGCAGGGAGGGAGAGCGTAGTGCAGGACAGGGAGGGAGGGAGAGCGTAGTGCAGGACAGGGAGGGAGGGAGAGCGTAGTGCAGGGCAGGGAGGGGAGAGCGTAGTGCAGGACAGGGAGGGAAGGAGAGGGTAGTGCAGGAAAGGGAGGGAAGGAGAGCGTAGTGCAGGACAGGGAGGGAGGGAGAGCGTAGTGCAGGACAGGGAGGGAGGGAGCGTAGTGCAGGACAGGGATTTTGAGGCCAGTGCAGGACAGGGAGGGAGGGAAGCATAGTGAGGCCAGGGGAGGGAGGAGAGCTTCAGGACAGGGATAAGCATGTTGAGGAAAGGAGGGAAGGAGCATGTTGAGGACAGGGAGGGAGGGAGAGCGTTCCCTATAACATGTTGAGTGCCCTTCCCTATAAGCATTTTGAGTACCCTTCCCTATAAGCATGTTGAGTGCCCTTCCCTATAAGCATGTTGAGGCCCTTCCCTATAAGCATGTTGAGTGCCCTTCCCTATAAGCATTTTGAGTGCCCTTCCCTATAAGCATGTTGAGTGCCCTTCCCTATAAGCATGTTGAGTGCCCTTCCCTATAAGCATGTTGAGTACCCTTCCCTATAAGCATGTTGAGTGCCCTTCCCTATAAGCATGTTGAGTACCCTTCCTATAAGCATGTTGAGTACCCTTACCCTTCCTATAAGCATGTTGAGTACCCTTCCCTATAAGCATGTTGAGTGCCCTTCCCTATAAGCATGTTGAGTGCCCTTCCCTATAAGCATGTTGAGTACCCTTCCCTATAAGCATGTTGAGTGCCCTTCCCTATAAGCATGTTGAGTACCCTTCCCTATAAGCATGTTGAGTACCCTTCCCTATAAGCATGTTGAGTACCCTTCCCTATAAGCATGTTGAGTACCCTTCCCTATAAGCATGTTGAGTGCCCTTCCCTATAAGCATGTTGAGTACCCTTCCCTATAAGCATGTTGAACGTCTGATGTTAATTTGTTTTCTGTCAAATAACTTTGTATTTGATCAATACAATTTTTTTCCAAAAGTTGTCTAAGCATTTGTAAAAGGCTGATTGGTCATCTATTTGAACCATTAAACCATTAATTAACCTATCATTGATTAAATAACGAGGTTATATACAGGGGGTATTGATTGGTTGATTGGTACCGAGTCAATGTGGAGGCTATATACTGGGGCTACCGGTTACAGAGTCAATGTGGAGGTTATATACTGGGGCTACCGGTACCGAGTCAATGTGGAGGTTATATACTGGGGCTACCGGTACCGAGTCAATGTGGAGGTTATATACTGGGGCTACCGGTACTGAGTCAATGTGGAGGATATATACAGGGGCTACCGGTACCGAGTCAATGTGGAGGCTATATACAGGGGCTACGGCACCGAAGTCAATGTGGAGGTTATATACTGGGGCTACCGGCACCGAGTCAATGTGGAGGTTATATACAGGGGCTACCGGTACAGAGTCAATGTGGAGGTTATATACTGGGGTACCGGCACAGAGTCAATGTGGAGGTTATATACAGGGGCTACCGGTTACAGAGTCAATGTGGAGGTTATATACTGGGGGCCACCGGTACAGAGTCAATGTGGAGGTTATATACAGGGGCTACCGGTACCGAGTCAATGTGGAGGATATATACAGGGGCTACCGGTACCGAGTCAATGTGGAGTATATATACAGGGGCTACCGGCACCGAGTCAATGTGGAGGTTATATACTGGGGCTACCGGCACCGAGTCAATGTGGAGGTTATATACTGGGGGTACCGGTACCGAGTCAATGTGGAGGTTATATACAGGGGGTACCGGTACCGAGTCAATGTGGAGACTATATACAGGGGGTACCGGTACCGAGTCAATGTGGAGGTTATATACTGGGGCTACCGGCACCGAGTCAATGTGGAGGTTATATACTGGGGCTACCGGTACCGAGTCAATGTGGAGGTTATATACTGGGGCTACCGGTTACCGAGTCAATGTGGAGGTTATATACTGGGGCTACCGGTACCGAGTCAATGTGGAGGTTATATACTGGGGCTACCGGTACCGAGTCAATGTGGAGGTTATATACAGGGGCTACCGTGTACCGAGTCAATGTGGAGGCTATATACAGGGGGCTACCGGTACCGAGTCAATGTGGAGGCTATATACAGGGGCTACCGGTTACCGAGTCAATGTGGAGGTTATATACAGGGGGTACCGGCACCGAGTCAATGTGGAGGCTATATACAGGGGCTACCGGTACCGAGTCAATGTGGAGGTTATATACAGGGGCTACCGGTACCGAGTCAATGTGGAGGTTATATACAGGGGCTACCGGTTACCGAGTCAATGTGGAGGCTATATACAGGGGCTACCGGTACCGAGTCAATGTGGAGGCTATATACAGGGGGTACCGGTTACCGAGTCAATGTGGAGGTTATATACAGGGGCTACCGGTTACCGAGTCAATGTGGAGGCTATATACAGGGGCTACCGGCACCGAGTCAATGTGGAGGTTATATACAGGGGCTACCGGCACCGAGTCAATGTGGAGGTTATATACAGGGTGCTACCGCACCGAGTCAATGTGGAGGTTATATACAGGGGCACCGGTACCGAGTCAATGTGGAGGTTATATACAGGGTGTACCGGTACCGAGTCAATGTGGAGGTTATATACAGGGTGTACCGGTACCGAGTCAATGTGGAGGTTATATACAGGGGGTACCGGTACCGAGTCAATGTGGAGGTTATATACAGGGTGTACCGGTACCGAGTCAATGTGGAGGTTATATACAGGGGTACCGTACCGAGTCAATGTGGAGGTTATATACAGGGTACCGGCACCGAGTCAATGTGGAGGTTATATACAGGGTGTACCGCACCGAGTCAATGTGGAGGTTATATACAGGGGTACCGCACCGAGTCAATGTGGAGGTTATATACAGGGGGTACCGGCACCGAGTCAATGTGGAGGCTATATACAGGGGTACCGGTGCACCGAGTCAATGTGGAGGTTATATACAGGGGCTACCGGTACAGAGTCAATGTGGAGGTTATATACAGGGGCCACCGGCACAGAGTCAATGTGGAGGTTATATACAGGGGCTACCGGTACAGAGTCAATGTGGAGGTTATATACTGGGGTACCGGCACCGAGTCAATGTGGAGGTTATATACAGGGGTACCGGCACCGAGTCAATGTGGAGGTTATATACAGGGGGTACCGGTACCGAGTCAATGTGGAGGTTATATACTGGGGCTACCGGCACAGAGTCAATGTGGAGGTTATATACTGGGGCTACCGGTACCGAGTCAATGTGGAGGTTATATACTGGGGCTACCGGCACCGAGTCAATGTGGAGGTTATATACAGGGGCCACCGGGCACAGAGTCAATGTGGAGGTTATATACTGGGGCCACGGCACCGAGTCAATGTGGAGGTTATATACTGGGGCTACCGGCACCGAGTCAATGTGGAGGTTATATACAGGGGTACCGGTACAGAGTCAATGTGGAGGTTATATACAGGGGCTACCGGTACCGAGTCAATGTGGAGGTTATATACAGGGGCCACCGGCACAGAGTCAATGTGGAGGTTATATACAGGGGCCACCGGCACCGAGTCAATGTGGAGGCTATATACAGGGGCTACCGGTACCGAGTCAATGTGGAGGCTATATACAGGGGGTACCGGCACAGAGTCAATGTGGAGGTTATATACAGGGGGCCACCGGCACCGAGTCAATGTGGAGGTTATATACTGGGGCTACCGGCACCGAGTCAATGTGGAGGTTATATACAGGGGTACCGGTACAGAGTCAATGTGGAGGTTATATACAGGGGCTACCGGTACCGAGTCAATGTGGAGGTTATATACAGGGGTACCGGTACCGAGTCAATGTGGAGGTTATATACAAGGGGCTACCGGTACAGAGTCAATGTGGAGGTTATATACTGGGGCTACCGGTACCGAGTCAATGTGGAGGTTATATACAGGGGCTACCGGCACCGAGTCAATGTGGAGGTTATATACAGGGGCTACCGGCACCGAGTCAATGTGGAGGCTATATACAGGGGCTACCGGCACCGAGTCAATGTGGAGGTTATATACAGGGGCTACCGGTACCGAGTCAATGTGGAGGCTATATACAGGGGCTACCGGCACCGAGTCAATGTGGAGGCTATATACAGGGGGTACCGGCACAAAGTCAATGTGGAGGTTATATACAGGGGCTACCGGCACCGAGTCAATGTGGAGGCTATATACAGGGGCTACCGGCACCGAGTCAATGTGGAGGCTATATACAGGGGCTACCGGCACCGAGTCAATGTGGAGGCTATATACAGGGGGTACCGGCACCGAGTCAATGTGGAGGTTATATACAGGGGCTACCGGCACCGAGTCAATGTGGAGGCTATATACAGGGGCTACCGGTACCGAGTCAATGTGGAGGCTATATACAGGGGCTACCGGTTACCGAGTCAATGTGGAGGTTATATACTGGGGCTACCGGTACCTAGTCAATGTGGAGGCTATATACAGGGGCTACCGGTTACCGAGTCAATGTGGAGGTTATATACAGGGGGTACCGGTACCGAGTCAATGTGGAGGCTATATACAGGGGCTACCGGTACCGAGTCAATGTGGAGGTTATATACTGGGGCTACCGGTACCGAGTCAATGTGGAGGCTATATACAGGGGGTACCGGTACCGAGTCAATGTGGAGGCTATATACAGGGGGTACCGGTACCGAGTCAATGTGGAGGTTATATACAGGGGGTACCGGTACAGAGTCAATGTGGAGGTTATATACTGGGGCTACCGGTACCGAGTCAATGTGGAGGCTATATACAGGGGCTACCGGTACAGAGTCAATGTGGAGGTTATATACAGGGGCTACCGGTACAGAGTCAATGTGGAGGTTATATACTGGGGCTACCGGTACCGAGTCAATGTGGAGGCTATATACAGGGGCTACCGGTACAGAGCCAATGTGGAGGTTATATACTGGGGCTACCGGTACCGAGTCAATGTGGAGGTTATATACTGGGGCTACCGGCACCGAGTCAATGTGGAGGTTATATACTGGGGCTACCGGTTACCGAGTCAATGTGGAGGTTATATACTGGGGCTACCGGTACCGAGTCAATGTGGAGGTTATATACTGGGGCTACCGGTACCGAGTCAATGTGGAGGTTATATACTGGGGCTACCGGTACCGAGTCAATGTGGAGGCTATATACAGGGGGTACCGGTACCGAGTCAATGTGGAGGTTATATACTGGGGCTACCGGTACCGAGTCAATGTGGAGGTTATATACTGGGGCTACCGGCACCGAGTCAATGTGGAGGCTATATACTGGGGCTACCGGTACCGAGTCAATGTGGAGGCTATATACAGGGGGTACCGGTACAGAGTCAATGTGGAGGTTATATACAGGGGGTACCGGCACCGAGTCAATGTGGAGGTTATATATAGGGGGTACCGGTACAGAGTCAATGTGGAGGTTATATACTGGGGGTACCGGCACCGAGTCAATGTGGAGGTTATATACTGGGGGTACCGGCACCGAGTCAATGTGGAGGTTATATACTGGGGCTACCGGTTACAGAGTCAATGTGGAGGTTATATACTGGGGCTACCGGTACCGAGTCAATGTGGAGGTTATATACAGGGGCTACCGGTACCGAGTCAATGTGGAGGTTATATACAGGGGGTACCGGTACCGAGTCAATGTGGAGGTTATATACAGGGGTACCGGTACCGAGTCAATGTGGAGGTTATATACAGGGGCTACCGGCACCGAGTCAATGTGGAGGTTATATACAGGGGCTACCGGCACCGAGTCAATGTGGAGGTTATATACAGGGGCTACCGGTACCGAGTCAATGTGGAGGTTATATACAGGGGGTACCGGCACCGAGTCAATGTGGAGGTTATATACAGGGGGCTACCGGTACCGAGTCAATGTGGAGGTTATATACTGGGGCTACCGGTACCGAGTCAATGTGGAGGTTATATACAGGGGGTACCGGTACCGAGTCAATGTGGAGGTTATATACTGGGGCTACCGGTACCGAGTCAATGTGGAGGTTATATACAGGGGCTACCGGCACCGAGTCAATGTGGAGGTTATATACAGGGGGTACCGGTACCGAGTCAATGTGGAGGTTATATACTGGGGCTACCGGTACCGAGTCAATGTGGAGGTTATATACAGGGGCTACCGGCACCGAGTCAATGTGGAGGCTATATACAGGGGCTACCGGTACCGAGTCAATGTGGAGGCTATATACAGGGGCTACCGGCACCGAGTCAATGTGGAGGCTATATACAGGGGGTACCGGTACCGAGTCAATGTGGAGGCTATATACAGGGGCTACCGGCACCGAGTCAATGTGGAGGCTACATACAGGGGGTACCGGCACAAAGTCAATGTGGAGGTTATATACAGGGGCTACCGGCACCGAGTCAATGTGGAGGCTATATACTGGGGCTACCGGCACCGAGTCAATGTGGAGGTTATATACTGGGGCTACCGGCACCGAGTCAATGTGGAGGTTATATACAGGGGCTACCGGCACCGAGTCAATGTGGAGGCTATATACAGGGTACCGGCACCGAGTCAATGTGGAGGTTATATACAGGGGCTACCGGTACCGAGTCAATGTGGAGGTTATATACAGGGTACCGGCACCGAGTCAATGTGGAGGTTATATACAGGGGCTACCGGCACCGAGTCAATGTGGAGGTTATATACAGGGGCTACCGGTTACCGAGTCAATGTGGAGGTTATATACAGGGGCTACCGGCACCCGAGTCAATGTGGAGGTTATATACAGGGGCTACCGGCACCGAGTCAATGTGGAGGTTATATACTGGGGCTACCGGCACCGAGTCAATGTGGAGGTTATATACAGGGGCTACCGGTACCGAGTCAATGTGGAGGCTATATACAGGGGGTACCGGTACCGAGTCAATGTGGAGGTTATATACAGGGGCTACCGGTACCGAGTCAATGTGGAGGTTATATACAGGGGCTACCGGCACCGAGTCAATGTGGAGGCTATATACAGGGGCTACCGGTACCGAGTCAATGTGGAGGTTATATACAGGGGCTACCGGTACAGAGTCAATGTGGAGGTTATATACTGGGGCTACCGGTACCGAGTCAATGTGGAGGCTATATACAGGGGCTACCGGTACAGAGTCAATGTGGAGGTTATATACTGGGGCTACCGGTACAGAGTCAATGTGGAGGTTATATACTGGGGCTACCGGCACCGAGTCAATGTGGAGGTTATATACAGGGGCTACCGGTTACCGAGTCAATGTGGAGGTTATATACTGGGGGCTACTGGTACAGAGTCAATGTGGAGGCTATATACAGGGGCTACCGGTACAGAGTCAATGTGGAGGTTATATACCGGGGCTACCGGTACAGAGTCAATGTGGAGGCTATATACAGGGGGTACCGGTACCGAGTCAATGTGGAGGTTATATACTGGGGCTACCGGCACCGAGTCAATGTGGAGGTTATATACTGGGGCTACCGGCACCGAGTCAATGTGGAGGTTATATACTGGGGCTACCGGTACCGAGTCAATGTGGAGGTTATATACTGGGGGCTACTGGTACAGAGTCAATGTGGAGGCTATATACAGGGGCTACTGGTACAGAGTCAATGTGGAGGTTATATACTGGGGCTACCGGTTACCGAGTCAATGTGGAGGTTATATACTGGGGCTACTGGTACCGAGTCAATGTGGAGGTTATATACAGGGGCTACTGGTACAGAGTCAATGTGGAGGCTATATACAGGGGCTACTGGTACAGAGTCAATGTGGAGGTTATATACTGGGGCTACCGGTTACCGAGTCAATGTGGAGGTTATATACTGGGGCTACCGGTTACCGAGTCAATGTGGAGGTTATATACAGGGGCTACTGGTACAGAGTCAATGTGGAGGTTTATACAGGGGCTACTGGTACAGAGTCAATGTGGAGGTTATATACTGGGGCTACCGGCACCGAGTCAATGTGGAGGCTATATACTGGGGCTACCGGTACCGAGTCAATGTGGAGGCTATATACAGGGGGTACCGGCACCGAGTCAATGTGGAGGTTATATACTGGGGCTACCGGCACCGAGTCAATGTGGAGGTTATATACTGGGGCTACCGGCACCGAGTCAATGTGGAGGTTATATACTGGGGCTACCGGTACCGAGTCAATGTGGAGGTTATATACTGGGGCTACCGGCACCGAGTCAATGTGGAGGTTATATACAGGGGCTACCGGCACCGAGTCAATGTGGAGGTTATATACTGGGGCTACCGGCACCGAGTCAATGTGGAGGTTATATACTGGGGCTACCGGCACCGAGTCAATGTGGAGGTTATATACTGGGGCTACCGGCACCGAGTCAATGTGGAGGTTATATACTGGGGCTACCGGCACCGAGTCAATGTGGAGGTTATATACAGGGGCTACCGGCACCGAGTCAATGTGGAGGTTATATACAGGGGCTACCGGCACCGAGTCAATGTGGAGGCTATATACAGGGGCTACCGGTACCGAGTCAATGTGGAGGTTATATACAGGGGCTACCGGCACCGAGTCAATGTGGAGGTTATATACAGGGGGGCTACCGGCACCGAGTCAATGTGGAGGTTATATACTGGGGCTACCGGCACCGAGTCAATGTGGAGGCTATATACAGGGGCTACCGGCACCGAGTCAATGTGGAGGCTATATACAGGGGCTACCGGCACCGAGTCAATGTGGAGGTTATATACAGGGGCTACCGGTCACCGAGTCAATGTGGAGGTTATATACATGGGGCTACCGGTACCGAGTCAATGTGGAGGTTATATACTGGGGCTACCGGCACCGAGTCAATGTGGAGGTTATATACTGGGGCTACCGGCACCGAGTCAATGTGGAGGCTATATACAGGGGCTACCGGTACCGAGTCAATGTGGAGGCTATATACAGGGGCTACCGGTACCGAGTCAATGTGGAGGCTATATACAGGGGCTACCGGTACCGAGTCAATGTGGAGGTTATATACTGGGGCTACCGGCACCGAGTCAATGTGGAGGCTATATACTGGGGCTACCGGTACCGAGTCAATGTGGAGGTTATATACTGGGGGTACCAGTACAGAGTCAATGTGGAGGTTATATACTGGGGCTACCGGCACCGAGTCAATGTGGAGGCTATATACTGGGGCTACCGGCACCGAGTCAATGTGGAGGCTATATACTGGGGGTACCAGTACAGAGTCAATGTGGAGGTTATATACTGGGGTACCGGTACCAGAGTCTCAATGTGGAGGTTATATACAGGGGGTACCGGTACCGAGTCAATGTGGAGGATATATACAGGGGGTACCGGTACCGAGTCAATGTGGAGGCTATATACAGGGGCTACCGGCACCGAGTCAATGTGGAGGTTATATACTGGGGCTACCGGCACCGAGTCAATGTGGAGGTTATATACTGGGGCTACCGGCACCGAGTCAATGTGGAGGTTATATACTGGGGCTACCGGCACCGAGTCAATGTGGAGGTTATATACTGGGGCTACCGGCACCGAGTCAATGTGGAGGTTATATACTGGGGCTACCGGCACCGAGTCAATGTGGAGGCTATATACAGGGGGTACCGGTACCGAGTCAATGTGGAGGTTATATACAGGGGCTACCGGTACCGAGTCAATGTGGAGGTTATATACTGGGGCTACCGGCACCGAGTCAATGTGGAGGTTATATACTGGGGCTACCGGCACCGAGTCAATGTGGAGGCTATATACAGGGGCTACCGGCACCGAGTCAATGTGGAGGTTATATACTGGGGCTACTGCACCGAGTCAATGTGGAGGTTATATGGGGCTACCGGCACCGAGTCAATGTGGAGGTTATATACTGGGGCTACCGGCACCGAGTCAATGTGGAGGTTATATACTGGGGCTACCGGCACCGAGTCAATGTGGAGGCTATATACAGGGGCTACCGGTACCGAGTCAATGTGGAGGTTATATACTGGGGCTACCGGCACCGAGTCAATGTGGAGGCTATATACTGGGGCTACCGGCACCGAGTCAATGTGGAGGCTATATACTGGGGGTACCAGTACAGAGTCAATGTGGAGGATATATACAGGGGGTACCGGTACCGAGTCAGTCTGCTAAATGACTTAAATGTAAATGTAAATGTATATATACAGGGGGTACCGGTACAGAATCAATGTGGAGGTTATATACAGGGGGTACCGGTACCGAGTCAATGTGGAGGTTATATACAGGGGGTACCGGTACCGAGTCAATGTGGAGGATATATACAGGGGGTACCGGTACAGAGTCAATGTGGAGGTTATATACAGGGGGTACCGGTACCGAGTCAATGTGGAGGCTATATACAGGGGGTACCAGTAGAGTCAATGTGGAGGCTACATACTGGGGCTACTGGTACCTTAGTCAATGTGGAGGCTATATACAGGGGGTACCGGTACCTTAGTCAATGTGGAGGCTATATACAGGGGGTACCGGTACTGAGTCAATGTGGAGGCTATATACAGGGGGTACCGGTACCGAGTCAATGTGGAGGTTATATACTGGGGTACCGGCACTGAGTCAATGTGGAGGCTATATACTGGGGTACTGGCAGTACAGAGTCAATGTGGAGGCTATATACTGGGGCTACCGGCACCTTAGTCAATGTGGAGGCTATATACAGGGGGTACCGGTACAGAGTCAATGTGGAGGCTATATACAGGGGGTATGTACAGTCTGAGTCAATGTGGAGGCTATATACAGGGGGTACCGGTACCGAGTCAATGTGGAGGCTATATACAGGGGGTACCAGTACAGAGTCAATGTGGAGGCTATATACAGGGTGTACCGGTACCGAGTCAATGTGGAGGTTATATACAGGGGGTACCGGTACAGAGTCAATGTGGAGGCTATATACAGGGGGTACCGGGCACCGAGTCAATGTGGAGGTTATATACAGGGGTACCGGCACCGAGTCAATGTGGAGGTTATATACTGGGGCTACCGGCACCGAGTCAATGTGGAGGTTATATACAGGGGGTACCGGCACGAGTCAATGTGGAGGCTATATACAGGGGGTACCAGTACAGAGTCAATGTGGAGGCTATATACAGGGGTACCGGTACCGAGTCAATGTGGAGGCTATATACAGGGGCTACCAGCACCAGAGTCAATGTGGAGGCTATATACAGGGGTACCGGCACCGAGTCAATGTGGAGGTTATATACAGGGGTACCGGCACCGAGTCAATGTGGAGGCTATATACAGGGGTTACCTGTACAGAGTCAATGTGGAGCCTATATACAGGGTGTACCACGAGTCAATGTGGAGGATATATACAGGGGCTACCGGCACAGAGTCAATGTGGAGGTTATATACTGGGGCTACCGGCACAGAGTCAATGTGGAGGTTATATACTGGGGTACCGGCACCGAGTCAATGTGGAGGCTATATACAGGGGTACCAGTACAGAGTCAATGTGGAGGCTATATACAGGGGCTACCGGTACCGAGTCAATGTGGAGGCTATATACAGGGGGGGTACCGGCACAGAGTCAATGTGGAGGTTATATACAGGGGGTACCGGCACAGAGTCAATGTGGAGACTATATACAGGGGGTACCGGTACAGAGTCAATGTGGAGGCTATATACAGGGGTACCGGTACATAGTCAATGTGGAGGTTATATACAGGGGGTACCGGTTACAGAGTCAATGTGGAGGCTATATACAGGGGTACCGGCACTGAGTCAATGTGGAGCCTATATACTGGGGTACCGGCACTGAGTCAATGTGGAGCCTATATACTGGGGTACCGGCACCGAGTCAATGTGGAGGCTATATACAGGGGCTACCGGTACCGAGTCAATGTGGAGGATATATACTGGGGTACCGGTACCGAGTCAATGTGGAGGTTATATACAGGGGCTACCGGCACCGAGTCAATGTGGAGGTTATATACAGGGGGCTACCGGCACCGAGTCAATGTGGAGGCTATATACAGGGGGTACCGGCACCGAGTCAATGTGGAGGCTATATACAGGGGCTACTGGTACCGAGTCAATGTGGAGGCTATATACAGGGGGTACCGGTACCGAGTCAATGTGGAGGTTATATACAGGGGGTACCGGCACCGAGTCAATGTGGAGGCTATATACAGGGGGTACCGGCACTGAGTCAATGTGGAGGCTATATACAGGGGCTACCGGGCACTGAGTCAATGTGGAGGCTATATACAGGGTGTACCGGTACCGAGTCAATGTGGAGGCTATATACAGGGGTACCGGTACCGAGTCAATGTGGAGGCTATATACAGGGGGTACCAGTACAGAGTCAATGTGGAGGCTATATACAGGGGGTACCGGTACTGAGTCAATGTGGAGGTTATACAGGGGTACCAGTACAGAGTCCATGTGGAGGCTATATACAGGGGGTACCGGCACCGAGTCAATGTGGAGGCTATATACAGGGGGTACCGGCACTGAGTCAATGTGGAGGCTATATACTGGGGGTACCGGTACTGAGTCAATGTGGAGGCTATATACAGGGTGTACCGGTACCGAGTCAATGTGGAGGCTATATACAGGGGGTACCGGTACCGAGTCAATGTGGAGGCTATATACAGGGGTACCAGTACAGAGTCAATGTGGAGGCTATATACAGGGGGTACCGGGTCAATGTGGAGGCTATATACAGGGGTACCGGTACTGAGTCAATGTGCTGGGGTACAGGGGGTACCGGCACCGAGTCCATGTGGAGGCTATATACAGGGGGGTACCGGCACCGAGTCAATGTGGAGGTTATATACAGGGGGTACCGGTACCGAGTCAATGTGGAGGCTATATACAGGGGGTACCAGTAGAGTCCATGTGGAGGTTATATACTGGGGGTACCAGCACAGAGTCAATGTGGAGGCTATATACTGGGGTACCAGTAGAGTCAATGTGGAGGCTATATACAGGGGGTACCAGTAGAGTCCATGTGGAGGCTATATACTGGGGGTACCAGTACAGAGTCAATGTGGAGGCTATATACTGGGGTACCGGCACAGAGTCAATGTGGAGGCTATATACAGGGGGGTACCGGCACAGAGTCAATGTGGAGACTATATACAGGGGGTACCGGTACCGAGTCAATGTGGAGGCTATATACAGGGTGTTACTGTACAGAGTCAATGTGGAGGCTATATACAGGGGCTACCGGTACAGAGTCAATGTGGAGGCTATATACAGGGGGTACCGGCACAGAGTCAATGTGGAGGCTATATACTGGGGCTACCGGCACAGAGTCAATGTGGAGGCTATATACAGGGGTACCAGTACAGAGTCAATGTGGAGGCTATATACTGGGGTACCGGCACAGAGTCAATGTGGAGGCTATATACTGGGGTACCGGCACAGAGTCAATGTGGATGCTATATACAGGGGGTACCGGTACAGAGTCAATGTGGAGGCTATATACAGGGGGTACCGGTACAGAGTCATGTGGAGGCTATATACAGGGTGTTACGGTACAGAGTCAATGTGGAGGCTATATACAGGGGGTACCGGTACCGAGTCAATGTGGAGACTATATACAGGGGGTACCGGTACCGAGTCAATGTGGAGGCTATATACAGGGTGTTACTGTACAGAGTCAATGTGGAGGCTATATACAGGGGGTACCGGTACAGAGTCAATGTGGAGGCTATATACAGGGGGTACCGGTACAGAGTCAATGTGGAGGCTATATACAGGGGGTACCGGTACAGAGTCAATGTGGAGGCTATATACAGGGGGTACCAGTACAGAGTCAATGTGGAGGCTATATACAGGGGGTACCGGTACAGAGTCAATGTGGATGCTATATACAGGGGGTACCGGTACAGAGTCAATGTGGAGGCTATATACAGGGGGTACCAGTACAGAGTCATTGTGGAGGCTATATACAGGGTGTACCGGTACCGAGTCAATGTGGAGGCTATATACAGGGGGTACCAGTACAGAGTCAATGTGGATGCTATATACAGGGTGTACCGGTACCGAGTCAATGTGGAGGTTATATACAGGGGGTACCGGTACCGAGTCAATGTGGAGGCTATATACAGGGTGTTACTGTACAGAGTCAATGTGGAGCCTATATACAGGGTGTACCGGTACCGAGTCAATGTGGAGGATATATACAGGGGGGTACCGGTACAGAGTCAATGTGGAGGATATATACAGGGGGGTACCGGTACAGAGTCAATGTGGAGCCTATATACAGGGGGTACCGGTACCGAGTCAATATGGAGACTATATACAGGGGGTACCAGTACAGAGTCAATGTGGAGGCTATATACAGGGGGTACCGGTACCGAGTCAATGTGGAGGCTATATACAGGGGGGTACCGGTACAGAGTCAATGTGGAGACTATATACAGGTGGGTACCGGTACAGAGTCAATGTGGAGACTATATACAGGGGGGTACCGGTACAGAGTCAATGTGGAGACTATATACAGGGTGTACCGGTACAGAGTCAATGTGGAGACTATATACAGGGGGTACCGGTACAGAGTCAATGTGGAGGCTATATACAGGGGGTACCGGCACTGAGTCAATGTGGAGCCTATATACAGGGGGTACCGGCACTGAGTCAATGTGGAGCCTATATACAGGGGGTACCGGTACCGAGTCAATGTGGAGCCTATATACAGGGTATACCGGTACCGAGTCAATGTGGAGGATATATACAGGGGGTACCGGTACCGAGTCAATGTGGAGGCTATATACAGGGGGTACCGGTACCGAGTCAATGTGGAGGCTATATAGCCAGCCAGCTATTGTCGTTCTTTTAACGCAAGTCAATGTGGAGGCTATATACAGGGGTACCGAATACCGAGTCAATGTGGAGGCTATATACAGGGGCTACTGGTACCTTAGTCAATGTGGAGGCTATATGCCAGGGGGTAGCCTACTTAGTCAATGTGGAGGCTATATACAGGGGGGTACTGTATCATTTTAATCAATGTGGAGGCTATATACAGGGGTACCGGCACTGAGTCAATGTGGAGGCTATATACAGGGGGTACCGTCCACTGAGTCAATGTGGAGGCTAGGCTATATACAGGGTGTACCGTGTAGCCGAGTCAATGTGGAGGCTATATACAGGGGGTACCAGACCGAGTCAATGTGGAGGCTATATACAGGGGGTACCAGTACAGAGTCAATGTGGAGGCTATATACAGGGGGTGAACTGTACTGAGTCAATGTGCTGGGGTACAGGGGTACCGGTCCCTCCAGTCCATGTGGAGGCTATATACAGGGGATCACCACGGACAACACCGAGTCAATGTGGAGGCTATATACAGGGGGTACCGGCACTGAGTCAATGTGGAGGCTATATACGGGGGGTACCGGTACTGAGTCAATGTGGAGGCTATATACAGGGTGTATCGCCACCTTTGAGTCAATGTGGAGGCTATATACAGGGGGTCAACTTAACATCCTTAGTCAATGTGGAGGCTATATACAGGGGGTACCAGTACAGAGTCAATGTGGAGGCTATATACAGGGGGTACCGGGTCAATGTGGAGGCTATATACAGGGGGTACCGGTACTGAGTCAATGTGCTGGGGTACAGGGGGTACCGGTACCGAGTCCATGTGGAGGCTATATACCCCCTACTCACAAGGCAGGTCAATGTGGAGGCTATATACAGGGGTACCGGTACCAAGTCAATGTGGAGGCTATATACAGGGGGTACCAGTAGAGTCCTTGTGGAGGCTATATACAGGGGGTACCAGTACAGAGTCAATGTGGAGGCTATATACAGGGGGTACCAGTAGAGTCAATGTGGAGGCTATATACAGGGGGTACCCTCAGAGTCCATGTGGAGGCTATATACAGGGGCACCAGTACAGAGTCAATGTGGAGGCTATATACAGGGGGTCGGTCCTCCCCTCCCGCTCCGAGTCAATATGGAGACTCACATACAGGGGGTACCGGCACAGAGTCAATGTGGAGGCTATATACAGGGGGCGGACCGGTACAGAGTCAATGTGGAGGCTATATACAGGGGGTACCGGTACAGAGTCAATGTGGAGGCTATATACAGGGGGTACCAGTACAGAGTCAATGTGGAGGCTATATACAGGGGTACCAAGCACAGAGTCAATGTGGAGGCTATATACATTTTGGGGTACCGGCACTGAGTCAATGTGGAGGCTATATACAGGGGACACCGCTGGTACTGAGTCAATGTGGAGGCTGATATACAGGGTGTACCAGATGAAGTCAATGTGGAGGCTATATACAGGGGTACCGGTACCGAGTCAATGTGGAGGCTATATACAGGGGGACCAGTACAGAGTCAATGTGGAGGCTATATACTGAGGGGGTACCGGTACTGAGTCAATGTGCTGGGGTACAGGGGGTACCGGTACACCGAGTCCATGTGGAGGCTATATACAGGGGGTATCCCTTCCGAGTCAATGTGGAGGCTCTTGAACAGGGGGTACCTTGGCACTGAGTCAATGTGGAGGCTATATACAGGGGGTACCGGTACTGAGTCAATGTGGAGGCTATATACAGGGTGTACCGGTACCGAGTCAATGTGGAGGCTATATACAGGGGTACCGGTCACCGAGTCAATGTGGAGGCTATATACAGGGGGTACCAGTACAGAGTCAATGTGGAGGCTATATACAGGGGGTACCATCAGGGTCAATGTGGAGGCTATATACAGGGGGTACCAGGTACTGAGTCAATGTGCTGGGGTACAGGGGGTACCTCACCGAGTCCATGTGGAGGCTATATACAGGGGGTACCGTACACCAAGTCAATGTGGAGGCTATATACAGGGGGTACCGGTACCGAGTCAATGTGGAGGCTATATACAGGGGGTACCAGTAGAGTCCTTGTGGAGGCTATATACAGGGGTACCAGTACAGAGTCAATGTGTGGAGGCTATATCCGTGTGGGGGTACCAGTAGAGTCAATGTGGAGGCTATATACAGGGGGTACCAGTAGAGTCCATGTGGAGGCTATATACAGTTGGGGTACCAGTACAGAGTCAATGTGGAGGCTATATACAGGGGGTACCAACACCGAGTCAATATGGAGACTATATACAGGGGGTACCGGTACAGAGTCAATGTGGAGGCTATATACAGGGGGTACTCAACCGGAGTCAATGTGGAGGCTATATACAGGGGGCACTTGTCATCAGAGTCAATGTGGAGGCTATATACAGGGGGTACCAGTACAGAGTCAATGTGGAGGCTATATACAGGGGGTACCGGTACAGAGTCAATGTGGAGGCTATATACAGGGGGTACCGGTACAGAGTCAATGTGGATGCTATATACAGGGGGTACCGGTACAGAGTCAATGTGGAGGCTATATACAGGGGGTACCGGTACAGAGTCAATGTGGAGGCTATATACAGGGTGTTACGGTACAGAGTCAATGTGGAGGCTATATACAGGGGGTACCGGTACCGAGTCAATGTGGAGACTATATACAGGGGGTACCGGTACCGAGTCAATGTGGAGGCTATATACAGGGTGTTACTGTACAGAGTCAATGTGGAGGCTATATACAGGGGGACACCTGACAGAGTCAATGTGGAGGCTAATACAGGGGGTATCCCGGTACAGAGTCAATGTGGAGGCTATATACAGGGGTACCTGTTCCACAGAGTCAATGTGGAGGCTATATACAGGGGGTACCAGTACAGAGTCAATGTGGAGGCTATATACAGGGGGTACCGGTACAGAGTCAATGTGGAGGCTATATACAGGGGGTACCGGTACAGAGTCAATGTGGAGGCTATATACAGGGGGTACCAGTACAGAGTCAATGTGGAGGCTATATACAGGGTGTACCGGTACAGAGTCAATGTGGAGGCTATATACAGGGGGTACCAGTACAGAGTCAATGTGGATGCTATATACAGGGTGTACCGGTACCGAGTCAATGTGGAGGTTATATACAGGGGGTACCGGTACCGAGTCAATGTGGAGGCTATATACAGGGTGTTACTGTACAGAGTCAATGTGGAGCCTATATACAGGGTGTACCGGTACCGAGTCAATGTGGAGGATATATACAGGGGGGTACCGGTACAGAGTCAATGTGGAGGATATATACAGGGGGGTACCGGTACAGAGTCAATGTGGAGCCTATATACAGGGGGTACCGGTACCGAGTCAATATGGAGACTATATACAGGGGGTACCAGTACAGAGTCAATGTGGAGGCTATATACAGGGGGTACCGGTACCGAGTCAATGTGGAGGCTATATACAGGGGGGTACCGGTACAGAGTCAATGTGGAGACTATATACAGGTGGGTACCGGTACAGAGTCAATGTGGAGACTATATACAGGGGGGTACCGGTACAGAGTCAATGTGGAGACTATATACAGGGTGTACCGGTACAGAGTCAATGTGGAGACTATATACAGGGGGTACCGGTACAGAGTCAATGTGGAGGCTATATACAGGGGGTACCGGCACTGAGTCAATGTGGAGCCTATATACAGGGGGTACCGGCACTGAGTCAATGTGGAGCCTATATACAGGGGGTACCGGTACCGAGTCAATGTGGAGCCTATATACAGGGTATACCGGTACCGAGTCAATGTGGAGGATATATACAGGGGGTACCGGTACCGAGTCAATGTGGAGGCTATATACAGGGGGTACCGGTACCGAGTCAATGTGGAGGCTATATACAGGGGGTACCGGTACCGAGTCAATGTGGAGGCTATATACAGGGGGTACCGGTACCGAGTCAATGTGGAGGCTATATACAGGGGCTACTGGTACCTTAGTCAATGTGGAGGCTATATACAGGGGGTACCGGTACCTTAGTCAATGTGGAGGCTATATACAGGGGGGTACCGGTACCGAGTCAATGTGGAGGCTATATACAGGGGGTACCGGCACTGAGTCAATGTGGAGGCTATATACAGGGGGTACCGGTACTGAGTCAATGTGGAGGCTATATACAGGGTGTACCGGTACCGAGTCAATGTGGAGGCTATATACAGGGGGTACCGGTACCGAGTCAATGTGGAGGCTATATACAGGGGGTACCAGTACAGAGTCAATGTGGAGGCTATATACAGGGGGTACCGGTACTGAGTCAATGTGCTGGGGTACAGGGGGTACCGGTACCGAGTCCATGTGGAGGCTATATACAGGGGGGTACCGGTACCGAGTCAATGTGGAGGCTATATACAGGGGGTACCGGCACTGAGTCAATGTGGAGGCTATATACAGGGGGTACCGGTACTGAGTCAATGTGGAGGCTATATACAGGGTGTACCGGTACCGAGTCAATGTGGAGGCTATATACAGGGGGTACCGGTACCGAGTCAATGTGGAGGCTATATACAGGGGGTACCAGTACAGAGTCAATGTGGAGGCTATATACAGGGGGTACCGGGTCAATGTGGAGGCTATATACAGGGGGTACCGGTACTGAGTCAATGTGCTGGGGTACAGGGGGTACCGGTACCGAGTCCATGTGGAGGCTATATACAGGGGGGTACCGGTACCGAGTCAATGTGGAGGCTATATACAGGGGGTACCGGTACCGAGTCAATGTGGAGGCTATATACAGGGGGTACCAGTAGAGTCCTTGTGGAGGCTATATACAGGGGGTACCAGTACAGAGTCAATGTGGAGGCTATATACAGGGGGTACCAGTAGAGTCAATGTGGAGGCTATATACAGGGGGTACCAGTAGAGTCCATGTGGAGGCTATATACAGGGGGTACCAGTACAGAGTCAATGTGGAGGCTATATACAGGGGGGTACCGGTACAGAGTCAATGTGGAGGCTATATACAGGGGGGTACCGGTACAGAGTCAATGTGGAGACTATATACAGGGGGTACCGGTACCGAGTCAATGTGGAGGCTATATACAGGGTGTTACTGTACAGAGTCAATGTGGAGGCTATATACAGGGGGTACCGGTACAGAGTCAATGTGGAGGCTATATACAGGGGGTACCGGTACAGAGTCAATGTGGAGGCTATATACAGGGGGTACCGGTACAGAGTCAATGTGGAGGCTATATACAGGGGGTACCAGTACAGAGTCAATGTGGAGGCTATATACAGGGGGTACCGGTACAGAGTCAATGTGGAGGCTATATACAGGGGGTACCGGTACAGAGTCAATGTGGATGCTATATACAGGGGGTACCGGTACAGAGTCAATGTGGAGGCTATATACAGGGGGTAGTACAGAGTCAATGTGGAGGCTATATACAGGGTACCAGTACAGAGTCAATGTGGAGGCTATATACAGGGGGGGTACGGAGTCAATGTGGAGACTATATACAGGGGGTACCGGTACCTGAGTCAATGTGGAGGCTATATACAGGGTGTTACTGTACAGAGTCAATGTGGAGGCTATATACAGGGGGTACAGGTACAGAGTCAATGTGGAGGCTATATACAGGGGGTACCGGTACAGAGTCAATGTGGAGGCTATATACAGGGGGTACCAGTACAGAGTCAATGTGGAGGCTATATACAGGGGGTACCAGTACAGAGTCAATGTGGAGGCTATATACAGGGGGTACCGGTACAGAGTCAATGTGGAGGCTATATACAGGGGGTACCGGTACAGAGTCAATGTGGAGGCTATATACAGGGGTACCAGTACAGAGTCAATGTGGAGGCTATATACAGGGGTACCGGTACAGAGTCAATGTGGAGGCTATATACAGGGGGTACGGTACAGAGTCAATGTGGAGGCTATATACAGGGGGTACCGGCACAGAGTCAATGTGGAGGCTATATACAGGGGTACTGTACAGAGTCAATGTGGAGGCTATATACAGGGGGTACCAGTACAGAGTCAATGTGGAGGCTATATACAGGGGGTACCGGTACAGAGTCAATGTGGAGGCTATATACAGGGGGTACCGGTACAGAGTCAATGTGGATGCTATATACAGGGGGTACCAGTACAGAGTCAATGTGGAGGCTATATACAGGGGGTACCGGTACAGAGTCAATGTGGAGGCTATATACAGGGGTACCGGTACAGAGTCAATGTGGAGGCTATATACAGGGGGTACCGGTACAGAGTCAATGTGGAGACTATATACAGGGGGTACCGGTACAGAGTCAATGTGGAGGCTATATACAGGGTGTTACTGTACAGAGTCAATGTGGAGGCTATATACAGGGGGTACAGGTACAGAGTCAATGTGGAGGCTATATACAGGGGGTACCGGTACAGAGTCAATGTGGAGGCTATATACAGGGGGTACCGGTACAGAGTCAATGTGGAGGCTATATACAGGGGGTACCAGTACAGAGTCAATGTGGAGGCTATATACAGGGGGTACCGGTACAGAGTCAATGTGGAGGCTATATACAGGGGTACCGGTACAGAGTCAATGTGGAGGCTATATACAGGGGGTACGGTACAGAGTCAATGTGGAGGCTATATACAGGGGGTACCGGTACAGAGTCAATGTGGAGGCTATATACAGGGGTACCGGTACAGAGTCAATGTGGAGGCTATATACAGGGTGTACCGGTACCGAGTCCATGTGGAGGCTATATACAGGGGGGTACCGGTACAGAGTCAATGTGGAGGCTATATACAGGGGGTACCGGTACAGAGTCAATGTGGAGGCTATATACAGGGGGTACCGGTACAGAGTCAATGTGGAGGCTATATACAGGGGTACCGGTACAGAGTCAATGTGGAGGCTATATACAGGGGGTACCGGTACTGAGTCAATGTGGAGGCTATATACAGGGGGTACCGGTACAGAGTCAATGTGGAGGCTATATACAGGGGGTACCGGTACTGAGTCAATGTGGAGGCTATATACAGGGGGTACCGGTACAGAGTCAATGTGGAGGCTATATACAGGGGGTACCGGTACCGAGTCCATGTGGAGGCTATATACAGGGGGTACCGGTACAGAGTCAATGTGCTGGGGTACAGGGGGTACCGGTACTGAGTCAATGTGCTGGGGTACAGGGGGTACCGGTACTGAGTCAATGTGCTGGGGTACAGGGGGTACCGGTACCGAGTCAATGTGCTGGGGTACAGGGGGTACCGGTACTGAGTCAATGTGGAGGCTATATACAGGGGGTACCGGTACAGAGTCAATGTGGAGGCTATATACAGGGGGTACCGGTACAGAGTCAATGTGGAGGCTATATACAGGGGGTACCGGTACAGAGTCAATGTGGAGGCTATATACAGGGGGTACCGGTACAGAGTCAATGTGGAGGCTATATACAGGGGTACCGGTACAGAGTCAATGTGGAGGCTATATACAGGGGGTACCGGTACTGAGTCAATGTGGAGGCTATATACAGGGGGTACCGGTACAGAGTCAATGTGGAGGCTATATACAGGGGGTACCGGTACTGAGTCAATGTGGAGGCTATATACAGGGTGTTACGGTACAGAGTCAATGTGGAGGCTATATACAGGGGGTACCGGTACCGAGTCCATGTGGAGGCTATATACAGGGGGTACCGGTACAGAGTCAATGTGCTGGGGTACAGGGGGTACCGGTACAGAGTCAATGTGCTGGGGTACAGGGGGTACCGGTACAGAGTCAATGTGCTGGGGTACAGGGGGTACCGGTACTGAGTCAATGTGCTGGGGTACAGGGGGTACCGGTACCGAGTCAATGTGCTGGGGTACAGGGTAATCGAGGTAATTTGTAATGTGACTATGCATAGATAGTAAACAGTGGGTAGGAGCAGAGTAAAAACAATGTAGATTGCCAGGGTGGCCATATGAATAGTTGTTCAGCAGATTTATGGCTCGGGGGTAGAATCTGGTAAGGAGCCTTTTGGTCCCAGACTTGGTGCTCCAGTATTGCTTGCCGTGCGGTAGCAGAGAGAACTGTCTATGACAGTCAGTTTCTTGATGGGCGCATGACACAATTGCGTCTCGGAGCTCTACGGCTTGGTTTTTGCTCTGACAAGCGTTGTCAACTGTGGGAGCTTATATAGACAGGTGTGTGACTTCCCAAATCATGTCCAATCAAATTAATTTACCACAGGTGGACAATCAAGTTGTTGAAGTATCTCAAGGATGATCAATGGAAACAGGATGTACCTGAGCTCAATTTAGAGGAAAAGAGGTCAAATAGAGCAAGAAGTAGAGTCAAATGCTTCTTTTTTAATTTGATAGAAAACCTGAGAAATACATACATATATTCTTGACATTATATAGTAGAAAGTATATTTACATATTTACATGCTTTTTATTTTTTCCATTGGAAATGCTAGAAATGTCACTCAACTAGTAAGTCATATTGTGTAACAGATACTGACTTTGTACATTTGTACCATTCAACAGTGTAAACATATATTTAGGCAGTCTTCAGGCAGTCTTCAGGCTGTCTTCAGGCAGTCTTTAGGCAGTCTTCAGGCAGTCTTCAGGCAGTCTTCAGGCTGTCTTTATGCAGTCTTCAGGCAGTCTTTAGGCAGTCTTCAGGCAGTCTTCAGGCAGTCTTAAGGCAGTCTTCAGGCTGTCTTTATGCAGTCTTCAGGCAGTCTTTAGGCAGTCTTCAGGCAGTCTACAGGCAGTCTTCAGGCAGTCTTTAGGCTGTCTTTAGGCAGTCTTTGGGCAGTCTTTAGGCAGTCTTCAGGCTGTCTTCAGGCAGTCTTCAGGCAGTCTTCAGGCAGTCTTCAGGCAGTCTTTAGGCTGTCTTCAGGTAGTTTTCAGGCAGTCTTCAGGCAGTCTTTAGGCAGTCTTCAGGCAGTCTTCAGGCTGTCTTCAGGCAGTCTTCAGGCTGTCTTCAGGCAGTCTTCAGGCAGTCTTTAGGCAGTCTTTAGGCAGTCTTTAGGCAGTCTTCAGGCAGTCTTCAGGCAGTCTTTAGGCAGTCTTCAGGCAGTCTTCAGGTAGTCTTCAGGCTGTCTTCAGGCAGTCTTCAGGCAGTCTTTAGGCTGTCTTTAGGCAGTCTTTAGGCAGTCTTTAGGCAGTCTTCAGGCTGTCTTCAGGCAGTCTTCAGGCAGTCTTCAGGCAGTCTTCAGGCAGTCTTTAGGCTGTCTTCAGGCAGTTTTCAGGCAGTCTTCAGGCAGTCTTCAGGCTGTCTTCAGGCAGTCTTCAAGCAGTCTTTAGGCAGTCTTTAGGCAGTCTTCAGGCAGTCTTCAAGCAGTCTTCAGGCAGTCTTCAGGCAGTCTTCAGGCAGTCTTCAGGCAGTCTTCAGGCTGTCTTCAGGCAGTCTTCAAGCATTCTTCAGGCTGTCTTTAGGCAGTCTTTAGGCAGTCTTTAGGCAGTCTTTAGGCAGTCTTCAGGCAGTCTTCAGGCTGTCTTTAGGCAGTGTTCAGGCAGTCTTCTTTGCATTCCTCCAGCTCTCTCTCTCTCTCTATCGAGTTCTCACCTGAACTGGTGTCATTCATTTCACTGCACACTCCTGAAAGGACAAACAATCATTATCCATATATCATTAGTACATATATCATTACTACATATATCAGTAATACATATATAATGTACATATAGTAATATACATATTACTGATATAATGCTGATGTACTGATATAATACTGATGTAATACTGATTTACTGATATAATACTGATATACTGACATAGTACTGATATAATACTGATGTACTGATATAATAATGAAATACTGATATAATACTGATGTACTGATATAATATGGAAATACTGATATAATACTAATGTACTGATATAATATGGAAATACTGATGTAATACTGATGTACTAAGTATTGCTCTGTTGAGAAAGATTCATATGGATCAGTTAGTGTGTATTGAATCTGTATTGAATCTGCATATGTTGTCCTCACCTTCGGTTTTTCATTATTTTCTCAATGGTTTTCTTGGCAAATGGAGCTTCTGGATTCAGACACTTCTTCCCTTTTCCGTTCTTCAGAGTGACACTGAATATACAAGGAGAGAGAGAGACTACTGTTAGAAGTTAGCCTTCACCACTTTCCAACTGAGCATATAGAGAACTAATATTATCCTACCAGCAGGTGTACAAATAAATAGCAACATTTACCATTGTGTCCATCTACTGAGCTGGTCACAATATGCACTGATATTAATATGGTACAGACAGACAGACAGACAGACAGACAGACAGACAGACAGACAGACAGACAGACAGACAGACAGACAGACAGACAGACAGACAGACAGACAGACAGACAGACAGACAGACAGACAGACAGACAGACAGACAGACAGACAGACAGACTTCTTACATGATCTCCATGTTCCTGCAGGAGTGGCTGGAGGTGTAGACCTCGAGCTTCTCAATGTGAAGAGGTTTAACCCGGTTCACCAGTCCATTCAGACACAGGCACCGAGCTTTAGAATGACCCACCTGGCCTGGAGATGACAAGAAAAGTTTATGGCAGGTTTGGTTTTGGCATTATTGCAGCTAAGAACTAAACTCTTCAGTCAGAAATCAAACCTATTATTTTATTACACTTCTCCCTGGTTTTGCAAGTCAATTCATATGCTACAGATTTCTAATAAAGATGTCAAAGATATTAGAAATATAATTGAAGATTTTTCAGAGATGTTACCTTCAACATTGACCAGGAACAGACAGGCCAGGAAGCTGATGAGGACTGTTGATGTCATCGTGTTGGTCATGGATACTGCTTCTTCAATTTATTTTAGAGTCTGGATGGACAGCTCAGTCAAGTGATGGAAGTTGTGAATGGAGGAGAGAAGTGATAGAAGTTGAGAATGGAGGAGAGAAGTGATAGAAGTTGAGAATGGAGGAGAGCTTGGCTTGTATTTATACTGAATTCCATGCCCTCTCTGGCAGTCATCCAATGAGAGTGGGAGGAAGATGAAAGCAGGGGGTTTTCCCTTTTCTCTGCTTCTCCTTTCACACTAGACATCTTGTTTCTCAGAAACACTCTCTGACAGTGAACCAGGAGGCATGTTGAAGGCAGGGGGAAACAGCCTCTCTGACAGTAGACCAGGAGGCATGTTGAAGGCAGGGGGAAACAGCCTCTCTGACAGTAGACCAGGAGGCATGTTGAAGGCAGGGGGAAACAGCCTCTCTGACAGTAGACCAGGAGGCATGTTGAAGGCAGGGGGAAACAGCCTCTCTGACAGTAGACCAGGAGGCATGTTGAAGGCAGGGGGAAACAGCCTCTCTGACAGTAGACCAGGAGGCATGTTGAAGGCAGGGGGAAACAGCCTCTCTGACAGTAGACCAGGAGGCATGTTGAAGGCAGGGGGAAACAGCATCTCTCACAGTAGACCAGGAGGCATGTTGAAGGCAGGGGGAAACAGCCTCTCTGACAGGGAACCATGAGGCATGTTGAAGGCAGGGGGAAACAGCCACTCTGACAGGGAACCATGAGGCATGTTGAAGACAGGGGGAAACAGCCTCTCTGACAGGGAAACAGGAGACATGTTGAAGGCAGGGGGAAACAGCCTCTCTGACAGTAGACCAGGAGGCATGTTGAAGGCAGGGGGAAACAGCCTCTCTGACAGTAGACCAGGAGGCATGTTGAAGGCAGGGGGAAACAGCCTCTCTGACAGTAGACCAGGAGGCATGTTGAAGGCAGGGGGAAACAGACTCTCTGACAGGGAACCATGAGGCATGTTGGAGGCAGGGGGAAACAGCCTCTCTGACAGGGAACCAGGAGGCATGTTGAAGGCAGGGGGGAAACAGCGTCTCTGACAGTAGACCAGGAGGCATGTTGAAGGCAGGGGGAAACAGCCTCTCTGACAGTAGACCAGGAGGCATGTTGAAGGCGGGGGGAAACAGCCTCTCTGACAGTAGACCAGGAGGCATGTTGAAGGCAGGGGAAACAGCCTCTCTGACAGTAGACCAGGAGGCATGTTGAAGGCAGGGGAAACAGCCTCTCTGACAGTAGACCAGGAGGCATGTTGAAGGCAGGGGGAAACAGCCTCTCTGACAGTAGACCAGGAGGCATGTTGAAGGCAGGGGGAAACAGCCTCTCTGACAGTAGACCAGGAGGCATGTTGAAGGCAGGGGGAAACAGCCTCTCTGACAGTAGACCAGGAGGCATGTTGAAGGCAGGGGGAAACAGCCTCTCTGACAGTAGACCAGGAGGCATGTTGAATGCAGGGGGAAACAGCCTCTCTGAGAGTAGACCAGGAGGCATGTTGAAGGCAGGGGGAAACAGCCTCTCTGACAGGGAACCAGGAGGCATGTTGAAGGCAGGGGGAAACAGCCTCTCTGACAGGGAACCAGGAGGCATGTTGAAGGCAGGGGGAAACAGCCTCTCTGACAGTAGACCAGGAGGCATGTTGAAGGCAGGGGAAACAGCCTCTCTGACAGTAGACCAGGAGGCATGTTGAAGGCAGGGGAAACAGCCTCTCTGACAGTAGACCAGGAGGCATGTTGAAGGCAGGGGAAACAGCCTCTCTGACAGTAGACCAGGAGGCATGTTGAAGGCAGGGGAAACAGCCTCTCTGACAGTAGACCAGGAGGCATGTTGAAGGCAGGGGGGAAACAGCCTCTCTGACAGTAGACCAGGAGGCATGTTGAAGGCAGGGGGAAACAGCCTCTCTGACAGTAGACCAGGAGGCATGTTGAAGGCAGGGGGAAACAGCCTCTCTGACAGGGAACCAGGAGGCATGTTGAAGGCAGGGGGAAACAGCCTCTCTGACAGTAGACCAGGAGGCATGTTGAAGGCAGGGGGAAACCGCCTCTCTGACAGTAGACCAGGAGGCATGTTGAATGCAGGGGGAAACAGCCTCTCTGACAGTAGACCAGGAGGCATGTTGAAGGCAGGGGAAACAGCCTCTGACAGTAGACCAGGAGGCATGTTGAATGCAGGGGGAAACAGCCTCTCTGACAGTAGACCAGGAGGCATGTTGAAGGCAGGGGAAACAGCCTCTCTGACAGTAGACCAGGAGGCATGTTGAAGGCAGGGGGAAACAGCCTCTCTGACAGTAGACCAGGAGGCATGTTGAAGGCAGGGGGAAACAGCCTCTCTGACAGTAGACCAGGAGGCATGTTGAAGGCAGGGGGAAACAGCCTCTCTGACAGTAGACCAGGAGGCATGTTGAAGGCAGGGGAAACAGCCTCTGACAGTAGACCAGGAGGCATGTTGAAGGCAGGGGGAAACAGCCTCTCTGACAGTAGACCAGGAGGCATGTTGAAGGCAGGGGGAAACCGCCTCTCTGACAGTAGACCAGGAGGCATGTTGAATGCAGGGGGAAACAGCCTCTCTGACAGTAGACCAGGAGGCATGTTGAAGGCAGGGGGAAACAGCCTCTCTGACAGTAGACCAGGAGACATGTTGAATGCAGGGGGAAACAGCCTCTCTGACAGTAGACCAGGAGGCATGTTGAAGGCAGGGGGAAACAGCCTCTCTGACAGTAGACCAGGAGGCATGTTGAAGGCAGGGGGAAACAGCCTCTCTGACAGGGAACCAGGAGGCATGTTGAAGGCAGGGGGAAACAGCCTCTCTGACAGTAGACCAGGAGGCATGTTGAAGGCAGGGGGAAACCGCCTCTCTGACAGTAGACCAGGAGGCATGTTGAATGCAGGGGGAAACAGCCTCTCTGACAGTAGACCAGGAGGCATGTTGAAGGCAGGGGGAAACAGCCTCTCTGACAGTAGACCAGGAGGCATGTTGAATGCAGGGGGAAACAGCCTCTCTGACAGTAGACCAGGAGGCATGTTGAAGGCAGGGGGAAACAGCCTCTCTGACAGGGAATGACATACTCCATAACCGTACAGGGTTTGAATTACAGGGGGGGGGGTCACATAATAGAAATATCAGTGTGAGCCCCCTCCATATCAACATCTTGCCACCATCAAAACTCAATGTATAGATCGAACCCTGTTCCCATAAAATATCTAAACAGTAAGGGAAGCATGTTGGAGGCATGATATGATCCAAGCTGGCTGAGCAGCACTGAAGAGGACCTTGCATTGCATGACCAAATCCTCCCTGATATTCTGTTGAATGAGAGACAACTATACATTTTCCTGAGAACTCAAAAGACGAATCTCATGTGCAAATACATTCTGGCTATGTAAAAATGTAAAAATGATCCTTATCAAATGAACACTTTGCAGGGAGTTGGTAACAGCTCCACAGTAGCTGTACAATATAACACAAATACCATAAAACAAATGCAATATTGTGTTTGTGTTAGTAGAGTCTGAATAATGGATAAAAGTACAAGGTTCATTGTATCAATCTGGTATATGTATAACATGAATTGATTCACCTAATCAATAAGAGGACTGTGTTAACAGTAGACTACTGTAGAATAACTGACTGGGTGACAAGCAGATACTGTGGAAAGGGTCTCATTCCCAGGAAAAAGGTTGTATTGTTGAAAAAGGGACAAATGAAAGTGAAACTGAAATGGAATACAGGCCTAGTTCCCTCCTTATTGAAGGAATGTAGTTTCAGTTCTGGACTTTCCCTTTCAGCTCTAACATCTGGTCGGTTTCAATCAAAATCAAATCAATCTTTGTTTGTCACATGCGCCGAATACAACAAGTTTAGACCTTACCGTGAAATGTTTACTTTACAAGCCCTTTTTTTCCAATACCTCACAAAGATGGGCACTGATTGGTTAAAAAAAAGAAGAAAAAAAAGCAGACACTAAATATTCCTTTGAGCATGTTGATGTTATTAATTACACTTTGAATGGTGTATCAATACACCCAGTCACTACAAAGATACAGACGTCCTTCCTAACTCAGTTGCCAAAGAGGAAGTAATCCGCTCAGGGATTTCCCCATGAGGCCAATGGTGATTTTAAAACAGTAACAGAGTTGAATGGCTGTGAAAGGAGAAAACTGAGGATGAATCAACAGCATAGTTACTCCACAATACTAACCTAAATGACAGAGTGAAAAGAAGAATGTCTGTACAGAATAAAAGATGTTCCAAAAGATGCATCCTGTTTGCAACGAGGCACTAAAGTAAAACCGCCAAAAATGGGGCAAAAAATGTCCTAAAAAAAAGAAGTATATTTGGCGCAAATACAAGACATCACTGAGTGTCACTCTTCATATTTTCAAGCATGGTGGTGGCTGCATCATGTTATGGGTATGCTTGTCATCGGCAAGGATTTCAAATGAAACGGAATAAAGCAAAGCACAGGCAAAATCCTAGTGGAAAACCTGTTTCAGTCTGCTTTCCACCAGACACTGGGAGACACATTCACCTTTCAGCAGGACAATAACCTAAAACACAAGGCCAAATGTACACTGGAGTTTCTTACCAAGACGACATTGAATGTTCCTCAGTGGTCTAGTTACAGTTTTCTTATGTATCATTCATTTCTACTGGCCACGAAATAATCATCTGAAACACAGCAAAGGCGTCCAACAAATGTGTAGAGTCACAAGCTTGATGTAGTCATTCCGTGTGAATATGGGACCAACTACTTTACTTTTTACTACTTTAATACACACATAAGTGAATTTGTCCCAAAACTTTTGGTCTCCTATTCTTTTGGTCACACACACACACACACACACACACACACACACACACACACACTAGTGTGAGTAAAATGACTAGCTCTCTCATGTGCGCAACAGGGCGTAGATTTCTGACATACCATATGTCTATATTTACCTTTGCTGAGTTCCTTCTTCTTCACCCTTATTGACTGTATCATGTGCAATGGCGGTGTTTGCTAAAATAACAATAGTGTGGTTGTTTCTGTCACCAGCATCACATCAGATAAGGCGCCTCTCAATGTTGTGTCAAAGACTATGTACTAAAAGTGTTGTAATTTCTAAACGGTTATATGGTTAAAAAATACCCTCAAATTAAAGCTGACAGTCTGCACTTTAAACTCACAGTCATTGTATCATTTAATATCCAAAGTGCTGGAGCACAGAGACAAAACAACATCAAAACATTCACTGTCCCATTACTTTTTTGGAGCTCACTGTATTTGTCCTTTGTACTCCTGCAGGGATACCAGATCCTGGAGTTTTATGTTGGCTCAGAGGGAATTCCTTCTTGATCCTCAGGGATCGTGGGAAATGTGTTTTATGTAGTTGATTTAATGCACCAGATTGAAGACATCAGTGAGAAGGTAGAAGTCTGTGAGGTAGACCTTTGAGAAGTGAAACTACTCTCCTTTGATTCCTCAGGCTGTTTTCCCTTTACTTCTATTTTTACTTGGTCCTCTGCCACACAGCCCTGTTGGGTGTTACAGACACACAAGGACACCACTGCTTTCCTTGAAATCAAACCATTTCCCTGCTATCCCATTTAGCTATGTTGTTGATTCATCCTCAGTTCTCTCCTTTCACAGCCATTCAACTCTGGAACTGTTTTAAAGTCACCATTGGCCTCATGGTAAAATCCCTGAGTGGTTTCCTTCCTCTTTCTCAACTGAGTTAGGAAGGACGTCTGTATCTTTGTAGGGACTGAGTGTATTCATACACCATCCAAAGTGTCATTAATAACTTCCCCAGGCTCAAAGGGATATTCAGCATCTGCTTTTTATTTATTTTTACCTACCGGTGCCCTTCTTTGCGAGGCTTTGAAAAACCACCCTGGTCTTTGTGATTGAATCTGTGCTTGAAATTCACTGCTTTACTGAGGGACCTTACAGATACTTGTATGTGTGGGGTACAGAGATGGAGTAGTCATTCAAACATCATGTTAACTCCCATTATTAAACACAGGAGTCTGTGCAACATCCATTTTGGAAAAAGTCAAGGGGTGTGAGTACTTTCTGAAGGCACTGTATGTATGTGGTTATACGCCCATCCTGCTCCTCGGGTTATTTTAAGATTACCTCGTGCCTTCATTCATCAGTCAAATCAGCCACGTGTACTTCAGTCTCTCTCTCTCTCTCCCTGTCTCTGTCTCCATCTGTATCTCCCTCTCCGACTCCCTGTCTTTCTCTCGCTGTCTCCCCCTCTCTCCCAAACGTCATTAGAACGGTACACACCTCTCTCTCGCTGTCTCCCCCTCTCTCCCAAACGTCATTAGAATGGTACACACCTCTCTCTCTCTCTCTCTCTCTTTCTCTCTCTCCCTGTCTCTGTCTCCATCTGAATCTCCCTCTCTCCCAAACGTCATTAGAACGGTACACACCTCTCTCTCCCTGTCTCTGTCTCCATCTGTATCTCCCTCTCCGACTCCCTGTCTCTCTCTCTCTCTCCCTCTCTCCCTGTCTCTGTTTCCATCTGTCTCCCCCTCTCTCCCAAACGTCATTAGAACGGTACACACCTCTCTCTCGCTGTCTCTCCCTCTCTCCCAAACGTCATTAGAACGGTACACACCTCTCTCGAGTCGCGCATTACGTAACGGCATGCAGATGCAATTAGAAAAACGGTTGTGTCCATTAGTCACCAAACGGAACAGAAAACAGACTAGTACAAGGGAGGGACAACCTGGACTTGTACAAAAATAAACACTTCTTAGTTTTCTGTTGGAAAACGTTTTGTAACGTTGTTTCCTCATGAACATCACCCTGATGAATAACTAATGCTTTAATGACTTCCTCAGCTCAAGTGGATCTGTTAATTTAAAAGCCCCCTTTTCTGGTCCCTCACCGCCGACCAAAGGCCGCATCTCGGCCACCAAACCGGTTAAAGGAGGGGGGAACTAACGTCTGCTGGCCGCCAAAGGCCGCATCTCGGCCACCAAACCGGTTAAAGGAGGGGGGAACTAACGTCTGCTGGCCGTGTGTCAGAGGCCTGGTGCCTCACCGCTCGACCAAAGGCCACATCTCGGCCACCAAACCGGTTAAAGGAGGGGGGAACTAACGTCTGCTGGCCGTGTGTCAGAGGCCTGGTCCCTCACCCCCGACCAAAGGCCACATCTCGGCCACCAAACCGGTTAAAGGAGAGGGGAACTAACGTCTGCTGGCCGTGTGTCAGAGGCCTGGTGCCTCATCGCTCGACCAAAGTGTTTGTGCGTGTGCCTCAAAGTCATCTAATTTTAGCACATGCCTTTTCGTGGTGGAAGGCAGTCAGAGATTTCAGACTAGATACCAAAATTGAGCAAGTTTCCACTAAAATCATGTTTATGTAATCTTCCTTATTTGATTGACCATCCCGTCCCCTTACTGGGTAAACTGGTATCTACTGACAAATGGAAGTGCCTATACCAATTACCCCACCGAAGACATTCTCTAAAAGAAAGTATACTCTGTCATAACAGACTTCATATGGGCAAATAAAACTCATAGAACTAAAAGGAATGTTTTACATCTCCCTAAGTCTGAGGGTGGTTTTAACCTTTCTAAGTCTGAGGGTGGTTTTAACCTTCCTAAGTCTGAGGGTGGTTTTAACCTTCCTAAGTCTGAGGGTGGTTTTAACCTTCCTAAATCTGAGGGTGGTTTAACCTTCCTACGTCTTAGGGTGGTTTTAACCTTCCTAAATCTGAGGGTGGCTTTAACCTTCCTAAGTCTGAGGGTGGTTTTAACCTTCCTAAATCTGAGGGTGGTTTTAACCTTCCTAAGTCTGAGGGCGGTTTTAACCTTTCTAAGTCTGAGGGTGGTTTTAACCTTTCTAAGTCTGAGGGTGGTTTTAACCTTCCTAAATCTGAGGGTGGTTTAACCTTCCTACGTCTGAGGGTGGTTTTAACCTTCCTAAATCTGAGGGTGGCTTTAACCTTCCTAAGTCTGAGGGCGGTTTTAACCTTTCTAAGTCTGAGGGTGGTTTTAACGAAATTATAGATAACTAAAATGTTCCCTTAATCCAGTAAAAACTCATGCAAGAGACAAAAATTCACAAATTCTACAGCACAACAACAGAGTCATGTCTTAAGTGTAAAACTAACAATGACCCAATAATCCCTGCCTTCTGGGAACGCAATCAAGTCCAGAAAGTTATGGGCGGAGTTAGAATGTTGGCTGTTAGAAGTATTACAGTGTAAATGTTAGGTCTGCATATTTCAAGACATTATATGAGGAGGCGGTGAGATACCCGACGGGTTGGACGACACTCTTCTAGTCAATTGTCATGAAAAAACATATACTTAAAAACTGAGAACAGGTGGGTCTGGACAGGTAGGTCTGGACAGGTGGGTCTGGACAGGTAGGTCTGGACAGGTTGGTCTGGACAGGTGGGTCTGGACAGGTGGGTCTGGACAGGTGGGTCTGGGTATGTTATCTTTTGTATATTTTGTTTTGTGTTGTTTAAAATTTAATTAAAATAACAATAACAATAAATGAGAGTGGTGCTCTAACAACAATTATTATGTAGTCAAACTTTGACCAACAAATAGGAACCCAGTAGCTCAGACTTGATGTCCATTTTGAAACAGGAAGAGAATGAATGGTCCCTGACCCAGTCCCCCTGACCCAGTCCCCCTGACCCAGTCCCCCTGACCCAGTTCCCCTGACCCAGTTCCCCTGATCCAGTCCCCCTGACCCAGTCCCCCTGGCCCAGTTCCCTCTGACCCAGTCCCCCTGACCCAGTCCCTCTGACCCAGTCCCCCTGACCCAGTCCCTCTGACCCAGTCCCTCTGACCCAGTCCCCCTGACCCAGTCCTCCTGACCCAGTTCCCCTGACCCAGTCCCCCTGACCCAGTCCCCCTGACCCAGTCCTCCTGACTCAGTCCCCCTGTCGCCTGACCCAGTCCTGACCCAGTCCCCCTGACCCAGTCCCCCTGACCCAGTCCTCCTGACTCAGTCCCCCTGTCCCCTGACCCAGTCCTCCTGACCCAGTCCTTCTGACCCAGTCCCCTGACCCAGTTCCCTGACCCAGTCCCCCTGACCCAGTCCTCCTGACTCAGTCCCCCTGTCCCCTGACCCAGTCCTCCTGACCCAGTCCCCCTGTCCCCTGACCCAGTCCTCCTGACCCAGTCCCCCAGTCCCCTGTCCCCTGACCCAGTCCTCCTGACCCAGTCCTCCTGACCCAGTCCCCTGACCCAGTCCCCTGACCCAGTTCCCCTGACCCAGTCCCCTGACCCAGTCCTCCTGACTCAGTCCCCTGTCCCCTGACCCAGTCCTCCTGACCCAGTCCCCTGTCCCCTGACCCAGTCCTCCTGACCCAGTCCCCTGGCCCAGTCCCCTGACCCAGTCCCCTGACCCAGTTCACCTGACCCAGTTCCCCTGACCCAGTCCCCCTGACCCAGTTCACCTGACCCAGTCCCCCTGACCCAGTCCCCCTGACTCAGTCCCCCAGTTCCCCTGACCCAGTCCCCAGCCCAGAGCGCCAAACAGAGTAGTTAGTGGGTTCGTAGTGGCCTAGCATGTATAATAATACGAATATTAATAATAATTTACAGTAACATACCGGAATACTGCTTAGCAGAAACATTTTTACCAAAAGCTAACGTTTAACCATTTTACCTCCCTGACCCAGCCTAGGGCCTAGGATAGACACCTGTAACCACTGGCTCTGACTGACTGGCTCTCTGGCTCTGACTGGATGGCAGTGTCCTGTATTTCGATGCCAAAAAATGTACAAAGAAAAAAAATATATATATATTTTCTATCTTTTGTCTCTCTCGTATTTCATAAACTGTCCTTCAATTCGCCGCAAGAGGCTGAATATATCTCACTGGAGAAAGCATCCGAGTGAGCAAAACAGCCCCTCTGTCTCTGTATATGTAGCACATCTATCTGATGCTGTCTGGTAATAAAGAGTATGACATTCTTGCAGTCCGTAGCATTGAATGCAAGGGAAGCCGGTGAACATTTGACCTGCCTTCATAAAAAAAGCATCAAATAATAGCCAATCGGTGTTGAGCTAAACAGAGTGAGCTCAACTGTGATTGATCGTGGCGCACCAACAACAACAAAAAATGTCAAGGGAAGCCAGTTTGGATTTGGCTTCAGACCAATCACATCACAAACCAAACATCATTATTGACAACAACAAAAAACGTATTTTTGCATCTTGTCTTGTTGTTTTTCCTCCAGCCCTGGGTGTACAGACGCTCTGCTATCTGCATGGTGTGCTGCCAAGCCATACCTAAAATGGAAGCGAACACAGTTCAGACACACTCTTCAGAGGACCACAATGCAAATACACAATATATACAAAAGTATGTGGACACCTTCAAATTAGTGCATTTGGCTAGTTAAGCCACACCTGTTACTGACAGGTGTATAAATTTGAGCACACAGCCATGCAATCTCGATAGACAAATATTGGCAATATAATGGCCTTAATGAAGAGCTCAGTGACTTTCAACGTGGCACCGTAAATAGGATGCCACCTTTCCAACAAGTCAGTTAGCCTTGCTAGAGCTGCCCTGGTCAAATGTAAGTGTTGTTATTGTGAAGTGGAAATGTCTAGGAGCAACAACGGCTCAGACACGAAGTGGTAGGCCACACAAGCTCACAGAACGGGACCGCCGAATGCTGAAGTATGTAGAAAAAATGTCTGTCCTCAGTTGTAACACTCACTAACAAGTTCCAAATTGCCTCTGGAAGCAACATCAGCACAATAACTGTTTGTCGGAAGCTTTATGAAATGGGTTTCCATGGCCAAGCACACAAGCATAAGATCACCATGCCAATCATCGGCTGGAGTGGAGTAAAGCTCACCGCCATTGGACTCTGGAGCAGTGGAAACGCGTTCTCTGGAGTGATGAATCACGCTTCACCATCTGGCAGTCCGATGGACGAATCTGGGTTTGGCGGATGCCAGGACAACACTACCTGCCCCAATGCATAGTGCCAACTGTAAAGTTTGGTGGAGGAGGAATAATGGTCTGGGGCTGTTTTTCATGGTTCGGGCTAAGCCCCTTAGTTCCAGTGAAGGGAAATATTAATGCTAAAGCATAACAATGACATTCTAGATGATTCTGTGCTTCCAACCTTGTGGCACAAGATTGGGGAAGGCTATTTCCTGTTTCAGCATGACAATATCCCTGAGGTCGGTGTGGAAGAACTTGACTGGCCTGCACAGATCCCTGACTTCAACCCCATTGAACACCTTTGGGATGAATGGGAATGCCGACTGCTAGCCAGGCCTAATCACCCAACATCAATGCCTGACCTCACTAATCCTCGTGGCTGAATGGAAGCAAGTCCCAGTAGCAATGTTCCAACATCTAGTGGAAAGCCTTCCCAGAAGAGTGGAGGCTATTATAGCAGCAAAGGGGGGACCGACTCCATATTAATGCCCATGATTTTGGAATGAGATGTTTGACAAGCAGGTGTCCACATACTTTTGGTCACATAGTGTAAGTTGCAATAATTTTGTTCCAACCATCACCATCACTCATGCATATATCTTTATGTACATATTCTTTATCCCTTTACACTTGTGTGTATAAGGTAGTAGTTTTGGAATTGTTAGTTAGATTAACCATAAATCAACCCTCAACCAGCTTTCTGAATGGCCCCTAGAGGCACCAAAACATCACATTCATCAGTAATATGGTCCTCAACCAGCTTTCTGAATGGCCCTAGAGGCACCAAAACATCACATTCATCAGTAATATGGTCCTCAACCAGCTTTATGAATGGCCCTAGAGGCACCAAAACATCACATTCATCAGTAATATGGTCCTCAACCAGCTTTATGAATGGCCCTAGAGGCACCAAAATATCACATTCATCAGTAATAAGGTCCTCAACCAGCTTTATGAATGGCCCTAGAGGCACCAAAACATCACATTCATCAGTAATATGGTCCTCAACCAGCTTTCTGAATGGCCCTAGAGGCACCAAAACATCACATTCATCAGTAATATGGTCCTCAACCAGCTTTCTGAATGGCCCTAGAGCAGGGGTGTCAAACTCAAATACCCAGTGGGCCAAAATGTAAAACCTGAACAAAGTCACGGGCCAACATTGAACAAATTAACCTTTTAATATGGACCCAAACAAGTTTTGCTTTAACATTGAATATGGAACAAGCATAGCTTATTACCATACAATATATAATTTAATAGTGGAGACATGCAAAATCGAATTTCAAATGAAAAAACACATCAATGGCATTCATTTATTAAATAAATCAAATTTAAATAAAAATTGTATGCCTCTTTTCTATTTGCAGCCTTCTGATATAAATACCCAAAATAAACTTTTTCCACTGGCTAATAATTTGACAAATAAAATGATAATAAATCAATCAACCATTCAAGCCCATGCCTTGTAGCAAGAAAAAGTGCATAAAGAAAACGTTAATTATTGCACACTGGTCTAATCTGATGTGCCCAAGCCAGATACCTGGCATCTCTTGTTGGATGCTAGTTCATCAATGTCTGGGCTCAAGCTCTGAGCTGAAGAAATCCTCAGTATCGAGCGAAGATGTTCATCAGTCAGACGTCTCCTGTGAGTTGTTTTGGTCATCTTCATCGAGGAGAAAAGTTGCTCGCATAGATAAGTGCTGCCGAACATGGAGAGCATCTGAGCAGCTTGGGTGCGGAGCTGAGGCATTGTGTCAGGGATGAACCGTGGAAACTGTGCGGCGCCCACAGCATCATACTTTGACTTCAGCGTGTCGTTGCACTGGAGTTCAATCAGCTCCATTTGGATGTTGGTTGGTGCATTTTCCACATCAACTGCGAAGGGATTACTAAGCAGTTCAAACATGCATTTCTGGGCATCGAAGTCGGCAAATCGCCGGCTAAACTCAGTGGCGAGAACACTGAGTTTTTCAGCAAACTGTGCGCATGGGAACACGGCGGTAGAGATCTGCGCTTTTATGGATTGGCAGCAGGGAAAATGGCAAGGGTTTCCTTGCAGCATCTGATTCTCCCACAGGCACAGTTTAGTTTTGAAGGCCCTCACTGCAGCGTACATGTCTGTGATGATGCGCCCCCGCCCCTGAAGCTGCAGGTTCAGCGCATCGAGATGGCTCGAGATGTCACAGAGAAAGGCCAGCTCACACAGGAACTTTTGATCCCGGAGCTCTGCTGTATCCTTCCCTTTGGTTTCCAGGAATTGACATATTTCCTCACGCAGCTCGAAACATCTGTTCAGTACTTTTCCTCTGCTTAGCCATCTCACCTCTGTGTGATACGGCACGTCTGCGTATTCGAACCACACTCCTCCAGAAAAGATTTAAACTGGCGGTGATTTAGACCTTTGGCTCTTATAAAGTTAACTACCTGTGTTACTGTGGTCATAACATGTTCCATCTTTAGGGCTTTGGCACACAGTGCTTCCTGATGTATGATGCAGTGGTAAACCGTTAGCTCACCTGCACAGTTCTCTTCCCGCATCTTTTCCCGAACCATGCCCACCAGTCCACTCTTTTTACCGCACATCGCTGGCGCACCATCTGTCGTTAATCCAACGAGTTTATCCCACGGCAGCTTTATTTCAGTTACACATTTGGAAACCTCCTCAAAGATTTCCTTTCCTGTGGTTGTGCCATGCATTGATTTGAATCCTAATAGCTCCTCCGTAACACACAGATTTGAGTCCACTCCACGGATGAAGACTGACAGCTGAGCAGTATCAGATGCGTCGCAGCTCTCATCCACAGCGAGGGAGAACGCAACAAAATCTTTTCCCTTTTCCATCAGCTGGTCATACAGATTGGTGGCAAGATCACATGTGCGATCAGCTACTGTGTTCCTGCTCAGGCTCACGTTTGAAAATGCTTGTTTTTTTCTCTGGGCATACGAGGTCACAAACCTTCATCATGCACTTTTTCATGAACTCTCCCTCATTAAAGGGCCGGGCTGATTTTGCGATCTCTGCTGCCACTATATAACTAGCCTTTACAGCAGCCTCGCTTTGTGATGTGGCTTTTTTAAACATATTCTGTTGTGAAACCAAACTTCTTTTCATCTCCTCTACTTTCTGGCTCCTTTGAGTCATGTCCAGGTCCTTGTATTTGTCATGGTGTTTCGTTTCATAGTGTCGTCTAATGTTGTACTCCTTACTTACAGCCACGTTGACTCCACAAACAAGACAAACAGGTTTGTCTTTTACATATGTAAACAGATATTCTGCCTCCCACTTGTCCAGAAAGCTCCTGTTTTCTGCCTTTCTTTTCGCCATTTTTGGGAAGGGTTAGCTCGCTGACAGTCTATGTTGCTATGACTACTGTCACAGAGGAGAGAGAGTTTCTGGGTCCTGTCCTGATTGGCGCGCGAAAACAGCAGAGCATTATGGGATTCGTAGTATTAGTGGTGAATGCGCTGTATAATACCGGCGGGCCAGGTCTAGTAGTAATTTGGTATTGTCTCGCAGGCCAAATATAATTACCCCGCGGGCCAAATTTGGCCCACGGGCCAGAGTTTGACACCCATGCCCTAGAGGCACCAAAACATCACATTCAACAACATTTTGAGGACTTCATAGCCATTGAATTATACCATTCATTCTAGATATGGTAAAGAGGTCAATGGAACGCAGACCGTAGGTGAAGAAAGATGCCAGATTGGCGCATATTCAACCAGTCTTATCTAACAAAGTGAATATTCATCAAATCAGTCTTGATTGAGGTATTGTAACAAGCCCACAACAATGTGGTTACTACAGTCAGATTTGTATCTATTTGGCTGTGTTTGGTGCATAACATTTAGAAGTAAGGCCCTTTTCAGGTTCAGAATATGTGACTACTAAATGCTCCTGTTCATATAAACTAGTAACTAGAGAAATCTATGGTAGTAAAAGTCCATTTTAACTAATGCAGTTGATTGGTGACTATAACATGAACATGTATTTGGGGGGTGACATCTAAACAGCATTATAGTCCGGGTTTTACCTCAACATAGTGTGAAATACACATAACAAACTAAATGTAGGCTAATTCTGCTGGGGGGCAATGAGGAGATTCACCATCTTTCCCCCAGGCGTTTCCATTGTTTTCGGGCGAGTTCCATTGACCTCTTTGCCTCAATGGGAAATAATGCACTTTGTCCAATGACCTTCAAGCCAATCAGAAATTAGTATTCAACAATGCATTGGTATAAATACACATACAGTGAGCTCCAATTTTGTAGTTGTTTTGGCTCTGTAGTCCAGCACATTAGATTTGAAATTATACAATGACTATGAAGGTAAAATTTAGTCTGTCAGCTTTCATTTGAGTGTATTTATATCCTTATTGGATGAACTTGTTTAGAAATTACAGCACTTTATGTACATGGTCCCCCCCATTTTAGGGGACAACAGTTTTGGGATAAACTAAATGATGTGTGCATTAAAAAGTAGTCAAATGTTTAGTATTTGGTCCCATATTCCGAGGACACAATGACCACATGAAGCTCGTGAATCTACAAACTGGTTGGATGCATTTGCTGTTTGTTTCAGATCATTTTGTGTCCGATAGAAATTTGTGTTAAATGACAAAGCCAGTCTGATGAGGAGAAGTGATCAGGACAAAGCCAGTCTGATGAGGAGAAGTGATCAGGACAAAGCCATTCTGATGAGGAGAAGTGATCAGGACAAAGCCAGTCTGATGAGGAGAAGTGATCAGGACAAAGCCAGTCTGACGAGGAGAAGTGATCAGGACAAAGCCATTCTGATGAGGAGAAGTGATCAGGACAAAGCCAGTCTGATGAGGAGAAGTGATCAGGACAAAGCCATTCTGATGAGGAGAAGTGATCAGGACAAAGCCAGTCTGATGAGGAGAAGTGATCAGGACAAAGCCATTCTGATGAGGAGAAGTGATCAGGACAAAGCCATTCTGATGAGGAGAAGTGATCAGGACAAAGCCAGTCTGATGAGAAGTGATCAGGACAAAGCCAGTCTGATGAGGAGAAGTGATCAGGACAAAGCCAGTCTGATGAGGAGAAGTGATCAGGACAAAGCCAGTCTGATGATGAGAAGTGATCAGGACAAAGCCATTCTGATGAGGAGAAGTGATCAGGACAAAGCCAGTCTGATGAGGAGAAGTGATCAGGACAAAGCCAGTCTGATGAGGAGAAGTGATCAGGACAAAGCCAGTCTGATGAGGAGAAGTGATCAGGACAAAGCCAGTCTGATGAGGAGAAGTGATCAGGACAAAGCCAGTCTGATGAGGAGAAGTGATCAGGACAAAGCCAGTCTGATGAGGAGAAGTGATCAGGACAAAGCCAGTCTGATGAGGAGAAGTGATCAGGACAAAGCCGGTCTGATGAGGAGAAGTGATCAGGACAAAGCCAGTCTGACGAGGAGAAGTGATCAGGACAAAGCCAGTCTGATGAGGAGAAGTGATCAGGACAAAGCCAGTCTGATGAGGAGAAGTGATCAGGACAAAGCCAGTCTGATGAGGAGAAGTGATCAGGACAAAGCCAGTCTGATGAGGAGAAGTGATCAGGACAAAGCCAGTCTGATGAGGAGAAGTGATCAGGACAAAGCCAGTCTGATGAGGAGAAGTGATCAGGACAAAGCCAGTCTGATGAGGAGAAGTGATCAGGACAAAGCCAGTCTGATGAGGAGAAGTGATCAGGACAAAGCCAGTCTGATGAGGAGAAGTGATCAGGACAAAGCCAGTCTGATGAGGAGAAGTGATCAGGACAAAGCCAGTCTGATGAGGAGAAGTGATCAGGACAAAGCCAGTCTGATGAGGAGAAGTGATCAGGACAAAGCCAGTCTGACGATGAGAAGTGATCAGGACAAAGCCAGTCTGATGAGGAGAAGTGATCAGGACAAAGCCAGTCTGATGAGGAGAAGTGATCAGGACAAAGCCAGTCTGATGAGGAGAAGTGATCAGGACAAAGCCAGTCTGATGAGGAGAAGTGATCAGGACAAAGCCAGTCTGATGAGGAGAAGTGATCAGGACAAAGCCAGTCTGATGATGAGAAGTGATCAGGACAAAGCCAGTCTGACGAGGAGAAGTGATCAGGACAAAGCCAGTCTGATGATGAGAAGTGATCAGGACAAAGCCAGTCTGACGAGGAGAAGTGATCAGGACAAAGCCAGTCTGATGATGAGAAGTGATCAGGACAAAGCCAGTCTGACGAGGAGAAGTGATCAGGACAAAGCCAGTCTGATGATGAGAAGTGATCAGGACAAAGCCAGTCTGATGAGGAGAAGTGATCAGGACAAAGCCAGTCTGATGATGAGAAGTGATCAGGACAAAGCCAGTCTGATGATGAGAAGTGATCAGGACAAAGCCAGTCTGATGAGGAGAAGTGATCAGGACAAAGCCAGTCTGATGATGAGAAGTGATCAGGACAAAGCCAGTCTGACGAGGAGAAGTGATCAGGACAAAGCCAGTCTGATGATGAGAAGTGATCAGGACAAAGCCAGTCTGACGAGGAGAAGTGATCAGGACAAAGCCAGTCTGATGATGAGAAGTGATCAGGACAAAGCCAGTCTGACGAGGAGAAGTGATCAGGACAAAGCCAGTCTGATGATGAGAAGTGATCAGGACAAAGCCAGTCTGATGATGAGAAGTGATCAGGACAAAGCCAGTCTGACGAGGAGAAGTGATCAGGACAAAGCCAGTCTGATGATGAGAAGTGATCAGGACAAAGCCAGTCTGACGAGGAGAAGTGATCAGGACAAAGCCAGTCTGATGATGAGAAGTGATCAGGACAAAGCCAGTCTGATGAGGAGAAGTGATCAGGACAAAGCCAGTCTGATGAGGAGAAGTGATCAGGACAAAGCCAGTCTGATGAGGAGAAGTGATCAGGACAAAGCCAGTCTGATGAGGAGAAGTGATCAGGACAAAGCCAGTCTGATGAGGAGAAGTGATCAGGACAAAGCCAGTCTGATGAGGAGAAGTGATCAGGACAAAGCCGGTCTGATGAGGAGAAGTGATCAGGACAAAGCCAGTCTGACGAGGAGAAGTGATCAGGACAAAGCCAGTCTGATGAGGAGAAGTGATCAGGACAAAGCCAGTCTGATGAGGAGAAGTGATCAGGACAAAGCCAGTCTGATGAGGAGAAGTGATCAGGACAAAGCCAGTCTGATGAGGAGAAGTGATCAGGACAAAGCCAGTCTGATGAGGAGAAGTGATCAGGACAAAGCCAGTCTGATGAGGAGAAGTGATCAGGACAAAGCCAGTCTGATGAGGAGAAGTGATCAGGACAAAGCCAGTCTGATGAGGAGAAGTGATCAGGACAAAGCCAGTCTGATGAGGAGAAGTGATCAGGACAAAGCCAGTCTGATGAGGAGAAGTGATCAGGACAAAGCCAGTCTGATGAGGAGAAGTGATCAGGACAAAGCCAGTCTGATGAGGAGAAGTGATCAGGACAAAGCCAGTCTGACGATGAGAAGTGATCAGGACAAAGCCAGTCTGACGAGGAGAAGTGATCAGGACAAAGCCAGTCTGATGAGGAGAAGTGATCAGGACAAAGCCAGTCTGATGAGGAGAAGTGATCAGGACAAAGCCAGTCTGATGAGGAGAAGTGATCAGGACAAAGCCAGTCTGATGAGGAGAAGTGATCAGGACAAAGCCAGTCTGATGATGAGAAGTGATCAGGACAAAGCCAGTCTGATGAGGAGAAGTGATCAGGACAAAGCCAGTCTGATGATGAGAAGTGATCAGGACAAAGCCAGTCTGATGATGAGAAGTGATCAGGACAAAGCCAGTCTGATGAGGAGAAGTGATCAGGACAAAGCCAGTCTGATGATGAGAAGTGATCAGGACAAAGCCAGTCTGACGAGGAGAAGTGATCAGGACAAAGCCAGTCTGATGATGAGAAGTGATCAGGACAAAGCCAGTCTGACGAGGAGAAGTGATCAGGACAAAGCCAGTCTGATGATGAGAAGTGATCAGGACAAAGCCAGTCTGACGAGGAGAAGTGATCAGGACAAAGCCAGTCTGATGATGAGAAGTGATCAGGACAAAGCCAGTCTGATGATGAGAAGTGATCAGGACAAAGCCAGTCTGACGAGGAGAAGTGATCAGGACAAAGCCAGTCTGATGATGAGAAGTGATCAGGACAAAGCCAGTCTGACGAGGAGAAGTGATCAGGACAAAGCCAGTCTGATGATGAGAAGTGATCAGGACAAAGCCAGTCTGACGAGGAGAAGTGATCAGGACAAAGCCAGTCTGATGATGAGAAGTGATCAGGACAAAGCCAGTCTGACGAGGAGAAGTGATCAGGACAAAGCCAGTCTGATGATGAGAAGTGATCAGGACAAAGCCAGTCTGACGAGGAGAAGTGATCAGGACAAAGCCAGTCTGATGATGAGAAGTGATCAGGACAAAGCCAGTCTGACGAGGAGAAGTGATCAGGACAAAGCCAGTCTGATGATGAGAAGTGATCAGGACAAAGCCAGTCTGACGAGGAGAAGTGATCAGGACAAAGCCAGTCTGATGATGAGAAGTGATCAGGACAAAGCCAGTCTGATGATGAGAAGTGATCAGGACAAAGCCAGTCTGATGAGGAGAAGTGATCAGGACAAAGCCAGTCTGATGATGAGAAGTGATCAGGACAAAGCCAGTCTGACGAGAGAAGTGATCAGGACAAAGCCAGTCTGATGATGAGAAGTGATCAGGACAAAGCCAGTCTGATGATGAGAAGTGATCAGGACAAAGCCAGTCTGACGAGGAGAAGTGATCAGGACAAAGCCAGTCTGATGATGAGAAGTGATCAGGACAAAGCCAGTCTGACGAGGAGAAGTGATCAGGACAAAGCCAGTCTGATGATGAGAAGTGATCAGGACAAAGCCAGTCTGACGAGGAGAAGTGATCAGGACAAAGCCAGTCTGACGATGAGAAGTGATCAGGATAAAGCCAGTCTGACGAGGAGAAGTGATCAGGACAAAGCCAGTCTGACGAGGAGAAGTGATCAGGACAAAGCCAGTCTGACGAGGAGAAGTGATCAGGACACAGCCAGTCTGACGAGGAGAAGTGATCAGGACAAAGCCAGTCTGATGATGAGAAGTGATCAGGACAAAGCCAGTCTGACGAGGAGAAGTGATCAGGACAAAGCCAGTCTGACGAGGAGAAGTGATCAGGACAAAGCCAGTCTGATGATGAGAAGTGATCAGGACAAAGCCAGTCTGACGAGGAGAAGTGATCAGGACAAAGCAAGTCTGACGAGGAGAAGTGATCAGGACAAAGCCAGTCTGATGATGAGAAGTGATCAGGACAAAGCCAGTCTGATGATGAGAAGTGATCAGGACAAAGCCAGTCTGACGAGGAGAAGTGATCAGGACAAAGCCAGTCTGACGAGGAGAAGTGATCAGGACAAAGCCAGTCTGACGAGGAGAAGTGATCAGGACACAGCCAGTCTGACGAGGAGAAGTGATCAGGACAAAGCCAGTCTGATGATGAGAAGTGATCAGGACAAAGCCAGTCTGACGAGGAGAAGTGATCAGGACAAAGCCAGTCTGACGAGGAGAAGTGATCAGGACAAAGCCAGTCTGATGATGAGAAGTGATCAGGACAAAGCCAGTCTGACGAGGAGAAGTGATCAGGACAAAGCCAGTCTGACGAGGAGAAGTGATCAGGACAAAGCCAGTCTGATGATGAGAAGTGATCAGGACAAAGCCAGTCTGATGATGAGAAGTGATCAGGACAAAGCCAGTCTGACGAGGAGAAGTGATCAGGACAAAGCCAGTCTGACGAGGAGAAGTGATCAGGACAAAGCCAGTCTGACGAGGAGAAGTGATCAGGACACAGCCATTCTGATGAGGAGAAGTGATCAGGACAAAGCCATTCTGATGAGGAGAAGTGATCAGGACAAAGCCAGTCTGACGAGGAGAAGTGATCAGGACAAAGCCAGTCTGATGAGGAGAAGTGATCAGGACAAAGCCAGTCTGACGAGGAGAAGTGATCAGGACAAAGCCAGTCTGATGAGGAGAAGTGATCAGGACAAAGCCAGTCTGATGAGGAGAAGTGATCAGGACAAAGCCAGTCTGATGAGGAGAAGTGATCAGGACAAAGCCAGTCTGATGAGGAGAAGTGATCAGGACAAAGCCATTCTGATGAGGAGAAGTGATCAGGACAAAGCCAGTCTGATGAGGAGAAGTGATCAGGACAAAGCCAGTCTGATGAGGAGAAGTGATCAGGACAAAGCCATTCTGATGAGGAGAAGTGATCAGGACAAAGCCAGTCTGATGAGGAGAAGTGATCAGGACAAAGCCAGTCTGATGAGGAGAAGTGATCAGGACAAAGCCAGTCTGATGAGGAGAAGTGATCAGGACAAAGCCAGTCTGATGAGGAGAAGTGATCAGGACAAAGCCAGTCTGATGAGGAGAAGTGATCAGGACAAAGCCAGTCTGATGAGGAGAAGTGATCAGGACAAAGCCAGTCTGATGAGGAGAAGTGATCAGGACAAAGCCAGTCTGATGAGGAGAAGTGATCAGGACAAAGCCAGTCTGATGAGGAGAAGTGATCAGGACAAAGCCAGTCTGATGAGGAGAAGTGATCAGGACAAAGCCAGTCTGATGAGGAGAAGTGATCAGGACAAAGCCAGTCTGATGAGGAGAAGTGATCAGGACAAAGCCAGTCTGATGAGGAGAAGTGATCAGACAAAGCCAGTCTGACGATGAGAAGTGATCAGGACAAAGCCAGTCTGACGAGGAGAAGTGATCAGGACAAAGCCAGTCTGATGAGGAGAAGTGATCAGGACAAAGCCAGTCTGATGAGGAGAAGTGATCAGGACAAAGCCAGTCTGATGAGGAGAAGTGATCAGGACAAAGCCAGTCTGATGAGGAGAAGTGATCAGGACAAAGCCAGTCTGATGATGAGAAGTGATCAGGACAAAGCCAGTCTGACGAGGAGAAGTGATCAGGACAAAGCCAGTCTGATGATGAGAAGTGATCAGGACAAAGCCAGTCTGACGAGGAGAAGTGATCAGGACAAAGCCAGTCTGATGATGAGAAGTGATCAGGACAAAGCCAGTCTGATGAGGAGAAGTGATCAGGACAAAGCCAGTCTGATGATGAGAAGTGATCAGGACAAAGCCAGTCTGATGATGAGAAGTGATCAGGACAAAGCCAGTCTGATGAGGAGAAGTGATCAGGACAAAGCCAGTCTGATGATGAGAAGTGATCAGGACAAAGCCAGTCTGACGAGGAGAAGTGATCAGGACAAAGCCAGTCTGATGATGAGAAGTGATCAGGACAAAGCCAGTCTGACGAGGAGAAGTGATCAGGACAAAGCCAGTCTGATGATGAGAAGTGATCAGGACAAAGCCAGTCTGACGAGGAGAAGTGATCAGGACAAAGCCAGTCTGATGATGAGAAGTGATCAGGACAAAGCCAGTCTGATGATGAGAAGTGATCAGGACAAAGCCAGTCTGACGAGGAGAAGTGATCAGGACAAAGCCAGTCTGATGATGAGAAGTGATCAGGACAAAGCCAGTCTGACGAGGAGAAGTGATCAGGACAAAGCCAGTCTGATGATGAGAAGTGATCAGGACAAAGCCAGTCTGACGAGGAGAAGTGATCAGGACAAAGCCAGTCTGATGATGAGAAGTGATCAGGACAAAGCCAGTCTGACGAGGAGAAGTGATCAGGACAAAGCCAGTCTGATGATGAGAAGTGATCAGGACAAAGCCAGTCTGACGAGGAGAAGTGATCAGGACAAAGCCAGTCTGATGATGAGAAGTGATCAGGACAAAGCCAGTCTGACGAGGAGAAGTGATCAGGACAAAGCCAGTCTGATGATGAGAAGTGATCAGGACAAAGCCAGTCTGATGATGAGAAGTGATCAGGACAAAGCCAGTCTGATGAGGAGAAGTGATCAGGACAAAGCCAGTCTGATGATGAGATGTGATCAGGACAAAGCCAGTCTGACGAGGAGAAGTGATCAGGACAAAGCCAGTCTGATGATGAGAAGTGATCAGGACAAAGCCAGTCTGATGATGAGAAGTGATCAGGACAAAGCCAGTCTGACGAGGAGAAGTGATCAGGACAAAGCCAGTCTGATGATGAGAAGTGATCAGGACAAAGCCAGTCTGACGAGGAGAAGTGATCAGGACAAAGCCAGTCTGATGATGAGAAGTGATCAGGACAAAGCCAGTCTGACGAGGAGAAGTGATCAGGACAAAGCCAGTCTGACGATGAGAAGTGATCAGGATAAAGCCAGTCTGACGAGGAGAAGTGATCAGGACAAAGCCAGTCTGACGAGGAGAAGTGATCAGGACAAAGCCAGTCTGACGAGGAGAAGTGATCAGGACACAGCCAGTCTGACGAGGAGAAGTGATCAGGACAAAGCCAGTCTGATGATGAGAAGTGATCAGGACAAAGCCAGTCTGACGAGGAGAAGTGATCAGGACAAAGCCAGTCTGACGAGGAGAAGTGATCAGGACAAAGCCAGTCTGATGATGAGAAGTGATCAGGACAAAGCCAGTCTGACGAGGAGAAGTGATCAGGACAAAGCAAGTCTGAGGAGAAGTGATCAGGACAAAGCCAGTCTGACGAGGAGAAGTGATCAGGACAAAGCCAGTCTGACGAGGAGAAGTGATGACACAGCCAGTCTGACGAGGAGAAGTGATCAGGACAAAGCCAGTCTGATGATGAGAAGTGATCAGGACAAAGCCAGTCTGACGAGGAGAAGTGATCAGGACAAAGCCAGTCTGACGAGGAGAAGTGATCAGGACAAAGCCAGTCTGATGATGAGAAGTGATCAGGACAAAGCCAGTCTGACGAGGAGAAGTGATCAGGACAAAGCCAGTCTTGAGGAGAAGTGATCAGGACAAAGCCAGTCTGATGATGAGAAGTGATCAGGACAAAGCCAGTCTGATGATGAGAAGTGATCAGGACAAAGCCAGTCTGACGAGGAGAAGTGATCAGGACAAAGCCAGTCTGACGAGGAGAAGTGATCAGGACAAAGCCAGTCTGACGAGGAGAAGTGATCAGGACACAGCCAGTCTGATGATGAGAAGTGATCAGGACAAAGCCATTCTGATGAGGAGAAGTGATCAGGACAAAGCCAGTCTGACGAGGAGAAGTGATCAGGACAAAGCCAGTCTGATGAGGAGAAGTGATCAGGACAAAGCCAGTCTGACGAGGAGAAGTGATCAGGACAAAGCCAGTCTGATGAGGAGAAGTGATCAGGACAAAGCCAGTCTCATGAGGAGAAGTGATCAGGACAAAGCCAGTCTGACGATGAGAAGTGATCAGGACAAAGCCAGTCTGATGAGGAGAAGTGATCAGGACAAAGCCAGTCTGACGATGAGAAGTGATCAGGACAAAGCCAGTCTGACGATGAGAAGTGATCAGGACAAAGCCAGTCTGATGAGGAGAAGTGATCAGGACAAAGCCAGTCTGATGAGGAGAAGTGATCAGGACAAAGCCAGTCTGACGAGGAGAAGAGGAGAGGACAGATTTTTAAGAAAATGACACATCTGTGGCTGTGTAATGTACCAAGTGAAGGCAATACTCTCTCTGTATATGTGTAGAGTAGAGAGTAGAGTAGAGTAGAGTAGGGTAGAGAGTAGAGTAGAGTAGAGTAGAGTAGAGTAGAGTAGGGTAGGGTAGGGTAGGGTAGAGTAGAGTAGAGTAGAGTAGAGTAGAATAGAGTAGAGAGTAGAGTAGAGTAGAGTAGAGTAGAGTAGGGTAGGGTAGGGTAGAGTAGAGTAGAGTAGAGTAGAGTAGAATAGAGTAGAGAGTAGAGTAGAGTAGAGTAGAGTAGAGTAGGGTAGGGTAGGGTAGAGTAGAGTAGAGTAGAGTAGAGTAGAGTAGAGTAGGGTAGAGTAGGGTAGGGTAGGGTAGAGTAGAGTAGAGTAGAGTAGAGTAGAGTAGAGTAGAGTAGGGTAGGGTAGGGTAGGGTAGGCTACTGGGTGAAGGTACATCTGATACGCAGGTCCAGCTCCTGCCGGGCATCTACGGACAGAGCCTCGTTATGGTTTGGCTCTCCAGCTCGTTCATGGCTGCCCAGATGTCCTTGTCGGTGATGGAGCTGAACTCGGCGCGGTATACGGTTCGCTCGAAGCCGTATGGACGGTTCATCACCTGCTCAATTGTTTTCTAACCTAGAGAGAGGGTGGGATAACATCAGCAGTGGCTGTGGAGAGAACACCATTGGGATTACCTCAAAGCAGATGTTCCCTCCCTCTTCGTTGCAGTCAAACCACAAAACCACGTAGTCACAACCCTTGGCTACAACCTAGAATGGTGACAAAATAATGAAAGTGGCAATCAGCAATTGAAATAATAGCAATAGTGACAAAACAAGCAAGTATAGTGTAGAGAATCATTGTACTATCTAAAACGCTGTGAAATATCTTTTCCAAAACCCAAAAATATTGTACTTTCAGCTGTTTGAAACTGGTGTACAAAACCAACAGTAAAAGCGAAACTTAAGAACGGGAGGCATAGAAATAGTGCATATAGACTACATCTACTGCTTATTAGACTTGCTTTCAATGCGAATTACAGATCTATAACCCACATTTCTATGTGAATTTGGTCAGCTTACCCAAAAAGTAACATTTTGCAGCTTTAACCAACTCAGCCCAAGACTTAACCAACTCTGTGTTGTCTTGGTAACCACAGCCCATGACTTAACCAACTCTGTGTTGTCTTGGCAACCACAGCCCATGACCTAACCAACTCTGTGTTGTCTTGGTAACCACAGCCCAAGACTTAACCAACTCTGTGTTGTCTTGGTAACCACAGCCCAAGACCAACTTCATGACCATTCACTTGAAGGGTCTACCCATCCCTAGCTGTGACTCTGACCCCAACTTCATGACCATTCACTTGAAGGGTCTACCCATCCCTAGCTGTGACACTGACCCCAACTTCATGACCATTCATTTGAAGGGTCTACCCATCCCTAGCTGTGACACTGACCCCAACTTCATGACCATTCACTTGAAGGGTCTACCCATCCCTAGCTGTGACTCTGACCCCAACTTCATGACCATTCACTTGAAGGGTCTACCCATCCCTAGCTGTGACTCTGACCCCAACATCATGACCATTCACTTGAAGGGTCTACCCATCCCTTATTGTGACACTGACCCCAACTTCATGACCATTCACTTGAAGGGTCTACCCATCCCTAGCTGTGACACTGACCCCAACTTCATGACCATTCTCTTGAAGGGTCTACCCATCCCTAGCTGTGACGCTGACCCCAACTTCATGACCATTCTCTTGAAGGGTCTACCCATCCCTAGCTGTGACGCTGACCCCAACTTCATGTCGCTAACTTTCACTATGAGTATTGAATGTTCTTGGTTGCCACTGGTTATTACTACGCTGTGAGGTTTATGTGAAGACAAACTATGTGCTTTGATTTAGTATTCTCATCCTTTGTTGTTGCTGTTGCTATTAGGCTCATACTAACAGCACAGTTTGAGCTACAGTGCTACCACCCGGCTGAGCATTAGCTCTCTTAGTGGAAGGTCAAACCGTCAAAATGAATCGAGTTTTGATTCGTATTGTTTTAGGGTACAGTAGTTGTATGTAGTTAGTCATTTTCAGGCATTTGGACAAGACAGAATTAGGCCTAAGACAGTAAGCTAAACCTAGGCTACAGGGCACTACGGTGCTTCCATTTCGGTTACATATGCTCCTAAGTGTTTTGCTGTGCTACCTGACATTTTGATTTGGGAGCGCCAGTGCCCCAATAGTACTCAGATACCATTTAGTACAACATAAAAAAAGTGAAAAGGGAGAGCTTCTTCGGGACATGAGCTTCAAAAGTAGCTAGGATTCATATAGCCAACGCAGAGTACATCTCAATCATTTTCTCTGGTGCTCCTTAACCCTGTATTTTGTAATTGCTGGCAATTCTTATCATTAATACGCTGAATATTTTTCATTGTGCTCCTAAATCTTTTCATGTGCTCCTACATTTTTCTTCTGAGGTGCACATGTGCTCCCCGTAAAAACAATCTCAGCGTAGAGCCCTGGGCTTGTAGTTGTATTGAGTTGCACAGATGTAATGTTTAGTGCCTGATGTTTTATCTGCTCAGCTTCAGCTGCCACTAGCCTAATAACAAGACATTATATCATTAAACCAGGGACAGTAAATCTCTAGGTTTAACAATGATATTCAATCCCTTTTTGGTGTTGTGTTTTCCATGTTCGGCTCCAACTCAACGTTGATACTTAACTTTCTGTGTTTTCCTACGCAGCCCCTGCTGCTCCTGTGCATGCTGGCCCTTCGTCAGTGTCTGGGGGGGGGGGGGGGGGGGGGCAGTGTGTGGATGAGAGCTTCTGCACTGGCATCCTGCTGGAGTACCACACACAGCTAGTCAGCCTGCCCAACTGTAACGGATGGATGTCTTAGACTGTTACTATACAGACACACAACAATGGAATGGCAGGACACAAAGCTAATCACTATTGGAGACTTGGATAGGATTCTTTTTATTTCGTTTTATTTGACCTTCATTTAACTAGGCAAGCCAGTTAAGAACAAGTTCTTAATTTACAATGACGACCTACCCCGGCCAAAACCTAACCCGGACGACGCTGGGCCAATTTTGCACCGCCCTATGGGACTTGAACCGGGTGCCTCAGGTCCTGTATGAAGCTAACTGTCTTAACTCCTGTAAGGATATGAACATCCCCCCCAGTCCCCAGCCCCCAGCAACCCAGCCCCTGCCGCGCCCTAGCCCCGCCAGCACCTCCCAGCCCCCCAGCACCCAGCCCCTCCAGCACCCCAGCCCCTCCAGCACACCCAGCCCCCAGCACCTAGCCCCCCAGCCCCCCAGCACCCAGCCCCCCGCCCCAGCACCCCCAGCCCCTCCAGCGCACCCAGCCCCCCAGCCCCCCAGCACCCAGCCCCCAGGCCCCCCAGCACCCCCAGCCCCTCCAGCGCACCCAGCGCCCCAGCCCCCCAGCACCCCCAGGCCCTCCAGCGCACCCAGCCCCCCAGCACCTTGCCCCCAGCCCCCCAGCACCCAGCAGATAACATTGTTGTGACTTACAACCAAAAGGACCAATGAGATAGGTTACTTGAATCCATCATTTGCTGTTAACTCAATGAAGACTGACGCGTTCAACACATTCCTCAAAAACAAAAACAAAATGCAACAGAGCGATACATGGGCTGGTATAGTGTGTAGACTCTATTGTAAATGGTGTTGGCTAAAGACATTTAAAAATGATAGTATTATTTTCTGTTTCATTGTCTCTATGCAATGAAATAGCTTCTCACACGTACACATGAGCCTTACGGACAGGAAGAGAGTATTTGGGACTTTATAGAGGCTTCGCTTACACACACACACACACACACACACACACACACACACACACACACACACACTGTGGTAGGACTATTATTGTCCATGTGGAAGAAGACTACAATACCAATTGAGGATCCATATCTTCCTGTTGAGTAGCAACCAGGTTGCCAAATTCTCCAAAATGATGTTGGAGGCGGCTCATGGTAGAGAAATTAACGTAAAATGATCTGGCAACAGATCTGGAGGACATTTCTTCAGTCAGCATGCCAATTATATGCTCCCTGAAAAACTTGAGACATCTGTGGCATTGTATTGTGTGACAAAACTGCACATTTGAGAGTGGCCTTTTATTGTCCCATTTCCATACCGGGTGACATCCAACCCCATACTGGGTGACATCCAATTACATACCGAGTGACATCCAATCACATACCGAGTGACATCCAATCACATACCGGGTGACATCCAATCACATACTGGGTGACATCCAACCCCATACTGGGTGACATCCAACCCCATACTGGGTGACATCCAACCCCATACTGGGTGACATCCAATCACATACTGGGTGACATCCAATCACATACTGGGTGACATCCAATCACATACTGGGTGACATCCAATCACATACTGGGTGACATCCAATCACATACTGGGTGACATCCAATCACATACTGGGTGACATCCAACCCCATACTGGGTGACATCCAATCACATACTGGGTGACATCCAATCACATACTGGGTGACATCCAATCACATACTGGGTGACATCCAATCACATACCGGGTGACATCCAATCACATACCGGGTGACATCCAATCACATACCGGGTGACATCCAATCACATACCGGGTGACATCCAATCACATACCGGGTGACATCCAAACACATACAAATCAAATGTATTTGTCACATACACATGGTTAGCAGATGTTAATGCGAGTGAAGCGAAATGCTTGTGCTTCTAGTTCCGACCATGCAGTAATAACCAACGAGTAATCTAACCTAACAATTTCACAACTACTACCTTATACACACAAGTGTAAGGGGATAAAGAATATGTACATAAAGATATGAATGAGTGATGGTACAGAACGGCATAGGCAAGATGCAGTAGACGGTATCGAGTACAGTATATACATATGAGATGAGTAATGTAGGGTATGTAAACAAAGTGGCATAGATTCAGTTTGGGAAACCTGCCTTAGAGCACAGGTGTCGAACTCATTCCTCTGAGGGCCGAGTGGCTCCTCCCCTTGTGAATTAAGGTCACTAATTAATAAGGAACACCCCTAACCCGGTTGCATAGGGCTTAATTGAAAGGAAAACCTGCAGACGCCAGGCCCTCCATGGAATGAGTTGGACTCCCCTGCCCTAGAGGAGCCAGTGGACATCACAGCAGTCTAGTTTACATGCAGACAGACCAAGAGACCAGGGGCTAGCTAGAGCAACTCTTACCCTTACAAAGTCCGGAGCCTTCTGGTTTTCTGTTTGACCAGATAATTAATTACACCCACCTGATGTCCCAGGTCTAAATCAGGCCCAGGGAATCACCCACCTGGTGTCCCAGGTCTAAATCAGGCCCTGATCAGAGGGGAATCACCCACCTGGTGTCCCAGGTCTAAATCAGGCCCTGATTAGAGGGGAATCACCCACCTGGTGTCCCAGGTCTAAATCAGGCCCTGATCAGAGGGGAATCACCCACCTGGTGTCCCAGGTCTAAATCAGGCCCTGATTAGAGGGGAATCACCCACCTGGTGTCCCAGGTCTAAATCAGGCCCTGATCAGAGGGGAATCACCCACCTGGTGTCCCAGGTCTAAATCAGGCCCTGATTAGAGGGGAATCACCCACCTGGTGTCCCAGGTCTAAATCAGGCCCTGATTAGAGGGGAACAATGAGGTCCAGAGTTGAGTTTGAGGGGGCTAGAGGCCAAGTGGCATCTATTATGCATCTATTATGATCGCCATATAGAGGTGCAATATGAATGACATCACAGCTAGAGTGAGTTATGTTCCGAATACATTAATGGAACAATCAACAATAAAACATTGAATGTATTGATGGAACAATCAACAATAAGATGTTGAATGTATTGATGGATGGAGGAATGAATGAAACATAATTGTTTTCAATTAAAATAAACAAAAATAGCTTCTTAGTAAAGAGCAATTTCTCAAGCAAGAATTTTGTTAGGACTGTTTGGGAGTGGTCTGAGTGGGGAGGGGGAAACTGAAAGCTAGCTGTTATTGGCTGAGAGGTTTAGAACTTCCATTCGTATTGGTCTATTAACTAAGTTACCGACTGTCATCAGGCAGGCCAACACGCCATCCCACCAAAACAGGAAGACATTTCAGGTCTTTTCAAACAGCTCTCACACTAAATGGGCAATATCATAATTTTCACTATTTCACAGTATTTTTCTAGCCACAGTCTGGATGTTAAGGTTTTCTTCCGTCAAAAGAGAGGAGGACCAAAATGCAGCGTGGTTATTTCGATACATCTTTAATAAAAGATCAACACAAACGTAACGTGAAAAACCTAAACAGCCTTATCTGGTAAACACAGATACAGGAACAATCACCCACGAAACACTCAAAGAATATGGCTGCCTAAATATGGTTCCAAATCAGAGACAACGATAAACACCTGCCTCTGATTGAGAACCACTCTTGTCAACCATAGACTTACCTAGACAACTCTACTATACCACAATCCCATAACCTACAAAAACCCCAAGACAAAACACACCACATAAATAACCCATGTCACACCCTGGCCTGACCAAAATAATAAAGATAGAATAGATTTTGACTGGTTGCAGGTTCATATCAACAAAGAACAAGAATTACAGTATCACAGAGACAAAGGACAAGTTTGTGAGATGCAGGGTACAGTACTGTAAAAATAGGGCTACAAGGAGGAGGAAGAACAAAAAACAAAATTGCAAAGAGCAAAGCAGAGTAGTCATTTCTGAGCAATTTTGAGCTACTATGATAGAACATGTTTTCGTTCATCAAAAGACAATGACGGAAAAATATGAATATTTTTTTAGATTAAAAATGTACTTCTCCCTGAGAATTGTATGTTTTGAACAATGTGTTTTCTATTTTTCAGTGTATTGTTTACTGACTGCTTGAGAGTGTATATAATTTTGATCACTTTGTTTATGATTTGAGAGCAGTGTTTGATTTTGAACACAGGTAAAACTGTTTTGAGGCGAATGTTTCATTTTGCGAGAGGAGTCAGAGGTTATGTAAATAGTGCTTGAAGATGAGGTTTTGTGTTTAATGTTTTCAGGAAATGGAGAAAGGTTTCAGAAATTGTGTTTTAGCAATTGAGAAAAACTGTAATTCAGCGCATTGTTTTCTCCGTTGACCACTAGATGGCAGAAGAGGCCATATGAAATGATGCATCTTCATTCTGACTCTGTTCACCACCAAGGAACATAAAGAAGTGTGCTTGCTTATATGACTCAATAAACATCGTAGTATTACTGTTTTAATACTCCATTTTACAGCAATAACACGGTATTACTGCCCGTTAGCCATATATCAACTGTTCCTCCCTTTTCCTGCTCAGTTACATTTCATCTCCAGTCCTGAGGGTGGAGGGGTTGAGGGAGAAGATGGAGGAGGGTGGAGGGAGAAGATGGAAGGTGGGTGTGGAGGGTGGAGGGGTTGAGGGGAGAAGATGGAGAGGTGGGTGTGGGAGGGTTGAGAGAAGATGGAGAGGTGGGGGTGGAGGGGTTTGTAGGAGAAGGTGGGGTGGAGGGGTTGAGGGGTTTGTTAGGGAGGTGGGGGTGGAGGGTAGAGGAGTTTGTTAGAGAGAGGTCGGGTGGAGGGTTTGTTAGAGAGGTAGGGGTGGAGGGGTTTGTAGGAGAGGTGGGGATGGAGGGTGGAGGGTTTGTTAGAGAAGTGGGGGTGGAGGGTAGAGGGTTTGTAGGAGAGGTGGGGGTGGAGGGTTTGTAGGAGAGGTGGGGTGGAGGGGTTGAGGGTTTGTTAGAGAGGTGGGGGTGGAGGGTCAGAGGGTTTGTTAGAGAGGTGGGGGTGGAGGGTTTGTAGGAGAGGTGGGGTGGAGGGCAGAGGGGTTTGTAGGAGAGGGGGGGTGGAGGTTGAGGAGAAGATGGAGAGGTGGGGGTGGAGGGTAGAGGGGTTTGTAGGAGAGGTGGGGGTGGAGGGGTTTGTAGGAGAGGTGGGGGTGGAGGGGTTGGGGTTTGTTAGGGAGGTGGGGGGTGGAGGGAGAGGTGGAGGAGTTTGTTAGAGAGGTCGGGTGGAGGGGTTTGTAGGAGAGGTGGGGGTGGAGGGTAGAGGGGTTTGTTAGAGAGGTGGGGGTGGAGGGGTAGAGGGTTTGTTAGAGAGGTCGGGTGGAGGGGTTTTTGTAGGAGAGGGTTTTGTAGGAGAGGTGGGGTGGAGGGTTTGTAGGAGAGGTGGGGATGGAGGGGTGGAGGGGTTTGTAGGAGAGGTGGGGATGGAGGGGTGGAGGGTTTGTTAGAGAGGTAGGGGTGGAGGGGTTTGTAGGAGAGGTGGGGGTGGAAGGGTGGAGGGTTTGTTAGAGAATTGGGGGTGGAGGGGTAGAGGGGTTTGTTAGAGAGGTGGGGGTGGAGGGGTAGAGGAGTTTGTTAGAGAGGTCGGGGTGGAGGGGTTTGTAGGAGAGGTGGGGTGGAGGGGTAGAGGGGTTTGTAGGAGAGGTGGGGGTGGAGGGGTTGAGGGAGAAGATGGAGAGGTGGGGGTGGAGGGTAGAGGGGTTTGTGGGAGGTGGGGGTGGAGGGGTTTGTAGGAGAGGTGGGGGTGGAGGTTGGGGTTTGTTAGAGAGGTGGGGGGTGGAGGGGTAGAGGGTTTGTTAGAGAGGTGGGGGTGGAGGGGTTTGTAGGAGAGGTGGGGGGTGGAGGGGTAGAGGAGTTTGTTAGAGAGGTCGGGTGGAGGGTAGAGGGTTTGTAGGAGAGGTGGGGGTGGAGGGGTAGGGGTTTGTTAGAGAGGTGGGGGTGGAGGGGTAGAGGGTTTGTTAGAGAGGTGGGGGTGGAGGGGGTAGAGGGGTTTGTTAGAGAGGTGGGGGTGGAGGGTAGAGGGGTTTGTTAGAGAGGTCGGGTGGAGAGGTTTGTAGGAGAGGTGGGTGTGGAGGGTAGAGGGTTTGTAGGAGAGGTGGGGGTGGAGGGGTTTGTAGGAGAGGTGGGGATGGAGGGTGGAGGGGTTTGTAGGAGAGGTGGGGGTGGAGAGGTTTGAGAGGGAGGTGGGGATGGAGGGGTGGAGAGGTTTGTAGGAGAGGTGGGGGTGGAGGGGTGGAGAGGTTTGTAGGAGAGGTGGGGATGGAGGGGTGGAGAGGTTTGTAGGAGAGAAGGGGATGGAGGGTGGAGAGGTTTGTAGGAGAGGTGGGGGGTGGAGGGTGAGAGGTTTGTAGGAGAGGTGGGGGTGGAGGGTAGAGAGGTTTGTAGGAGAGGTGGGGGGTGGAGGGGTGGAGAGGTTTGTAGGAGAGGTGGGGGTGGAGGGTGGAGAGGTTTGTAGGAGAGGTGGGGGTGGAGGGGTAGAGGGGTTTGTAAGAGAGGTGGGGTGGAGGGGTAGAGGAGTTTGTTAGAGAGGTCGGGGTGGAGGGGTTTGTAGGAGAGGTGGGGTGGAGGGGTGGAGAGGTTTGTAGGAGAGGTGGGGGTGGATAGGGTAGAGAGGTTTGTAGGAGAGGGGTGGGGGTGGAGGGGTGGAGAGGTTTGTAGGAGAGGTGGGGTGGAGGGGTAGAGGGGTTTGTTAGGAGAGGTGGGGGTGGAGGTAGAGGGGTTTGTTAGAGAGGTTTGTAGGAGGTAGAGGAGGGGTGGAGGGGTGGAGAGGTTTGTAGAGAGGTGGGGTGGAGGGGTAGAGGGGTTTGTAGGAGAGGTGGGGGTGGAGGGTTTGTAGGAGGTGAGAGGTGGGGGTGGAGGGGTAGAGGGGTTTGGGGGAGAGGTGTAGGGGGGAGGGAGGGGTTTGTAGGAGAGGTGGGGTGGAGGGGTAGAGGGGTTTGTAGGAGAGGTGGGGGGTGGAGGGTAGAGGGTTTGTAGGAGAGGTGGGGGTGGAGGGGTTTGTAGGAGAGGTGGGGTGGAGGGTAGAGGGTTTGTAGGAGAGGTGGGGGTGGAGGGGTAGGGGTTTAGGAGAGGTGGGGGGGAGGGGAGGGTTTGTTAGGAGAGGTGGGGTGGAGGCAGAGGAGGTTTGTAGGAGAGGTGGGGGTGGAGGGGTTTGTAGGGAGGTGGGGTGGAGGGGTACAGGGGTTTGTAGGAGAGGTGGGGTGGAGGGGTTTGTAGGAGAGGTGGGGTGGAGGGGCAGAGGGGTTTGTAGGAGAGGTGGGGGTGGAGGGGTTTGTAGGAGAGGTGGGGGGTGGAGGGGGTAGGGGTTTGTAGGAGAGGTGGATGGGGTAGAGGTTTGAGGAGGTGGAGGGGTGGAGAGGTTTGTAGGAAGGTGGGGGTGGAGGGGTGGAGGGTTTGTAGGAGGTGGGGGTGGAGGGGTTTGTGGAGGTGGAGGGGTGGAGGGGTTTGTAGGAGAGGTGGGGTGGAGGGGTGGAGAGGTTTGTAGGAGGAGGGGGTGGAGGAGGGGTTTGTAGGAGAGGTGGGGGTGGAGGGGTAGGGGTTTGTAGGAGAGGTGGGGGTGGAGGGGTGGAGGGTAGAGAGGGATGGAGGGTTAGAGGGAGGTGGGGTGGGAGGGGTGGAGGGTTTGTAGGAGAGGTGGGGGTGGAGGGGTTTGAGGAGAGGTAGGGGGTGGAGGGGTTTGGGAGAGGGAGGGGAGGGGGGGTTTGGAGAGGGGTGGAGGGTTTGTAGGAGAGGTGGGGTGGAGGGAGGAGGGGTTTGATGAGGGTAGTGGGGGTGGAGGTGCAGAGGGTTTGTTAGAGAGGGGGTGGAGGGGAGAGGTCTGATGGGGTAGTAGGGGTGGGAGGGGTAGAGGGGTGACCCTCAGGCAGATGGTTCTGGGTGAAAAGGTAAAGAGGAGGCCTCCTATTGGAGTTCTCCATTTAAAGGGGCTGATCAATTAAATGCATCCTAGATGGAGGTATGAATGGAGTCTTTTGGGCCCTGGTAGGTTGTGTACTATGTACACGGGGTAATATTTTGACAGGTAGGAGTGGTTAGAGTGTGATGGAGGGTAGGTAGCCCTGGAGGTTAGAGTGTGGTGGAGGTAGGAGCCTGTGGAGGTGTGGAGTGCAGGTAGATAGTGGTTAGGAGTGTCGACGGGTAGCCTAGTAGTTAGAGTGTAGTGGAGAGGCAGTCGGTTCGGTCCTCTGCCTCCTGGTTAGAGTGTAGGGGCTCCATGCTCAGAGGAGGCCTCAGCCTAGTGGTTCTAGAGGAGCGGCAGGTAGCCCCAGTGGGGAGTGCTCGGCAGGTAGCCAGTGGTTAGAGTGTGGACTCAGGTAGCCTAGTCCATCAGGTAGCCTAGTGGTTAGAGTGTAGGGAGGCAGGTAGCCTAGTGGATTAGAGGAGGAGGCTCCTCTAGCCTGGTGGTTAGAGTGTGGAAGATGCAGTAGCCTAGTGGTTAGAACTCCTGGCCTCCATCAGTTATGGTTGCCCCAGTGTCAGGGGGCCTCAGGTAGCCTAGTGGTTAGAAGTGTAGTGGCGGCAGGTAGCCTAGTAGTTGGGTAGTGGTGGCAGCCTAGAGTTCAGTGAGGGCCAGCAGGCAGCCTAGTGGTTAGTGTGTAGAGGAGTGCAGGTAGCTCAGTGGTTGGAGTGTAGAGGAGGCAGGTAGCCTGGTGGTTAGAGTGTAGAGGAGGCAGGTAGCTAGTGGTTGGAGTGTGGACGGCAGGGCAGCCTGGTGGTTAGAGTGTAGAGGAGGCAGGTAGCCTAGTGGTTGGAGACGTTGGGCCCAGTAACCGAGCTGACAAAGTAAAAATATTTCTTTCTCCTGAACAAGACAGTTAACTCACTGTTTCTAGGTGAAGGTCTGTGTTATGTAAATAAGAATGTGTTTGCTTAACTAGCTTGCCTAGTTAAATGTAAAGGTTAAACCAAATAAATAAATACAAAGTGAGGACAGGGTGCCATTTAGGAAGCATGACTGACTATTGACTGAGTTTTGACGCCTTCTAGCAAATGAAAGTGTCTGCAAATAACTGTTGGTTTTATATGCATGGTCCAAACCTAGCCCTAACTCCCAGAAACCATCCAGTTATGAAAACCAACAGTTATTTGCAGACACTTTCATTTGCTAGAAGGCGTCAAAACTCAGTCAATAGTCAGTCATGCTTCCTAAATGGCACCCTGTCCTCACTTTGTATTTATTTATTTGGTTTAACCTTTACATTTAACTAGGCAAGCTAGTTAAGCAAACACATTCTTATTTACATAACACAGACCTTCACCTAGAAACAGTGAGTTAACTGTCTTGTTCAGGAGAAAGAAATATTTTTACTTTGTCAGCTCGGTTACTGGGCCCAACGTCTCCAACCACTAGGCTACCTGCCTCCTCTACACTCTAACCACCAGGCTGCCCTGCCGTCTACACTCTAACCACTGAGCTACCTGCCTCCCCTCTACACTCTAACCACCAGGCTACCTGCCTCCTCTACACTTCCAACCACCAGGCTACCCGCCGCCCTACACACCTAACCACTAGGCTACCTGCTGGCCCTACACTGAACTGCTCAGGCTGCCACCTGCCGCCACTACCCAACTACTAGGCTACCTGCCGCCACTACACTTCCAACCACTAGGCTACCCGTCGCCCCTCTACACTCTCCAACCACTGGGGGCCACCTGCCTCCTCTACACTCTAACCACTAGGCTGGCCTGTCATCTCCACACTCCAACCACCAGGCTACCTGGCCGTCCTCACACTCCCAATCCACTAGGCTACCTGCCTCCTCTACACTCTAAACCACTAGGCTACCCATGCCTCCTACACTCTAACCACTAGGCTACCTGCCTCCTCACACTCTAACCACTAGGCTACCTGCCTCCATCTACACTCTACCACTGGGGCTACCTGCCGCCCCTACACTCTAACCACTAGGCCATCTGCTGGAACCTACACCTCATCCATCAGGCTACCTGCCGCTCACTCTCACACTCTAACTACCAGGCTACCCGTCGCGCCACTACACTCCCAACCACTAGGCTACCTACCCTCTATCAGACTCCACTAGCCCATCAGACTCCTCTACCCTCCCTCAGACTCCTCTGCCATCAGACTCCTCTACCCTCCATCACTCTCCACTACCCTGCCAGACTCCTCTACCCGTCCATGGACTCCTCTACCCTCCATCCAGGCACCTCTACCCTCCATCGGATTCCTCTACCTCCATCGGCCACTCCTCTACCCCAGGGAATGGGGCACTCCTCTTTACCTTTTCCATCAGAACCATCTAGCCCATCGAACTCCTCTACCCCTCCACCCCCACTAGCCCACAAACCCTCCACCCCTCCACCCCCCACTCCTCTACAAACCTCCATCCCACCCTCCACCTCTCATACAAACCCTCTGCCTCCACCCCCACCTCTCCTAAGGCCTCTCTCCCTCCCTCTCTACAAGCCCCTCCCCTCCATCCCCTTCTCTCCTCAAGCCCCTCACCCCTACCTCTCTATCTACAAACCCCTCCACCTCCACCCCCACCTCTCCTACAAACCTCTGCCACCTCCATCCCCACCTCTCTACAACCTCTCCCCTCCACCCCCATCCTCTCCTACCAAACCCCTCCCACCCCTCCATCCCCACCTCTCCTACAAACCCCTCCCACCCCCACCTCTCCTCTGAAACCCCTCCACCTCCACCCCCACCCAGAGCCCCTACAAACCCCCACCCTCTCTAACAAACCCCTCTACCCCTCCCACCCCCCACCTCTCTAACAAACCCCTCTACCCCTCCACCCCCACCTCTCCAACAAACCCCTCTACCCTCACCCCCCACCTCTCCTAACAAACCCCTCTACCCCTCCACCCCCACCTCTCCTACAAACCCCTCCACCCACCCCTAACAAACTCCTCTACCCTACAACCCCCTCTGCCCCTCCACCCCCACCTCTCTAACAAACCCCTCCACCCCCCCACCTCCTAACAAACCCCTCAACCCCTCCCCCCACCTCTCCTACAAACCCCTCCACCCCCACCTCCTACAAACCTCCACCCCTCCACCCCCACCTCTCCATGAGCCCTCTACCCCTCCACCCTTCCTCTCCTACAAACCCCTCTACCCCTCCACCCCCACCTCTCCCAAACCACCTCCTCTCCTAACAAACCCTCTACCCCTCCCACCCCCCACCTCTCTAACAAACCCCTCTACCCTCCACCCCCAATTCTCCTAACAAACCCTCCATCCCCAACCCCTAACAAACCCCTCCCACCCCCACCTCTCTAACAAACCCTCCCCACCTCTCCTACAAACCCCTCCACCCCTCCACCCCCACCTCTCTAACAAACTCCTCTACACCCCTCCACCCCCCACCTCTCTAACAAACCTCTACCCCTCCACCCCCACCTCTAACAAACCCCTCTACCCCTCCACCCCCCACCTCTCCTACAAACCTCTGCCACCCCTCCACCCCACCTCTCCTACAAACCCTCTACCCCTCCACCCCACCTCCTACAAACCTCTCACCCCTCCACCCCCACCCCTCTCCTACAAACCCCTCCCACCCCGACCTCTCTAACAAACTCCTCTGCCCCTCCACCCCCACCTCTCTTACAAACCCCTCTACCCCTCCACCCCCACCTCTCCCTACAAACCTCTCCACCCCTCCACCCCCCACCTCTCTACAAACCTCTCACCCCCTCCACCCCCACCTCTCTACAAACCTCTCTACCCATCCACCCCCACCTCTCCTACAAACCTCTCCACCCCTCCACCCCCACCTCTCCCTACAAACCTCTCCACCTCCATCCCCTTCTCTCCACAAACCTCTCTCACCCCTCCATCCCCACCTCTCCCACAAACCTCTCCACCCTCCACCCCCACCTCTCCTACAAACCTCTCCACCCCTCCATCCCCACCTCCCTACAAACCTCTCCACCCCTCCACCCCCATCTCTCCTACAAACCCCTCCACCCCTCCATCCCCCCACCTCTCCTACAAACCCTCCACCCCCACCTCTCCTACAAACCCCTCTACCCCTCCACACCCACCTCTCCCACAAACCTCTCCACCCGACCTCTCTAACAAACCCCTCTGCCCCTCCACCCCCCACCTCTCTAACAAACCCCTCTGCCCTCCACCCCACACTCTCTAACAAACCCCTCTACCCCTCCCACCCCCACCTCTCTAACAAACCCTCTACCCTCCACCCCCACCTCTCCCTACAAACCCCTCCACCCGACCTCTCTAACAAACTCCTCTACCCCTCCACCCCCACCTCCTACAAACCCCTCCCACCCCCACCTCTCTAACAAACCCCTCTACCCCTCCACCCCCACCTCTCTAACAAACCCCTCAACCCCTCCCACCCCCACCTCTCCTACAAACCCTCCCACCCCCACCTCTCCTACAAACCCCTCTGCCCCTCCACCCCCCACCTCTCCATCTTCTCCCCTCAACCCTCCACCCCCACCTCTCCTACAAACCCCTCTACCCCTCCCACCCCCACCTCTCCTACAAACCCCTCCACCCCGACCTCTCTAACAAACTCCTCTGCCCCTCCACCCCCACCTCTCTAACAACCCCTCTACCCCTCCACCCCCAATTCTCTAACAAACCCTCCACCCTTCCACCCCCACCTCTCCTACAAACCCCTCCACCCCTACCTCTCTAACAAACCCTCCACCCCTCCATCCCCACCTCTCCTACAAACCCTCCACCCCTCCATCCCCACCTCTCCTACAAACCCCCTCCACCCCCACCTCTCCTACAAACCCCTCCACCCTCCACCTCTCTAACAAACCCTCTGCCCCTCCACCCCCACCTCTCTAACAAACCCCTCTACCCCTCCACCCCCACCTCTCTAACAAACCCCTCTCCACCCCACCTCTCTAACAAACTCCTCTACCCCTCCACCCCACCTCTCCTACAAACCCCTCAACCCCTCTCTAACAAACCCCACCTCTCCTAACAAACAACCCCTCCACCCCTCCACCCCCACCTCTCCTACAAACCCTCTACCCCTCCACCCCCCACCTCTCCATCTTCTCCCCTCAACCCCTCCACCCCCACCTCTCCTACAAACCTCTACCCCTCCCACCCCCACCTCTCCTACAAACCCCTCCACCCCCACCTCTCTAACAAACCCCTCTACCCCTCCCACCCCCACCTCTCTAACAAACCCCTCAACCCCTCCACCCCCACCTCTCCTACAAGCCCCTCCCCCACCTCTCCTACAAACCCTCTACCCCTCCACCCCCAATTCTCTAACAAACCCTCCACCCCTCCATCCCCACCTCTCCTACAAACCCCTCCACCCCTACCTCTCTAACAAACCCTCCACCCGACCTCTCTAACAAACTCCTCTACCCCTCCACCCCCCACCTCCCTAACAAACCCCTCAACCCCTCCACCCCCACCTCTCCTACAAACCCCTCCACCCCCACCTCTCCATCTTCTCCCCTCAACCCCTCCACACCCACCTCTCCATCTTCTCCCCTCAACCCCTCCACCCCTCCACACCCACCTCTCCATCTTCTCCCCTCAACCCCTCCACCCCTCAGGACTGGAGATTAAATGTAACTGAGCAGGAAAAGGGAGGAACAGTTGATATATGGCTAACGGGCAGTAATACCGTGTTATTGCTGTAAAATGGAGTATTAAAACAGTAATACTACGATGTTTATTGAGTCATATAAGCAAGCACACTTCTTTATGTTCCTTGGTGGTGAACAGAGTCAGAATGAAGATGCATCATTTCATATGGCCTCTTCTGCCATCTAGTGGTCAACGGAGAAAACAATGCGCTGAATTACAGTTTTTCTCAATTGCTAAAACACAATTTCTGAAACCTTTCTCCATTTCCTGAAAACATTAAACACAAAACCTCATCTTCAAGCACTATTTACATAACCTCTGACTCCTCTCGCAAAAATGAAACATTCGCCTCAAAACAGTTTTGCCTGTGTTCAAAATCAAACACTGCTCTCAAATCATAAACAAAGTGATCAAAGGTATATACACTCTCAAGCAGTCAGTAAACAATACACTGAAAAATAGAAAACACATTGTTCAAAACATACAATTCTCAGGGAGAAGTACATTTTTTATCTAAAAAAATATGAATATTTTTCCATCATTGTCTTTTGATGAACGAAAACATGTTCTATCATAGTAGCTCAAAATTGCTCAGAAATGACTACTCTGCTTTGCTCTTTGCAATTTAGTTTTTTGTTCTTCCTCCTCCTTGTACCCCTATGTTTACAGTACTGTACCCTGCATCTCACAAACTTGTCCTTTGTCTCTGTGATACTGTAATTCTTGTTCTTTGTTGATATGAACCTGCAACCAGTCAAAATCTATTCTATCTTTATTATTTTGGTCAGGCCAGGGTGTGACATGGTTATTTATGTGGTGTGTTTTGTCTTGGGGTTTTTGTAGGTTATGGGATTGTGGTATAGTAGAGTTGTCTAGGTAAGTCTATGGTTGACAAAGTGGTTCTCAATCAGAGGCAGGTGTTTATCGTTGTCTCTGATTTGGAACCATATTTAGGCAGCCATATTCTTTGAGTGTTTCGTGGGTGATTGTTCCTGTATCTGTGTTTACCAGATAAGGCTGTTTAGGTTTTTCACGTTACGTTTGTGTTGATCTTTTATTAAAGATGTATCGAAATAACCACGCTGCATTTTGGTCCTCCTCTCTTTTGACGGAAGAAAACCTTAACATCCAGACTGTGGCTAGAAAAATACTGTGAAATAGTGAAAATTATGATATTGCCCATTTAGTGTGAGAGCTGTTTGAAAAGACCTGAAATGTCTTCCTGTTTTGGTGGGATGGCGTGTTGGCCTGCCTGATGACAGTCGGTAACTTAGTTAATAGACCAATACGAATGGAAGTTCTAAACCTCTCAGCCAATAACAGCTAGCTTTCAGTTTCCCCCTCCCCACTCAGACCACTCCCAAACAGTCCTAACAAAATTCTTGCTTGAGAAATTGCTCTTTACTAAGAAGCTATTTTTGTTTATTTTAATTGAAAACAATTATGTTTCATTCATTCCTCCATCCATCAATACATTCAACATCTTATTGTTGATTGTTCCATCAATACATTCAATGTTTTATTGTTGATTGTTCCATTAATGTATTCGGAACATAACTCACTCTAGCTGTGATGTCATTCATATTGCACCTCTATATGGCGATCATAATAGATGCATAATAGATGCCACTTGGCCTCTAGCCCCCTCAAACTCAACTCTGGACCTCATTGTTCCCCTCTAATCAGGGCCTGATTTAGACCTGGGACACCAGGTGGGTGATTCCCCTCTAATCAGGGCCTGATTTAGACCTGGGACACCAGGTGGGTGATTCCCCTCTGATCAGGGCCTGATTTAGACCTGGGACACCAGGTGGGTGATTCCCCTCTAATCAGGGCCTGATTTAGACCTGGGACACCAGGTGGGTGATTCCCCTCTGATCAGGGCCTGACCTCACCAGGTGGGTGATTCCCCTCTAATCAGGGCCTGATTTAGACCTGGGACACCAGGTGGGTGATTCCCCTCTGATCAGGGCCTGATTTAGACCTGGGACACCAGGTGGGTGATTCCCCTCTAATCAGGGCCTGATTTAGACCTGGGACATCAGGTGGGTGTAATTAATTATCTGGTCAAACAGAAAACCAGAAGGCTCCGGACTTTGTAAGGGTAAGAGTTGCTCTAGCTAGCCCCTGGTCTCTTGGTCTGTCTGCATGTAAACTAGACTGCTGTGATGTCCACTGGCTCCTCTAGGGCAGGGGAGTCCAACTCATTCCATGGAGGGCCTGGCGTCTGCAGGTTTTCCTTTCAATTAAGCCCTATGCAACCGGGTTAGGGGTGTTCCTTATTAATTAGTGACCTTAATTCACAAGGGGAGGAGCCACTCGGCCCTCAGAGGAATGAGTTCGACACCTGTGCTCTAAGGCAGGTTTCCCAAACTGAATCTATGCCACTTTGTTTACATACCCTACATTACTCATCTCATATGTATATACTGTACTCGATACCGTCTACTGCATCTTGCCTATGCCGTTCTGTACCATCACTCATTCATATCTTTATGTACATATTCTTTATCCCCTTACACTTGTGTGTATAAGGTAGTAGTTGTGAAATTGTTAGGTTAGATTACTCGTTGGTTATTACTGCATGGTCGGAACTAGAAGCACAAGCATTTCGCTTCACTCGCATTAACATCTGCTAACCATGTGTATGTGACAAATACATTTGATTTGTATGTGTTTGGATGTCACCCGGTATGTGATTGGATGTCACCCGGTATGTGATTGGATGTCACCCGGTATGTGATTGGATGTCACCCGGTATGTGATTGGATGTCACCCGGTATGTGATTGGATGTCACCCAGTATGTGATTGGATGTCCCCAGTATGTGATTGGATGTCACCCAGTATGTGATTGGATGTCACCCAGTATGGGGTTGGATGTCACCCAGTATGTGATTGGATGTCACCCAGTATGTGATTGGATGTCACCCAGTATGTGATTGGATGTCACCCAGTATGTGATTGGATGTCACCCAGTATGTGATTGGATGTCACCCAGTATGTGATTGGATGTCACCCAGTATGGGGTTGGATGTCACCCAGTATGGGGTTGGATGTCACCCCAGTATGGGGTTGGATGTCACCCAGTATGTGATTGGATGTCACCGGTATGTGATTGGATGTCACTCGGTATGTGATTGGATGTCACTCGGTATGTAATTGGATGTCACCCAGTATGGGGTTGGATGTCACGGTATGGAAATGGGACAATAAAAGGCCACTCTCAAATGTGCAGTTTTGTCACACAATACAATGCCACAGATGTCTCAAGTTTTTCAGGAGCATATAATTGGCATGCTGACTGAAGAAATGTCCTCAGATCTGTTGCCAGATCATTTTACGTTAATTTCTCTACCATGAGCCGCCTCAACATCATTTTGGAGAATTTGGCAACCTGGTTGCTACTCAACAGGAAGATATGGATCCTCAATTGGTATTTGTAGTCTTCTTCCACATGGACAATAATAGTCCTACCACAGTGTGTGTGTGTGTGTGTGTGTGTGTGTGTGTGTGTGTGTGTGTGTGTGTGTGTGTGTGGTAGCGAAGCCTCTATAAAGTCCCAAATACTCTCTTCCTGTCCGTAAGGCTCATGTGTACGTGTGAAGCTATTTCATTGCATAGAGACAATGAAACAGAAAATAATACTATCATTTTTAAATGTCTTTAGCCAACACCATTTACAATAGAGTCTACACACTATACCAGCCCATGTATCGCTCTGTTGCATTTTGTTTTTGTTTTTGAGGAATGTGTTGAGACGCGTCAGTCTTCATTGAGTTAACAGCAAATGATGGATTCAAGTAACCTATCTCATTGGTCCTTTTGGTTGTAAGTCACAACAATGTTTTTATAACTGCTGGGTGCTGGGGGGCTGAGGGAAACTCACCAAAACAATACAGAACAACCTAAACGTGTCGCTAAGGGGGGGCTGGAACAGGCTGCCTAAATATGATACCCTCAGAGGATGGGCCTGGGAACCATATGACCAACCTAGAAATAAAGAAACTAGAATGCTAGTCACACCCCGACCTAACCAAAATAGAGAATAAAGGATCTCTAAGGTCAGGGCGTGACACCTACTTAAAAAATGGCGTAAACGTTCCTAAATGGTAAGTTCGGTCAAGTTACACTTTGGAGTCATGGCTGTGTTGTGTTTAGTTTGGGGGATTTTGCTTTACATTTATACTTCTTATTACTTGGGGGCCTGGGGGCTGGGTGCTGGCACAGCCGGGCTGGGGGTCATGAAGTCAGTTTTGATGGTAGCAGAGAAGCAGTCATCGGTTAAGTCAATTGCCAAAGTCATATCTAAAGATGAGTGATCTCTAATGCTTGCTATTCCTATCTTTCTTTACTAGGAATCAACAACCGTGTCGGGAAAAGCCAGCAGCTTGATGGTAGCGAGTTGCATTTCAGGGCTGGGGCTGGGTGCTGGAGGGGCGCTGGGGCTGGGTGCTGCTGGGGGGCTGGGGGGCTGGGGCTAGGGGCCTGGGGGTGCTGGGGGGCTGGGTGTGCTGGAGGGGCTGGGGTGCTGGGGGGCCTGGGGAGGGGCTGGGTGCTGGGGGGCTGGGGGGCTGCGGGAGGTGCTGGCTGGGGGGCTAGTGTGCTGGAGGGCTGGGGAGTGCAGGGGCTGGGTTGCTGGGGGCTGGGGAGCTGGGGGGGGGATGTTCATATCCTTACAGGAGTTAAGACAGTTAGCTTCATACAGGACCTGAGGCACCCGGTTCAAGTCCCCCATGAGGGCGGTGCAAAATTGGCCAGCGTCGTCCGGGTTAGGTTTTGGCGGGGGTAGGTCGTCATTGTAAAGTAAGAACTTGTTCTTAACTGGCTTGCCCTAGTTAAATAAAGGTCAAATAAAACGAAATAAAAGAATCCTATCCAAGTCTCCAATAGTGATTAGCTTTGTGTCCTGCCATTCCATTGTTGTGTGTCTGTATAGTAACAGTCTAAGACATCCATCCGTTACAGTTGGGCAGGCTGACTAGCTGTGTGTGGTACTCCAGCAGGATGCCAGTGCAGAAGCTCTCATCCACACTGCCCCCAGACACTGACGAAGGGCCAGCATGCACAGGAGCAGCAGGGGCTGCGTAGGAAAACACAGAAAGTTAAGTATCAACGTTGAGTTGGAGCCGAACATGGAAAACACAACACCAAAAAGGGATTGAATATCATTGTTAAACCTAGAGATTTACTGTCCCTGGTTTAATGATATAATGTCTTGTTATTAGGCTAGTGGCAGCTGAAGCTGAGCAGATAAAACATCAGGCACTAAACATTACATCTGTGCAACTCAATACAACTACAAGCCCAGGGCTCTACGCTGAGATTGTTTTTACGGGGAGCACATGTGCACCTCAGAAGAAAAATGTAGGAGCACATGAAAAGATTTAGGAGCACAATGAAAAATATTCAGCGTATTAATGATAAGGAGTGCCAGCAATTACAAAATACAGGGTTAAGGAGCACCAGAGAAAATGATTGAGATGTACTCTGCGTTGGCTATATGAATCCTAGCTACTTTTGAAGCTCATGTCCCGAAGAAGCTCTCCCTTTTCACTTTTTTTATGTTGTACTAAATGGTATCTGAGTACTATTGGGGCACTGGCGCTCCCAAATCAAAATGTCAGGTAGCACAGCAAAACACTTAGGAGCATATGTAACCGAAATGGAAGCACCGTAGTGCCCTGTAGCCTAGGTTTAGCTTACTGTCTTAGGCCTAATTCTGTCTTGTCCAAATGCCTGAAAATGACTAACTACATACAACTACTGTACCCTAAAACAATACGAATCAAAACTCGATTCATTTTGACGGTTTGACCTTCCACTAAGAGAGCTAATGCTCAGCCGGGTGGTAGCACTGTAGCTCAAACTGTGCTGTTAGTATGAGCCTAATAGCAACAGCAACAACAAAGGATGAGAATACTAAATCAAAGCACATAGTTTGTCTTCACATAAACCTCACAGCGTAGTAATAACCAGTGGCAACCAGAACATTCAATACTCATAGTGAAAGTTAGCGACATGAAGTTGGGGTCAGCGTCACAGCTAGGGATGGGTAGACCCTTCAGAGAATGGTCATGAAGTTGGGGTCAGCGTCACAGCTAGGGATGGGTAGACCCTTCAAGAGAATGGTCATGAAGTTGGGGTCAGTGTCACAGCTAGGGATGGGTAGACCCCTTCAAGTGAATGGTCATGAAGTTGGGGTCAGTGTCACAATAAGGGATGGGTAGACCCTTCAAGTGAATGGTCATGATGTTGGGGTCAGAGTCACAGCTAGGGATGGGTAGACCCTTCAATGGTGAATGGTCATGAAGACCCCTTGTGGGTCATTTGGGGTCCAGTCACAGCTAGGGATGGGTAGACCCTTCAAGTGAATGGTCATGAAGTTGGGGTCAGTGTCACAGCTAGGGATGGGTAGACCCTTCCAAATGAATGGTCATGAAGTTGGGGTCAGTGTCAGCTAGGGATGGGTAGACCCTTCAAGTGAATGGTCAGTTGGTCTTGGGCTGTGAAGTTGGGGACAGAGTCACAGAGGGTTGGGGTCAGACCCTTCAAGTGAATGGTCAGAAGTTGGTCATGGGCTGTGGTTACCAAGACAACACAGAGTTGGTTAAGTCATGGGCTGTGGTTACCAAGACAACACAGAGTTGGTTAAGTCATGGGCTGTGGTTACCAAGACAACACAGAGTTGGTTAAGTCATGGGCTGTGGTTACCAAGACAACACAGAGTTGGTTAAGTCATGGGCTGTGGTTACCAATACAACACAAGTTGGTTAAGTCATGGGCTGTGGTTGCCAAGAAGTTGTTAAGTCTTGGGCTGTAGTTACCAAGACAACACAGAGTTGGTTAAGTCTTGGGCTGTGGTTACACAGAGTTGGTTAAGACAAGACAACACAGAGTTGGTTAAGTCTTGGGCTGTGGTTGCCAAGACAACACAGAGTTGGTTAAGTCATGGGCTGTGGTTACCAAGACAACACAGAGTTGGTTAAGTCTTGGGCTGTGGTTGTTAAAAGCTGCAAGTTGTTACTTTTTGGGTAAGCTTACCAAATTCACATAGAAATGTGGGTTATAGATCTGTAATTCGCATTGGTTAAAGCAAGCAATAAATGTTAGTCTTTTTGCACTATTTCTGCCTCCCGTTCTTAAGTTTCGCATTACTGTTGGTTTTGTACACCAGTTTCAATTCAGCTGAAAGTACAATATTTTTGCAGTTTAGATTTAGTTTTAGATAGTACACTATTTCTATGCCTCCCGTTCTAGTTTACTTACTGTTGTTTTGTCACTTTGCTATACAATATTTTGGGTTTTCAATTACGCGGCTGGTTGCCCCTTTCATTATTTTGTCACCATTCTAGGTTGCTTGGCCAAGGGTTTGACTACGTGGTTTATGGTTTGACTGCAACGAAGAGGGAGGAACATCTGCTTTGAGTAATCCCAATGGTGTTCTCTCCACAGCCACTGCTGATGTTATCCCACCCTCTCTCTAGGTTGAAAACAATTGAGCAGGTGATGAACCGTCCATACGGCTTCGAGCGAACCGTATACCGCGCCGAGTTCAGCTCCATCACCGACAAGGACATCTGGGCAGCCATGAGCAGGCTGGAGAGCCAAACCATAGCGAGGCTCTGTCCGTAGATGCCCGGCAGGAGCTGGACCTGCGTATCAGATGTACCTTCACCCAGTAGCCTACCCTACCCTACCCTACCTACTCTCTACTCTACTCTACTCTGCTCTACTCTACTCTGCCCTACCCTGCTCTGCCCTGCTCTGCTCTACTCTGCCTCTGCCCTACCTGCTCTGCCCTACCCTACCCTCTCTACTCTACTCTGCTCTGCTCTACTCTGCTCTGCCCTACCCCTGCTCTGCTCTGCCCCTGCCTACCCTGCTCTGCTCTGCTCTGCCCCTGCCCTACTCTGCCCTACTCTGCTCTGCTACTCTACTCTACTCTGCTCTCTCTCTACTCTACCTACCCTACCCTACTCTACTCTCTCTGCTCTACTCTCTGCTCTACTCTACTCTACTCTACTCTACCCTACCCTACCCTGCTCCTCTACTCTACTCTACTCTGCTCTGCTCTCTGCCCTACTCTACTCTGCTCTGCTCTACTCTCTACTCTACACATATACAGAGAGAGTATTGCCTTCACTTGGTACATTACACAGCCACAGATGTGTCATTTTTTCTTAAAAAATCTGTCTCCTCTTCTCCTCATCAGACTGGCTTTGATCACTTCTCCTCATCAGTCACTTCTCCTCATCAGACTGGCTTTGTCCTGATCACTTCTCCTCATCAGACTGGCTTTGTCCTGATCACTTCTCCTCATCAGACTGGCTTTGTCTGAGTCACTTCTCATCATCAGAATGGCTTTGTCCTGATCACTTCTCATCATCAGAATGGCTTTGTCCTGATCACTTCTCATCATCAGACTGGCTTTGTCCTGATCACTTCTCCTCGTCAGACTTTGGATCACTTCTCCTTGTCCTGATCACTTCTCCTCATCAGACTGGCTTTGTCCTGATCACTTCTCCTCATCAGACTGGCTTTGTCCTGATCACTTCTCCTCATGAGACTGGCTTTGTCCTGATCACTTCTCCTCATCAGACTGGCTTTGTCCTGATCACTTCTCCTCATCAGACTGGCTTTGTCCTGATCACTTCTCCTCGTCAGACTGGCTTTGTCCTGATCGCTTCTCCTCATCAGACTGGCTTTGTCTGTCACTCCCTCGTCAGACTGGCTTTGTCCTGATCACTTCTCCTCATCAGAATGGCTTTGTCCTGATCACTTCTCCTCGTCAGACTGGCTTTGTCCTGATCACTTCTCCTCAGACCAGACTGGCTTTGATCACTTCTCCTCGTCAGACTGGCTTTGTCCTGATCACTTCTCCTCATCAGAATGGCTTTGTCTAGTCACTTCTCCTCATCAGACTGGCTGTGTCCTGATCACTTCTCCTCGTCAGACTGGCTTTGTCCCTGATCACTTCTCCTCGTCAGACTGGCTTTGTCCTGATCACTTCTCATCATCAGACTGGCTTTGTCTGATCACTTCTCATCATCAGACTGGCTTTGTCCTGATCACTTCTCCTCGTCAGACTGGCTTTGTCCTGATCACTTCTCCTCGTCAGACTGGCTTTGTCCTGATCACTTCTCATCATCAGACTGGCTTTGTCTGATCACTTCTCCTCGTCAGACTGGCTTTGTCCTGATCACTTCTATCGTCAGACTGATCACTTCTCATCATCAGACTGGCTTTGTCCTGATCCTTCTCCTCGTCAGACTGGCTGTGTCCTGATCACTTCTCCTCGTCAGACTGGCTTTGTCCTGATCACTTCTCCTCGTCCAGACTGGCTTTGTCCTGATCACTTCTCCTCGTCAGACTGGCTTTGTCCTGATCACTTCTCATCATCGATCACTTCTCATCATCAGACTGGCTTTGTCCTGATCACTTCTCATCATCAGACTGGCTTTGTCCTGATCACTTCTCCTCGTCAGACTGGCTTTGTCCTGATCACTTCTCCTCGTCAGACTGGCTTTGTCCTGATCACTTCTCATCATCAGACTGGCTTTGTCCTGATCACTTCTCCTCGTCAGACTGGCTTTGTCCTGATCACTTCTCCTCGTCAGACTGGCTTTGTCCTGATCACTTCTCATCATCAGACTGGCTTTGTCCTGATCACTTTCTCCTCGTCAGACTGGCTGTGTCCTGATCACTTCTCCTCGTCAGACTGGCTTTGTCTGATCACTTCTCCTCGTCAGACTGGCTTTGTCCTGATCACTTCTCCTCGTCAGACTGGCTTTGTCTGATCACTTCTCATCATCAGACTGGCTTTGTCTGATCACTTCTCATCATCAGACTGGCTTTGTCCTGATCACTTCTCATCGTCAGACTGGCTTTGTCCTGATCACTTCTCATCGTCAGACTGGCTTTGTCCTGATCACTTCTCATCATCAGACTGGCTTTGTCCTGATCACTTCTCCTCGTCAGACTGGCTTTGTCCTGATCACTTCTCATCATCAGACTGGCTTTGTCTGATCACTTCTCATCATCAGACTGGCTTTGTCCTGATCACTTCTCATCGTCAGACTGGCTTTGTCTGATCACTTCTCATCATCAGACTGGCTTTGTCCTGATCACTTCTCCTCGTCAGACTGGCTTTGTCCCTGATCACTCATCTCAGACTCCTCACTTCTCCTGAATCAGACTGGCATTGTCCTGATCACTTCTCATCATCAGACTGGCTTTGTCCTGATCACTTCTCCTCGTCAGACTGGCTTTGTCTGATCACTTCTCATCATCAGACTGGCTTTGTCTGATCACTTCTCCTCGTCAGACTGGCTTTGTCCTGATCACTTCTCATCATCAGACTGGCTTTGTCTGATCACTTCTCCTCGTCAGGCTGGCTTTGTCTGATCACTTCTCATCATCAGACTGGCTTTGTCTGATCACTTCTCATCATCAGACTGGCTTGTCCTGATCACTTCTCATCGTCAGACTGGCTTTGTCCTGATCACTTCTCATCATCAGACTGGCTTTGTCCTGATCCTTCTCCTCGTCAGACTGGCTTCTGATCTTCTCATCATCAGACTGGCTTTGTCCTGATCACTTCTCCTCGTCAGACTGGCTTTGTCCTGATCTTCTCATCATCAGACTGGCTTTGTCCTGATCACTTCTCCTCGTCAGACTGGCTTTGTCCTGATCACTTCTCATCATCAGACTGGCTTTGTCCTGATCACTTCTCCTCGTCAGACTGGCTTTGTCCTGATCACTTCTCATCATCAGACTGGCTTTGTCCTGATCACTTCTTCATCAGACTGGCTTTGTCCTGTCAGACTGGCTTTGTCCTGATCACTTCTCATCATCAGACTGGCTTTGTCCTGATCACTTCTCCTCGTCAGACTGGCTTTGATCACTTCTCCTCGTCAGTCACTTCTCATCATCAGACTGGCTTTGTCCTGATCACTTCTCCTCGTCAGACTGGCTTTGTCCTGATCACTTCTCATCATCAGACTGGCTTTGTCCTGATCACTTCTCCTCATCAGACTGGCTTTGTCTGATCACTTCTCCTCATCAGACTGGCTTTGTCTGGTCACTTCTCCTCATCATTGGCTTTGTCCTGATCCTTCTCCTCATCAGGCCTTTGTCCTGATCACTTCTCCTCATCAGACTGGCTTTGTCCTGATCCACTTCTCCTCGTCAGACTGGCTTTGTCCTGATCACTTCTCCTCATCAGACTGGCTGTCCTGATCACTTCTCCTCATCAGACTGGCTTTGTCCTGATCACTTCTCCTCATCAGACTGGCTTTGTCCTGATCACTTCTCCTCATCAGACTGGCTTTGTCTGATCACTTCTCCCTCATCCAGAATGGCTTTGTCCTGATCACTTCTCCTCATCAGACTGGCTTTGTCCTGATCACTTCTCCTCATCAGACTGGCTTTGTCCTGATCACTTCTCCTCATCAGACTGGCTTTGTCTGATCACTTCTCCCTCATCAGAATGGCTTTGTCCTGATCACTTCTCCTCATCAGACTGGCTTTGTCCTGATCACTTCTCCTCATCAGACTGGCTTTGTCCTGATCACTTCTCCTCATCAGAATGGCTTTGTCCTGATCACTTCTCCTCATCAGACTGGCTTTGTCCTGTCACTTCTCATCATCAGACTGGCTTTGTCCTGATCACTTCTCATCATCAGACTGGCTTTGTCCTGATCACTTCTCAACCGACTGGCTTTGTCCTGATCACTTCTCCTCATCAGACTGGCTTTGTCCTGATCACTTCTCCCTCATCAGACTGGCTTTGTCCTGAGTCACTTCTCCTCATCAGACTGGCTTTGCTCCTGATCACTTCTCCTCATCAGACTGGCTTTGTCCTGATCACTTCTCCTCATCAGACTGGCTTTGTCCTGATCACTTCTCCTCATCAGACTGGCTTTTCCTGATCACTTCTCCTCATCAGACTGGCTTTGTCCTGACTACTTCTCCTCATCAGACTGGCTTTGTCCTGATCCTTCTCCTCATCAGACTGGCTTTGTCCTGCAGACTGGCTTGTCCTGATCACTTCTCCTCAGATCAGACTGGCTTTGTCCTGATCCCTTCTCACTCACCAGACTGGCTTTGTCCTGATCACTTCTCCTCATCAGACTGGCTTTGTCCTGATCACTTCTCCTCATCAGACTGGCTTTTGTCCTGATCACTTCTCCTCATCAGACTGGCTTTGTCCTGATCACTTCTCCTCATCAGACTGGTTTTGTCCCTGACTCACTTCTCCTCATCAGACTGGCTTTGTCCTGATCACTTCTCCTCATCAGACTGGCTTTGTCCTGATCCTTCTCCTCTCAGACTGGCTTTGTCCTGATCACTTCTCCTCATCAGACTGGCTTTGTCCTGATCACTTCTCCTCATCAGACTGGCTTTGTCCTGATCACTTTCTCCTCATCAGACGGGGCTTTGTCCTGATCACCTCTCCTCATCAGACTGGCTTTGTCCTGATCACTTCTCCTCATCAGACTGGCTTGTCCTGATCACTTCTCCTCATCAGACCGGCTTGTCCTGATCACTTCTCCTCATCAGACTGGCTTTGTCCTGATCACTTCTCATCATCAGACTGGCTGGTCCTGATCACTTCTCCTCATCAGACTGGCTTTGTCCTGATCACTTCTCATCATCAGACTGGCTTTGTCCTGATCACTTCTCATCATCAGACTGGCTTTGTCCTGATCACTTCTCCTCGTCAGACTGGCTTTGTCCTGATCACTTCTCCTCGTCAGACTGGCTTTGTCCTGATCACTTCTCATCATCAGACTGGCTTTGTCCTGATCACTTCTCCTCGTCAGACTGGCTTTGTCCTGATCACTTCTCCTCGTCAGACTGGCTTTGTCCTGATCACTTCTCATCATCAGACTGGCTTTGTCCTGATCACTTCTCCTCATCAGACTGGCTGTGTCCTGATCACTTCTCATCATCAGACTGGCTTTGTCCTGATCACTTCTCCTCATCAGACTGGCTTTGTCCTGATCACTTCTCCTCGTCAGACTGGCTTTGTCCTGATCACTTCTCATCATCAGACTGGCTTTGTCCTGATCACTTCTCCTCGTCAGACTGGCTTTGTCCTGATCACTTCTCATCATCAGACTGGCTTTGTCCTGATCACTTCTCCTCGTCAGACTGGCTTTGTCCTGATCACTTCTCATCATCAGACTGGCTTTGTCCTGATCACTTCTCCTCGTCAGACTGGCTTTGTCCTGATCACTTCTCATCATCAGACTGGCTTTGTCCTGATCACTTCTCATCATCAGACTGGCTTTGTCCTGATCACTTCTCCTCGCCAGACTGGCTTTGTCCTGATCACTTCTCATCATCAGACTGGCTTTGTCCTGATCACTTCTCCTCATCAGACTGGCTTTGTCCTGATCACTTCTCATCATCAGACTGGCTTTGTCCTGATCAC